>NW_016814655.1:275017-336460 GCF_001698545.2 Rhinopithecus bieti | reverse complement strand
AAAAAAAAAAAAAAAAAAAAATGCACTCCCTCCAAAATCTATTAATTTCACATTGCCAGACCAGAGAGACTGAGGACACTTGTCCTGTTTCCTCCTCTGCCACCGCCTTCTCCTGTTCATTTTTATTTTGAATAATAAAAAGAGGATAATTCTCAAAATACATATCCATATACAGTACCTAGTTGACCACTGCATATTCTTCTTCCTCTTGGTAAATTATTCTGCCCCAAATGATTTTAACTTTCTTTTACACTAAACCAGGAAAATAAGGGAGATGCTAAATTAAATATTTTTTCTAGAAAAAAACCAAATAGCTGCACCAATGTAATCCCAAAAGAGTACCAAGATGAGATAATTATACAAAATGTGAGGAAAATGCATATTCAAGACAAGATCTTTCTACATATGGATAGTAAAACAGAAAAATGAAACAGACCTAGAGACCAAAAGCCAAAGCTTCAAGACCTGAAATTAACTGAGGGCTAGGGAATAGGGGGAGAAGCTGGCAACTTAGTGTGGTTGCCTCCAGAGCTGCTGTTGGAGGAAAGCACCTAGCATATCTTGTGCAAGCCCATTGTTTTATAGCTAAAGAAACAAACTCTAAACCCTGTTCTCATTCCCCTCCAATGCTTAGAAGGGAAGAGAGATTATAACCAACCTTCTTCAAGCTAGTATCTACTCAAATTAGCTCACCTGATACACAGCTGCACAAACACAGACAATGCACAGAATTCTCAGTTTACAGCTGTAAAACAATAAGAAAATATGTACTGTATTATCTTCTCTCTGAAAGTCTATTGAAAAAAAAAAGAAAAAAAAGAGAAAAGATGTGCCAGGTACTTAAGAGGGATACAAGCCAGGTTTTGTAGGAGCGAGATGGAATGGAAGGGCTGGAGAAATTCTCTTCCAACTTCCCTGAGGTGATGATCTGAGAAAGACAGATTTCCATGCTCTCAAATCAGTATCTGTCTGAATTACAGGCACTATCTAAATATTAAGATACTTCCTATGTGAGAACTCGCACACAAAGTGAACACACCATTAAGCAGCAAACTGTGTGTTAACGATGAGGGGCCCTTCTGTTCCTAAGCCTTTATATATTTAGCTTCAATAGGAAGAAATGAAGCAAGTATTTCCGTTTCCACTTCACCATCTTGTTTTTTTATGCTGTTTATTCACAGGTCTGAAGAAGTCAACTCAACTCTAAAAAGTATTATTATTCAAGGTTAACACAAGACACTTGCAGGAAGCTAATAAATAATGCGATGCATATTACTGCCTTCCAATTGTCAGAACATAAACCTCAATAAGAAACTGGAATAAAAACTGAAAAGAATGCAAGCTTTTAACTTTTCTTCTCATTGTCTCCTCTCATTTACCATAAAGTACAACTAACAAAAGCAACAAGAATAAAACACCAGAGATAGTCAATAAGCAAGTGTCAGATCTTATCTTTTACTATGGGAAAGTCTTAAGGTAGGCAAGGGAGGAAGAAAAACATTTTACTCTCTTAAGAAATTATAATCAATCAACAATAACAACTGACTTGTCTATTAGCAGATCTTTTGTTTGCCTTGTCTGAGTGCTAAGGTGTGGTAAGACACAATTTGCCTAAAAGGAAATTCAAAGCTTAAAAAAATCTGACTTGAAACTAAAATGTAAGTAACATCTTAAAATTCCAAGTAAAATGTGTTAATAAATAACAAGACTTTCTGTTAGGGAAAAATCCCACAGAGGTTAAGTGATTTTTATATATTCCTTGTCTTTTAGTCACAGAACCAAAATGTTTCCATGTGATTCTAGTTCTAATTCTTTACAATGGCATGGCTAGTGGGTGGGTATAAAAATTTAGAATTTTGTTATTCTTTTAAAAGAAACTTAAAATTGGAAGGGACTGGAAAGATTATCTAACTCCAACCACCTCATTTCACAAATAGTGTAGGTTATACTTTTAGAAGAACTAGTTCTTGAATAAGGAATATCTGAGAGCAAAAAATAATCTTAATATACCATTTGCTGATTTTGTCCCTGAAGCAGGCCTAGCTAGGTACAGAAGGAAGGACTGGATTGGGCCAGTTCTGAGATGGAAGAGTTGGGAGAAGTAGATCCAGGATCAGGACTAGACCCACGTTTTGTGGGGATGAAAGTTATCCAATGTTGAGCTTCTCTTTATGAAAAATAATACAAAGTCATAAATAAAATGAGATCTAAAACTTTATACTTACTAGCCCAAGAAATTAGATCACAAGAAATTAATAGTGCTTTAGAGATAGATATACTTTTGTTCTGAGATGCCTTCGGGTGGTTCAACAGAAATAAGTATACAGAAATGCTTTCTGATTGCATCCTGGCTTCCTCTCTCCACCTGGAACAACTGACAGCTCCCCAAACTCCCAACATTCATAGCAGCCAGTGCCCATGAAGGCCCTGAATCTTAAGCTTCATTAGCTTCACTGTAAATTCATCTTTGGATAGGATTCCCCATTAGATGTTCATTAAGCCTTTTCAATGAAACTATCCATTTTAGCAGTCCTAGGCTATGAATCAGGAGATATGGACCTGAGCCCAGGCTCTGCTGCCAATACTCTCTGACACGAAGAAAGTCAATATACTCTACAGCCATACCACCCTAAACGCACCCGTTCTCGTCTGATCTCGGAAGCTAAGCAGAGTTGGGCCTGGTTAGTTCTTGGATGGGAGAAAGTCATCATACTTCTTTGGGCTTCAGTTTCCTCCATGGCTGCACTACATGTTTGCCAGGGTCTCTTCCGATTACAATACCATTCAATGCGGAATACCTTGGCCTACTCTATCTCTAGTGTTGCCAGTCTTAGTAAGTACTATTGTCATTGTTCAAACTAAGAATTCTGAGTCTTCCTTGACTGTTTTATCCCCTTCTTCCCTCCAAATGTAAACAATCTCTCTTTTGTTTTTGGAGCTGGAGTTTCACTCTTGTCTCCCATGCTGGAGTGCAATGGCGTGATCCCTGCCCACTGCAACCTCTGCCTTCTGTGTTCAAGCGATTCTCCTACCTCAGCCTCCCGAGTAGCTGGGATTACAGATGTGTGACACTGCACCCAGTTTATTTTTTAAATTTTAGTAGAGATGACAGGGTTTCGCCTTGTTGGCCAGGCTGGTCTTGGTATCCTGATCTCAGGTGATCTGCCTGCCTTGGCCTCCCAAAGTGCTGGGATGACAAGCATGAGCCACCACACCTGGCCAATCTCTAAGTTGTATATACCTCTACCATCTAACCTCACCTCAACTGATCTAGGCTACGTCAACCAGAAGATCACAATGCTTCCAACAACTTTTTTTTTTTTTGAGACTGAGTTTCGCTCTTGTTGCCCAGGCTGGAGTGCAATGGCGTGATCCCAGCTCACTGCAGTCTCCACCTCCTGGGTTCAAGCAATTCTCCTGCCTCAGCCTCCCAAGTAGCTGGGATTACAGGCCCCCACCACCATGCCCAGCTAATTTTTTAATTTTTTTAATTTTTTTTTTATTTTCAGCAGAAATGGGGTTTCACCATGTTGGCCAGGCTCATGTCAAACTCCTGACCTCAGGTGATCTACCTGTCTCGGCCTCCCAAAGTGCCGGGATTACAGGTGTGAGCCACCAAGACCAGCCTGCTTCCGACAATTTTTACAGCGTCTCATCTTGCTTTCCTCAGGTCACCCTTTACGCTGTTGCCACCACAATAGTTTAAAAAATAGCAGTCTAAACATCTTTCCCCACTCCTTGAAACACATCTGTAGCTCTCACTGATCTTAAAGTTTAAATTTCAAAATATGACCTCTAAGAATGGCCTGGCTCCTGTGCTCATGTTCAAATCAGCATCACGCCAGTGCCCCATATCCTCTCACAATTCCATGTGAACTAATACGTAATATCCTCTCACTGACCTAAGGAATGTCAGTATTTGATGATCATCTGACTGAATGACTGTGGTTATATTGATGATGGGCTTTTCCAGGCATTAACAACATGTTTCAGTTACATGAGCAATTATTCTAACTAGCCTCTTGAGTTGAGTCACATCACAATACCCTGAGAAACTGCAATCTACCAGCACTGCCATTTTATCAAATTCCAATTTTAGGAATGACATTGCAAATACTTTGGATTTCCTCTTGAAAGCTTAGGCTGATTAAAGGATTAAATGTTACACATAATTCAATGCTGTGTAACTCTTTTGTGAGGGCTGAGTAGTTGTAAAACATGTCTATGATCTAATCCAAAGGTTTATTGATTTTCCTGTCCTTTCATTCAAGAGTGTTAGCTTTCATGCACAGCTCTGTGGGATTTTTGAAGGTTGGCCAGGACACTGCAGAGATCCACTTCCCATTCTGTCAGTTTCTTCTATCTAGGAAAAGACAGCCCTGGGTCAGTGCAAATATAACAGGGTGCAGATTTTGAATCAAAGTCTGAATTCCAGATTTTTCAACTATTTCCTTTGAGACTCTCAAAGTCTCTTCCTCTGTGTAATAGCAGCAAGGCCAAATAGAGTATGTATGGTGGCAGGGCGAGAGCTAATGCAAGAGGTTGAAAGGGCTGGATTCTGGTTACAGAGCCAATACTAACACCTTGTATGACTTTAGTTAATTCATTTAACCTCTTTTTATTATTAAAGGGGAATGATAAAATTAGAATTCCCCAGGTTGGGTGCAGGGGCTCATGCTGGTAATCAATCACGCCTGTAATCCCAGCACTTTGGGAGGTTGAGGCAGGTGGATCACCAGAGGTCAGGAGTTCGAGACAAGCCTGACCAATATGGGGAAACCCCATCTGTACTAAAAATACAAAAATTAGCCAGGCATGATGGTGTGCACCTGCAATCCCAGCTACTCAGGAGGCTGAGGCAGGAGAATCACTTGAACCTAGAAGGCAGAGGTTGCAGTGAGCTGAGATTGCATCACTGCACTCCAGCCTGGGTGATAGTGAGACTCTGTCTAAAAAAAAAAAAAAAATCAGAATTCCCCTTCTAACTGGATTATCACTGACTTTATTTTTTATTTGTGTCATTCTTCTAAGCATTTTGAATAACATAATCTATATACCTTCTCAACTATCCTTTTAAGCAATATTTCTTACCTTTCTTCTTTTTTCTTGACCATAAAGTTTGAGTGACTTGCCCAGGATCAGCTAGGTGGTGGGGCTGAGACCTGAACAGTCTGAGTCCAAAGGTCAGTGCTGTAGACAAGAGTAAACAGATGCCTGCTCTCATTACCCCTCATAGCTGTGTAGAGACATACCGAGCTGACAGGTTTGAGTTGAATGCTTTAGAGATGAATTACTATGGGAATAAAGAGAAGGGGACAATCTCTAGCTACATGCAGGTAGGGACCTTATCAAGCTCTTAAAACCAGCTAGGTGCTTTACACACAGTATGTCATTTAATCCATTCTACAGCACTGGGGAGATGTTTTGTGTTGCTCTCTTACAGAAGATAAAAATTGGCTGGGGCTTGAGTAGTACGTATTTAATCCTGGATCTTCTTGGCTTCTGATCTGGCAGTAGGGCGTTGAAGGATGGCTTGTGTCAGCTCTTCTACCATTGGGGCTGAGGGGTCATCTTTGTATCACATTCACTGAGATCTTGGTGGATTCCACAGGCAGAGAGCACAAGCCCTTGCTCCCTCCTCAGCAGGTATAAAACGTGAAGGGGTCATGTTCAGAAAAGAAGAGTGAAGCTTCCCAAGAATTTACAAGAAGACCATCTGTCTTCTCCTCTGCTAAGAGAAGACTTTCCTAAACTGAAAATCACTCCAATGTCCCCAATTCAAAGAAAGGAGATTTCCAGTAAAGAAGGTTAAGGAAGGCTAGAAACAAATGATACCTCTATTCCAAGTGGAAAAACAGTTGCAGGAATGGGTAAGTATGTCCCTGCTGCTTCTTTCACTTTATAATCCCTTAATCAGAAATCAAGACACCAGTGAAATATAGAAACCCAACACCCTGTCTGCCCCAGAAAATGCAAATCTCCCAGGAAAGAACCCACTTGTTTCCTGCCCTTGTGACAAGGCTTGGGGCCACTGTGAATCACTCTTTGCAAAGAAAAAGAGCCACTGTTCACAACATGGAATAAGAGTGCAAGGAGGTCTTGCAGGTAACTCACAGAGCCCCTGGGGACAGGAGAGACAAGCATGTCTGCTAGAACTGCTGCTCCTGGCGGCTCTAGAAAAAAAAAAATCTGTTTTCTTGAAAATAGAACCTCTTCTTTAGGTTTCCTTCAATTTTCCCCCCCTTAAATCGTCCAAGATTAATGTGGCAAAAATAAAATGCCCCACAGACTGCTTATTTTGACGCTTACTACATCACATAAAAGTGAAGAATTAGCATGGAATGAATAATTTATTTAGTGTTTTACGTTGTTTTAAACAAATCACTTCCATGAAAGCCATGTGTATTCAAGCAATAAATCACTGTTCAGCACTCTGTCAGGAGGAAAGATACCACTTGGCAGAATTACTGAATGGTAGTGCCTGGCAGGGAGGCAGGCACAATAAAGATAAAGGTGATTTCCTTGCATAACAGGAATTTGTTTGGATCTGGAGTAGGATAGGTTGGAGTGAGAGTCAGTCATGAGGCTTTTTCTTCCGTTTACAAGGGTTAAATGAACATCTACTTGTGCTACTGCATTTGATGTTATGACTAGCACAGAGTAACTTGCTATGACATCATAGCTATTGTTATTTATTTTATGATTGCAATTACTGTGGGCCAAACATGGGGACTAAGTGATGGAGATATTCCACTGCAACAACACAATGAGTTCTATGCTCTTAAATTGATCTTTGGGGTCTTCAGACAACTTTATATGATGTGACAAGTATTATGATAGAAGTGTATGCAAAATGCCTAGTAGGGGGATGGGAATCTGGAAAGTTTTATAAAGACGGTTTCACTGTATCCAGGTCTATTTAGCCGAAGTGCTGGAAAATGTGAAGCGCGTTCAATACAGAAGTCTTTGTGAGACCAGAGGAATGCAAATGTGAAGCCCAGAGATGTTTGGGTGGAGAGTGAGTATGGTGATGTGGTACAACCCAGTGACGGTGAGGACAGCAATGAGAGAAGGGTGGCAGAAGTTTAACGAGAGATCCACAAGGATGCAGGGTGACCTTCACAGGCTCTAGAGACTGTGGCCCCTGGATAAATCGGCCCTAGACACCAGAAGCCAAAACCAGACTCAGTCTCCAAACCTAGGTTTTGAAGCTGTTATTTACCAGCCACCCTGTCTCTTCTTACAATCAAGTCAAAGGTAGAGCTGCTCTATTACCCCAGCTTTGTGCAGTTTTGAGAATGAAAATGCAATCCAAGGTTTTGTTGAGGACGGAAACAAAATAGTTCCTTGAGAGTTAAACTACCTCAAATGACAAATTTCAAAATGTCTCTTCTTTTTAAATTGTCAGTGCCACAAAGAAAACCTGAGGTCTAACACTCACATCAGCAATGCCTGCAGCCCTCCATCACTCCTGGCAGCTCCTGACAATTAGCACAGGCTGATAATTCCTACTGCTTACAACACAGAAGGCCAAAGGCTTGGGTTTTACACATCTGGAGGAAAAGCAAAACCCTCCCATTCTATCAACTGGTTCAGGGAGTTTCTCCATTATCTCATTTCCCTCTGATTTAAATAATAATAGTAACTGCACGTCTCCCTCAGAGTTTAGAGATCCACCATTTTCCAACCTTACCTTACAAGTGGTTTAAATGAGAACAAACGTCCAGTTTCTTTTAGGTAGTTTCAACTTTGCCAACATTTTGCTGAAAGCTGAAAACAACACTTCTGACTACTAGAATGAAGGTGACAGGCACTGAGAAATGTCATGAATCTGACGCTTCTCATCACCTTAACAATATTTGCTGTTTTTTTAAAAACTATGCTGGTGTCAGCATTTTATCGGGCTCAGAGAAAACTCAAAATGTTGTTGGCTACCAGCCAGCCAGAAATGCTTCACCCTCAGGAAGAAATTAATCAATAAACAACTATCTACTGAAGGTTTACTATGTTCAAGGAAGAGCTGGTAGACCCTGTGGGAGAAAAAGAAATGCACAAAATGTAATTTCTGCCATGCAGGAATTTATAATCTAGGTAGAATCTGATTGCCTCTCTCCTCTTCAGAAACACTGAAGGTTTTTATTATTTCTGGTTTCTAGATCCTTGAGGAATCACCACACTGTCTTCTACAATGGGTGAGATAATTTACACTCCCACCAACAGTGTAAACGCGTTCCTATTTCTCCACAGCCTTGTTAGCATCTATTGTCTCTTGACTTTTTAATAATCGCCATTCTAACTGGCATGAGATGGTATCTCATTGTGGTTTGGATTCGCATTTCTCTAATGATCCGTGATGATGAGCTTTTTTTCATACGTTTCTTGGCCACATAAATGTCTTCTTTTGAGAAGCGTCTGCTCATATCCTTTGCCCACTTTTTGATGGTGTTGTTTTATTCTTGTAAATTTGTTTAAGTTCCTTGTAGGTTCGGGATATTAGACTTCTGTCAGATGGGTAGATTGCAAAAATTTTCTCCCATTCTGTAGGTTGTCTGTTCATCAGAGTGAATAGACAATCATCTGTGCTTCTTCAGTATCATGTTTCTATTATGACTGAAGCAAATTACTTTCATTATTTGTGTAACCTGTGTCATTCATTGGATTGTGAATTTGTTCCTGTTGAATTTTGTTTTGTTTTGATAGTTTCTTGTGCAAGGACAGAACCTGACATAAAGAAAGCACCAGTATATTGTCAGTGAATAATTACACAATAGACAAATATGCATCTTTTACATATGAGCCGATATGGGGCAAATGAGATTATTTGTGCTGGAATACCAGCAACCTTGACACACAGTAGGGTTTCAATAATAACTTGTTTAATCCAAATCATAAATGTCCACTGAATATCATAAAGACTGTCGAACAGCAAATTACTTTGCAGAATGGTAGCACATTCTCAAAATGTCAGAGTTCGAGGGAGCATGATATGTTTGTGGTTCATCGTTTTTTTTTTTTGAGATGGAGTTCCGCTCTTGTTGCCCAAACTGGAGTACAATGGCACAATCTCCGCTCACTACAACCTCTTTTATTGTTTTGTATTTTTAGTAGAGACAATGTTTCACCATGTTGGCCAGGATGGTGGTGAATCCCTGCCCTCAGGTTATCCACCCGCCTCGACCTCCCACAGTGCCAGAATTACAGGCATGAGCCACCATGCCTGACCTGTGGTTAAACATTTTAACCAGTCTGGATGGAGATCAGAATGATGTTAGAAAATATGACGAAAAGATACAAGATGGCCTTTGTGAATGGTCTCTAATTCCAGACTAAGTAATCCCTAGGAGTCTTTATGTGTATAATAAAGCATGGAAAATGATTACACATTTTTGAGCACAGAGGTGATACATACAGTATTAGAAATAGAAAGTTTAATCTGACAGCTATGTAAGGAATGGATTAGCAGGTATTAAAGTTTTTCTTAAAAGACTAAATAGTGGCTGAGCATGGTGGCTCACGCCTGTAATCCAAGCACTTTGGGAGGCTGAGACAGGCAGATCATGAGGTCAGGAGTTTGAGACCAGCCTGACCAACATGGTGTAACTTCATCTATGCTAAAAATACAAAAATTAGCCAGGCATGGTGGTGTGCGCCTGTAATCCCAGCTACTCAGGAGGCTGAGGCAGGAGAATTGCTTGAACCCAGGAGGTGGAGGTAGCAGTGAACGGAAATAGTGTCACTGTACTCCAGCCTGGGTGACAGAGCAAGACTCCATCTCAAAAAAAAAAAAAAAAAAAAAAAAAAAAAAAAAAAAGGACTAAATAGTAAGTATTTTTGGTTTGTGGACCACAAAATGTCATAACTACTCAATGCTGAAGTTGTATCACAAAAGCAGCAATAGACAATATGTCAACAAATGGGCACGGCTCTGTTCCAATAAAGCTTTATTTACAAAACAGGCAATAAGCCAGATTTGTCTCTCAGGCTGTAGTTTGCCAACTCCTGGTCTAGAAAAATAAGTGGTAGAGAAGACATTTAAGAGTCTATTCAAATGTACTGGTATAAAATTTTGGAGGTTTGGTTCAGGGTGGTGGGAGTTGAAATGGAGCCAAAAAAGAAAAGACGTTCCAGGGAAAAAGAGGGTGAATAATTGCATACTTTATGGGAAAATGTACAATATCTTTTCATGGTTTTAAACAAAGAGAACTGGGAGCGTAAAGGTACCTTTGACAGGCAAGGTCTTCTTAGTTACCCACTCCAGAAAAACTACTTAGGAAGTTTGGAAGACAGCAATTTGAAAAGATATGTATGTGGAACCCAGAGTCAAGATAATCACAGAATTCTAGAGAATTTTGGTGCTACAAGGGGATTTAGAGATTATTTAGTTCATTTTATATTGTATCAGATGACCGGACTAGCAAACAACAGTGGCCTCAAATCATGTTTGGTTTGTCCTACACAGTATTAGCCCTCAGTATGTTTGTAAAACAAAGTGGCTCAGTTCTCAGCATTGAAAAATATCAGACTGGAGTTTTTGCTTCTCTTAAAAGGCACACAAACAAACAAAAACCTGGAAGACCTGGAAGTACTGGGTTTATGTTCCCACATAACAAAATTAGTTGGAAGAGTGTAGCAGCTACCTGCTGCTTGAAGGATGTGGACTCTCCATTCAGTCACCGGAGCCCTCTACCATCACTCGTGTGGCCCTCTCAGGCATTTAAGTTTGCATAGGCTGATTTCAATGCACAGGCTGTGGAGTCAGACTGCCAGGCTGGTACCCTGACCCTGCCACCGTGGGAGGTAACTTAACCTCTAGATGCTCTGGTTTCCTCATCATGAATGTATAGAATATTATCAGCTCCTACCTCATAGGATGATGATGATAATCAAGTGAAATACTGTATGTGAAGCCTGGCCATTCAAATGTTAGATATTGTGATTATCATCATTATGGTGAATGAAAGCTTTTAAAAAGTTAAATAAATTGCCCAAGTCCACATTGGCAGTTGGTGGCAGAACCACTGACTCTAGAGCAATTTCCAAAACCCTGAGCACATTCCACCACAAATACACTGAGGATTATTTGTAGGATCTAACAAATGCATGCCCTGAACCAAGAAGGGAAACAAAAAAAAAGCAAATCAGAGATGACGCTGGGCCAAAGGGTCTAACCATTTCCATGGGTTATGTCCAAATGCAGCACATTGGAACAAACATATAATAATTGTACGTCTGTGAGTTGCTTTTTTGCCAAAGCCACATAAAGGAATTATAAACATTTATTCTACCATTGGTAAAAGAGAGTAAAAACCAGGCCACATGTTAAACCAAGTTTGGCGACTTTTAGTTGCATTCTATCCTGGAGAACAATAGTGGCTAGAAACACTGGCAAAAACACCCTGGAGCAACTCTGTCTTGTTTATAAATTCTCAGTCCCTGCCTGTTTCAAAAGTGGAGGAGAAAAAGTGCTAAGTCAACCAACTTTTGCTAATTAGTTCTTTTTACTTGGTGACTGTAAATCAATGACAAGCAAACTTCTCATACCTTCACCCTGGCTGAGAAATTTTCTGCCACTCATCATCTATCACTCTGCCTGTAATGGCCTTGCTGAGCTCTGTCTAAATAGTATCCAGTGCTCCTGTTATACATATTCTCTCTTTTCTGCAGTCTACAAGAAAACATGCTGGTGGTAGCTGTTTGTAATAAGCTGAAAGCTTCACGAGACCAACTGTAATGCAAAGGTCATATTTTCTAAGCTTCATAGATTGCAATTTGTAAGGTTATAATGTCACATACTGTCAATAATTCAAAGTGGAGAATTACAACTGTTAACAGGTCATCGATTCTTCATTCTTCTCCTTCAACACTCATCCCCAGAGGGCTTTAATTTATTTCACTTAAGCTTGATTCCTTGAACTTTGAACTGAAGGTTTCATCTGTTTATGAGGAAAAAAAAACAACTGGCTGACACAATGCAAGCAATTCCTTAAGTTTCAAGGGATCTGAACCAATAAAAAGATCACAATTTAGATAGGAATGACTCAGAAAGTCTATTTTCCAAGAGTGTAGTGTTCTAGAAAATGTGTTTAGGTTGTCAGTATGCGAGAGGCTTAACACTTACCCCTCCCTCCAGATAAATAAATAAATAAAACAGGAAGGAAATGTTGCTGAAAACACTGAATACTGAAAGCTGAAGGAGTTTCAATCTGTTTGCAAGAATGCATTTGCGGTAGTTGTGTGCCACCAGGAGTCTGTCCAAATGCTTTCTTTGGGAGAGTAATTAAATCTGAATTCCAGTGCAATTGTGAGTGCGGAGCTTGTTGCACCTGGCTCTTTTTTGAGGTTAAAAACTTTTTTGAGTGCCTGATGAGAGCTATGGATGCGACATACACCTCTTCTAATAAACACCAACTACAAACAAAATGCTGGGACAACCTTCTGAAGTTCATTTATTTAACTCTAGGTAAAGAACTTCAATTATAGAGATGCAGATGATCTTTCTCACACAACCAACATTCTTTCAAAGTAGAGCACAGAGGTAGATGATGTAATCACTTCCCTTGGGTACTTATATTCTCAGAGGACTCAAAAGAATAACTGCATTTTTCATCTTTAAGAATTTTCTTTCTCATCTCCAACAATAGCCTGAGGCATACTAAAAAATGGCCACGCTCGGGAAAATAACCAATATCCAAAAGAAGAAAGCAGAACAAGACTCCTCATCACATTGCCAAGGAGCATGTAACAGACTCTTTTGTTGTTTATTCTTCCTGTCCCTCTTTCCTGTGAATGCCCTCCCGACTACTCGATGCTTCTGGTGTCTATTAGGTTTTGAAGTTTTCATGGATCTCCTATGAGAAACCCACGAAATGGTTTAAGGACAAAACATCCAATGTGGGTTCCTGAGTTTCTGACTTCAAGACCCATTGAAACGTATTGACTTTCATTGTTTTTGTGGAGTTCCAAGTTCCAGGTCACCAAGAATCAGGCATCAATACATTAGCCAAGGCACAGTAATTATTTCTGTTAAGGATTTAGGTACCTAGGAGTTCTCAGGTGTAATTTTAAAAATTGGAACATAGTCTTCAATGAGATTGTGTAGAAAAGGTTGAATTAGATCCTTTAACCACAAGAAAGGCCATTACTGGAACCTAGTCGAAGAAAATACAATCTTTAGACTCAACCAAGGACTTGATGCCTATGATTTTCACTGTGCCGACTTGTAAGGATAATATTAATTTGTATGTGTGTATATATACACATAGCTAAGTAAATATTGACATAGAGAAATTGCTAACAAAATTGTCCTTCTGCCTTCCATGGTAAGGATCATACTTTTTCAACATACTGTATATTCATTAGCCAAGACAGCTTAGCTTGAGATTTCACAGTATGTTAGTCCGTGAAATGCAGAAATGTAAACAGAGAACTGTGCCCAGTTTCAAGGATGACAAGCTGATTTAGATTTTAAGGGGGAGTAGGGGGTACACGTCTTTCATCAAACTATTACCATTTCCAGAAATGTATTTGAACTCAACATTTAAGAACAATATCTTTTCAAGGCATTCAACTGTTAAGACAAACTCTCTGTTACCTTTACTTTCTTATGGATTATGGATTTGCCCTCAGTTCCTTAAAGGGATCAGTATCACAGGCAAAAGATACAGCCAGGATAATTAAATATTCTAGAAACAACAAAGTTTTGGCTTGCTGATTGCAGTTTACTAAAACTGCATTCCAAAATTATCAGAATATTATCAGTTTAAAATTCACCCATTAATATGTTGTTCCCCTAGTGTTAATTTCTAAGAATAGGAAAATAACCAAATAAAGAACATTTGATTAGTCCTGAAGGCAGCCTATTGAGAGCTTTTTGATACCAGAGATCTTATTATATTCACATTATATCACAAGTGCCTAGTTTCCTGGAACAGAGATTTAATAACTGTTGATCAAACGAGTGAAATACCAAAGGTGCAAAAAAAAAAAAAAAAAAAAAAAACATGCAAATCAGTGATTTTTAAATATTTATTTTGGTATCAATATACAGTTTATATCCTCATTATCTCAGAGGAGGTTATATATATATTTCTCTATATAAATAAATATACATAAATATTTCTATTCTTAGAAATTAACACTAGGGGAGCAACATATTAATGGGTGAATTTTAAACTGATAATATTCTGATATATATATAGTTGATTGTATTATTTAGAGTTACACTCTAGTATTATTTTCTTATATACTGTACCTCATAGTAGACAACCTAATGTGTAGAATTCTAAAATCAAAGGAAATGGTTCTTCTCTTTCCATAGGCCAATGAGGACCCTATCAGCATTGCTTTTATTCTGTGATACAATCATTGAAGAGTCAGCTATCTAAGTAAGAAGTGCTTCCTATTTCCCAAGGAGCTATTTGTCTTTGCTTCACTACTAGAGGTCCCGTAAGCAACACTGCCCATGGTCTCTGAAACCAGATTTTGCCCCTATTCATAACCATTCTAGGAATAGTGTTCCCTGGTAAAGATTTAAGTTCATACGTACGTTGCCATCTCTGCGTCTGATTTTACTACAAAACACTAAATTGAAGAACTTAACACAGAACAGCAGCAACAGCAAAACTGAAGCCTAAATCACCTAAACCATAGCAATTGCAGGCAATTTTCTAGCAGGAGGACCAAAGACTATAATTCTTGTTACCTTTAAGTTGTCTAGGGCCTTAATGGCAGCTTGTAAAGGTCATATCTAACTTGGTATTCATAAGTAGGGTGATAATTAATAAGAAAGCTGGTGAAATATTTTAAAGAAAAGCCAGTTATTAAAAAATTGTAAATGCAGGAACTAATGGCTTTTATCAATTCCTGGGTTAATGGAAATTAACAATACACATTATGTATCACAGGACTTGGACCACATATTTTAAAAGGTTGACATATTTTAGTCAATTATAAAAGGGAACTATAAAGACAAGGACATACTACTGAAGTTTATCTCAATAATCAGAAAGTCAGATTCTAGGAACATAGCATGGCATCTTACAGGTAAGACTGATTAATTTGTATTTTTTTACATATTTCTCCCAGGGACACAAGCTTATTCACTAACTCACATGTAAATTGCCCAACAGATGTCAAAAGCATTTCTGATACCTTTGCAAGACTTTAGATAGAGCTAAACTTAATTTCTCAGAAATTAAATAGTGATTACCATTCTTAATTGTAAAAGTTACTATTATCACCATCATTCATGTAGTAGTAAAGGGCATGAAATTAAATTTTCTCTTTATAGACACACATTTATATATTTATTTCACAGCTGATTTCAATCTTGAAACCTCATGGACACAGGAATATGATGAAACATTAGTAAACATGAACCACCTTCTTATTAAGTTGTTGAAAAATATAGGGCAAGCAGGCCGGGTGCCATGACTCACACCTGTAATCCCAGCACTTTGGGAGGCCAAGATGGCCAGATCACCTGAGGTCAGAAGTTCGAGACCAGCCTGATCAACATGGTGAAACCCCGTCTCTACTAAAATTACAAAATTAACTGGACATGGTGGTGCACACCTATAATCCCAACTACTCAGGAGGCTGATGCAGGAGAATCGCTCAAACCTGGAAGGTGGGGGTTGCAGTGAGCCAAGATCATGTCATTGCACTCCAGCCGGGGCAACAAGACTGAAACTCCATCTCAATAAATAAATAAATAAATAGGGAGAGCAAATCATGTAGTCATAGTTCTATGAGTGTCATGCATGTCCTCCAACGACTTGTGAGTGGAAACATTACATAAAATATGTTATAAATCAAGTTGAAGATATCAGAGGCCTTTGATTTGAAATTGCGAGGTGTATTTTTTCTCTTATAAAACATATCCTTATGTCTTATGCTACAAAGAAAATGCAGAATTATGCTAAAAAGCACTCTAAATGCCTTGAAGAATGGAAAGAGGAAAGGAAATGAATGTCTACAGTGTCACCTATGTTCAAGATAACACGTGAAGTCTGTTCATGTATTATTATTTCACTTAAGCTTTTTTTTTTTTTTGGAAGGGAGTCTCACCCTGTCACCAGGCTGGAGTGCAGTGGCACGATCTCAGCTCACTGCAGCCTCTTACTCCCAGGTTCAAGTGATTTTCCTGCCTCAGCTTCCTGAGTAGCTGGGATTACAGGCATGCACCACCACACCCAGCTAATTTTTGTATTTTTAGAGACAGGGTTTCACCATGTTGCCCAGGATGGTCTCCATCTCCTGAAATTGTGATCCTCCTGCCTTGGTCTCCCAAAGTGCTGGGACTACAGGCGTGAGCCACCGCGCCTGGACTCATTTAAGCTTTCACAACAACCCTATGGTTATTGGCAATCTTACAGATGATGAACATGTGACACAGAGTGCCCCTTTCCCCAAGGGTTCAGTCATTAAGCATAAGACACAGGACCCAATCCTTGGTCTATCTCTTCATAAATCTAGTAAGCTCCTTCCATATGTTTGTGTTCTAGTGGTGATCATGATGTAACAATTTAAAGAATCAACCTCATATTAGGTAACAGTCATGTCTAAAATGAATTTTGAAACAATACTGTGTTTTAGCAGTTAGATTATGATATGGCTAAATGTGGGTTCCTTTACATCTATCTTAAATGCGTAAATTTTTTAAAAACAAATTTGGAACTTTTAACATATACATGATATATACATACATATGGCATGTATATTCATACATGTATAACCTATATATACACATACATATGCACAGCAAATATATATACAAACACACATGTAAAAAATACATGCTAAAAATCTCCAAATTTGTTTTAAAAAACTTACATATTTAAGAAGCTCAACAAACCCAAAGTAGGCTAGATATAAAGGAAACAATACTTAGCCATATCATAATCAAACTGCTAAAAAAATGTATTCATTATTTCCATAATTTATTTTAGAGAAGACCATTACTTAATATGAAGTTGATTCTTAAGAATATATATACAACCGTGTGTGTGTGTGTGTGTGTATGTGTGTGTGTAACTTTTTTATACCCCATCTCTCTTTCCTCTCTGGTACTCTACGTACACAGATTGTAAATTGCTTGATATTTTCTCACAGGTACTAAGGCTCTGGTTGTTTATTTTTTGAGACTTATTCTTTCTCTTTGTTCCTCAGATTGGATAATTTCTATTCGTCTATCTTCAAGTTTAATGACCTTTCCTTACACAGTCTCCACTCTGCAAATTCAATACATCTTTTCATTTTTGATAGTATGTTTTCACTTCTGGAATTTTTATTTTGCTTTTTTCATGATAGTTGCCACTTCTCTTCTGTGACCCCCATCTGTTCTCTCAATCTTTTTCTTTAAGCCCTTAAACATATTTGCAATAGTTGCTTTAAGTCTTTGTTGTTAGCTCTAACAACTGGGATATCTTCAGGTTGGTTTCTCTTGGCTGCTTTTTTCCTTGACAATGGGTAACATTTTCCACTTTCTCTGTATGACTAGTAATTTCTGATTGTTCATCGAACCTTATGGTTGATGTTGCAGGAACTGGATCTTCTTCTGAAGAATTTTTTCACTCCTAATAGGCTTTTAAAAAATTACTGACTGATAAACTGGAACATGTAGAGGCTTAGCTTTACATTTTCTTTGGATGAGACTCTTTGGATTTTCACTTAGGCTTCTGGAAAATTCCTTTATTCTGGTACATAGTCTTTATTTGTAAGGTGTGTTTTCATGAAAGGCTCAGCTACTTACTAAGCTCCTCGAAGATGGCAGAATTCAAACTCCAAAGTCTGTTTTCCCTGCAGAGACCAGAAACTGAAATCCTTTCTCAGTTCTTTCAGTCTTAACAGCAGTTTCTATCTGCTCCTTAGAATTCAGGAATCAGCAAGTATTTGACACAGATTTTGGGACTCTAACTTCCGTGACTTCTTCATTCTTGGGACTTCTTCACAATCCCTAGCTACTCTGGAAGCCCCAAGTTCTACCCAAGGACACCTTGTGTTCAGCAGCTCTCTTCTTGGCACATAGCCACCCAATGCCTTATGGACTGGGCGGTGTCCTCAGGGAATAAACTGTATAAACATAGCCCCCGCCTACTGAGGTTGTCCTCTTTCATGGGTTAAAACCCATTCACAGTTTCTGTCTGTTGTTGATCCCTCTCCAGTGCCCTCAAACATGTTTTTTTCTTCTTCCTCAGAATTTATAATTATTATCTGCAGAAAACCTAGTAATAAGCTGTTCCACCATCACTCTGGGGCTCCTTCTTAAAATAACAACCCCGTCTTTTTCAAGTGCTACTTTCTTAACCCTATTTTAAATAAGATAATAATTATTATTATATTACAAAATCACTTGTTCACTTATGTTCTATGAAGATTTTTATTTTCTTTTCTGAATTTATCCAAGGCGAATTCCCTCATGGCCAACTTTAACAAAAAGTGATAAAAACAGAAATATACTGATCCTGTTATAGTAAAGGCCATTTCACCAGACTCATCTTCCTCTCTCTCACTATATTACAGAAGAATATGGGAAGCTATCAATCTGCCATTTCTTTCCATGCCCTGTGACTTTTCTGTATTGTCTCCAAATTAAGTCATCAACAGAAGTAGCGGGAAAGGCAGACATTGATCTCTAGCTCACCTGCCAACTTTGGACAGCACCTTTATTTTATAAATTAAGAGTCATACCATACTTACTTTCACCCAGGGAACAAAGGAATCTAGCCACTTACTTCCAAGTTCTAAAATGGTGGTGGCTTTAAAATTGTTATTTTTTTCAGATGTGTAACCAGAGCAAGGACAGCATTCATATCTCAGCTGATAAGAAGGCTGGTAGATGAAAAATATATTATCTCTGACTATCACTGGCTAAGGTAAGACTGCTTAACATTAGTTGGAATTAGAGGGTTGAGAATTACACCAGTCTGTCAGTTGGACGTCTTAGCATCTGAAAAAATCTGCTTCCTTCTGGAGAGAATCCCTTATCTAGGAAGCTACTGGGTCAAAAAGTGAGTAAATAATCTTACTTTTCTCTTTTTTTGTTTTAGAATTCTGCAAGAAGGTCACCTTTTAAGGCTAATGTGGGACAGCTCCTAGAAATCTTTTGACTGCCTTTCCAGAATTATACACTCATAGGATGCCTGGGAATTGGTAGACTAGGAAAAATGCATTAATATTTAACATTCATATAGCACTATAAATGGTTGTAATGCTCTACAATAAAAAAAAATCAGGTCTCAAAATGTGCCTTTTTAACACAATTGTAACACTGAAATATCTTCAGAATTTGTAATAACCTCCCAGGAGAAAAAGCCAGAAGTCCCATCACTTAAAACTACAGTATACTAAGCAAAGTGGTGGAGAATATTCTATAAAGTAGAATCTCATACTGATGAGATAAGGATCAAACGTCCCTAGGAGGGGCTTTTTTCCTCTAATGTAAATGGTGTTAGAATACTGCGCTGAGCACGGTGGCTCACGCCTGTAATCCCAGAACTTTGGGAGGCTGAGGCAGGTGGATCACAAGGTCAGGAGTTTGAGACCAGCTTGACCAACACAGTGAAACCCTGCCTCTGCTAAAATACAAAAAAAAAAAAAAAAAATTTCAACTGGTTGTGGTGGCAGGCACCTGTAATCTCAGCTACTCAGGAGGCTGAGGCAGAAGAATCGCTTGAACCTGGGAGGCAGAGGATGCAGTGAGCTGAGATTGTGCCACTGCACTCCAGCCTGGACATCAGTGCAAGACTCCATCTGGGGAAAGAAAAAAAAAAGAATACTGCAAGTGCCTTCCCTAAAATTTCCTTAGAGGCTATCTATATCCCTTGGCAGTACCCTGATTCTGCCAAGTCCACTAACAGCAGTAACCTTGATGTATGGTAACTTAACTCTCACTCCGTTTCTCTACTACCCATCTTCAAGCATGATCTGTTCCTTGTTTCCATTCAGCAGGGCACTTTTGACATTTTAAGGCCCACTCACAATGTAATTTTCCCAGGAGTTTTTCTACTTTCTAATCCTCATCCTCTCCCCCTTCTTGCATAGGGCTTTCTGGCTGTAGCAAGAGGCACTGTGCCCCTTCATTTATATAACCATTCCAAAGCAAAACTTCTCTTTATACACCCATGTTTTCTTTTCTTTTCTTTTCTTTTTTTCCTTGAAACGGAGTCTCGTTCTGTTGCCCAGGTTGGAGTGCAGTGGCACCATCTCGGCTCACTGCAAGCTCTGCCTCCTGGGTTCACGTCATTCTCCTGCCTCAGCCTCCCAAGTGGCTGGGACTACAGGGGCCCACCACCATGCCCTGCTAATTTTCGTATTTTAGTAGAGACAGGGTTTCACCATGTTGGCCAGGCTGGTCTCGAACTCCTGACCTCAAGTGATCTGCCTGTCTCAGCCTCCCAAAGTGCTGGGATTACAGGTGTGAGCCACCACACCCAGCCAAGTTTTTCTTTCTTCAGAACGAATGCTGCTCCTTTTGTCATGATGTATGATAGTACAAATTACAAGGGCAAATGGGGACCAAACATTAGTAATTAAGAATGACAGGACTTAAGGAGATCAGAGAAAATGTAGACCTTCATCTGCTATTTTCCATTTCTACCTGCATCTCATTTATTTAGTTAATGCATATGGTCTACTTCTGAAAAATTGTGAGTACACTGTTAAATAGACAAAAATCACCAATTAAAATAAAATCTCATTAAAAGAGGTTGTAACTTAAGAAAATGTATAAACACTTCTTTTGAGGCACAGTATCCTTTTGCAAAATGAATAATGACTTAAAATTTGTGCTTTTCACAGTTAGGATAGTGGCTAAAATAATCTTGCTTAAAGGGACCCTCATGCCTAGCCATTGGTTACTGGAGCTCAGTTCTTCTACACCATGTTGAAAAGAAAGTTGCCACTTTTTCGGCTGTTCAGTATTCCATGAGACTAACTTATCTGACTTAGGCTTATGTTCACCCATTTGTCAAATACCAGGTACAGCATAGAACTTTTTGTTCCATTGCCTTTGACTTACATTTTATATTTGACATGGAAGGCCCTCGGGATACATACAGGAGAGCTTCCCATCCACACCAATGCCTATTCAGCACGTGTTCTAGCAGCCAGAGTGTTATTTCAGCTTTCATGTTTTCTGGTTGCAGAAGTCAAATGGCTCAATAATTCTCCCCACAGTGACATGTTTCACAAGCTGGACAGGAAGATGACACCCACATCCTGGCCTTTCTATTCCTCAAATAAATGAAACTAAAACATACAACAATGAGAACACGTCTAGTTGGATTTAACTCATGAGCTGGGCTGAGATGTTTGAAAGTGCACAGATCTTAATTATAGTGGGCAATTCTTACTTGAAAATTGATTTTCTCTGAACAGATCTTCTCCATGTGAGTCCTCTACTTGTGCCTGTCAGTTTCACTGACAAAAGTAGTTATGCCTTTTGAAACAGAGTCAACAGAATCAAGAATAGGTAAATCCATGATCTTTGGCTTTGAATATCACTGATAATTATCTATTTTTGATTAAAAAAGTATTACTCCTGGAGCAGAGTTGGATTTTAACTCCCAGGTACATTACAAAATCACTAGAAGGGGAAAGGGAAAAGAATAGGGAGAAAGAGAGTAAAAAGACAGGGAAAGAGGAGAGACAAGAAGAGGGAGGACAAAGTTGAAGTTGTATAAAGTCATTTTTGCATTTTTCTTTTGTAGCTTCATTTTAAAACTCTGTAAACGTCTCATTAATTTCTACATTTAGAATCTGATTCTCAGAGTAAAAGTAAATTACTCTTTTGGGTCTTTTTTTATCTCCACTTCCACCTGTGACAGATCTGAAAAAGATGAAATGTTTCATGCAATTAAACTTTGCATGTTATCATGTGAATCACTGTGAATATTGCTTCAAAATCTTAGCAGTGAAGAGAGATGTAGAAAATAAACAGGTGAAGACTGAGCAATCAACACAGGATCACAGTGGACAAGCTGTTGGATACTTGTTTGTATTTACTTCTCGGTACACATCACTCTCAAGCAGTGTTCGGCATGAGCTTAAAAGCACAAAGGAGCCCCTGACTTCTGTATATTCATCCCAATAGTTGCAGTGCTCAGACTTCCTCTCCTAGTCATGATAATGAGGAATTGGAGTGGTCTTCTGGATAAGCTCAAGCCAGGAAAATAGAGGCTGATTTTGGACTTAAAAGCAATAGATCATGATAGAGTAAAAAAATACCATACATTTACTAAAATTTTTCCCAAGATGGAAAACCTATAGGTAGTTCCTAATGATCTGTATTGCAGACTATTGCAGACCTCCCTTCTCTAGTCAACTCTAAAATCCAGCTAATTCCTTTTCTTTTCTTTTAGGAGATGGAGTCTTGCTCTGTTGCCTAACATACTGGAGTGCATTGGCACAATCACAGCTCACTGCAGCCTTGAACTTCTGGGTGCCAGTGTTCCTCCCACCTAAACCTCCCTAGTAGCTGAGACTACAGGTGTACACCATCACACCTGGCTAATTTAAAAAAAAATATATATATTGTAGAGATGGGATCTTGCTATGATGCCCAGGTTGGTCTGGAACTCTTGACTTCAAGCAATCCTCCATCTCAGCTTCTCAAAGTGCTGGCATTACAGGTATGCACCACGGCACCGGGCCTAGCTAATTTCTTTTCTTTTCTTTTTCTTTTTTTTTTTGAGACAGAGTCTCGCTGTGTTGCCAGGCTAAAGCACAGTGGTGTGATCTAGGCTCACCGCAACTTCCGCCTCCCTGGTTCAAGCAATTCTCCTGCCTCAGCCTCCCGAGTAGCTGGGATTACAGGCATAAGCCACCACGTCCAGCTAACTTTTGTATTTTTAGTAGAGACGGGGTTTCACCATGTTGGCCAGGATGGTCTCGATCTCCTGACCTCGTGATCTGCCTGCTTCAGCCTCCCAAAGTGCTGGGATTACAGGCATGAGTCACTGCGCCCGGCTGGGCCTAGCTAATTTCTTACAGGGCTTTCATGTCAGGTTTAGATACTGTATCTTGAGCCAACATTCTAAGCACCTCTTTAGATGCCCAAGTAGGGCTGGAAACCCTACCCATACATGTCTTTTCAGGAAACCTTTGTGCATGGGCTCTGACAGTAGACTCCTCATTTGCTTCAGTTTGTGACATCAGCTTTACACAAAGCTGCACTGGTGGTTTTTATTACATCTCAGTGCAAACTATCCTCACACTTGAATACTACTCTCAAAGCAGCCGTTACTTTTTTCGGTCCCGTTTTACAGGTGAGAAAATTGAGGCGCACAGAGATAAATGACTTAACTCTCAAGGACACAAAAGAAATGATAGAGGCTAACCTCTGAATTAGAATTTTTGACTTCTAGAAGAGTATGCAGGAATTTCTTTTTAAAAAGATATTTTCTTAAAGTTAAAAACTGGGCCGGGTGTGTTGGCTCATGCCTGTAATCCCAGCACTTTGGGAGTCTGAGGCAGGTGGATCACGAGGTCAGGAGATCGACACCATCCTGGCTAACATGGTGAAACCCTGTCTGTAATAAAAATACAAAAAAAAAATTAGCTGGGCATGGTGGCAGGTGCCTGTAGTCCCAGCTACTCGGAAGGCTGAGGCAGGAGAATGGCATGAACCCGCGAGACGGAGCTTGCAGCGAGCCGAGATTGCACCACTGCACTCCAGCCTGGGCAACAGAGTGAGACTCCGTCTCAAAAAAAAAAAAAAAAAAAAAAAAAAGCTAAAACCTGGATAGTACTTTATTCATTCTGTAACAAGTATTAGCTCAAATCTGACACAGTATCATGACCCAATGTTCACAGCTGAAACTGTTAACACTTTGTTTGAATGTACATATAAGGAAAAAAAAAATTCCTTTAAAAGTTGGAAAGCAACTAAGTAAATTTTATTTTTCCAAGGTTGTAACACAAAGAAGGGAAATTTTCATATATAGAAGGGAAAATAAGGCCAGGTGCGGTAGTTCACGCCTGTAATCCCAACACTTTGGGAGGCTGAGGTGGGGGGATTGATTGAATTCAGGAGTTTGAGATCAGCCTGGACAACATGGTGAAACTCCATCTCTACCAAAAGTGGCAAAAATTAGCCAGGCAATGTGGCACATGCCTGTAGCCCCAGTTACGTGGGAGGATCACTTGAGCCTGGGAGGTGGAGACTGCAGCGAGCCAAGATTGTGCCACTGCACTCCAGCCTGGGTGACAGAGCAGGACCTCATCTCAAAAAAATAAAAGAAAGAGAAAATGAGAAGCAAATTTGTAATTCATAGTCTTAGTGAAAACAATAAACCCACTTTGCTATGAATACAAGCCCATTAAAACTAATTAGATCTAGTCCCAAGGACTTTCAGGAAACCTGCATGATACTGAAATTCTCCTACCTACAAAATTGATTTTTGGGGGGTCAGCTCTTTATGTAAAATGACTACAGCATGACAAAAATCTGTCTGGAATATGCTGAATGTCTTAAAAATTAGGAGTCAAAGAAAGTAATATAATCAGGTATCTGTTTCTCTACCAGTATATGTTACTATTCAGTATGTAATTCAGTGCTAAGTAATCCGGGAATTAAAAAAATAGGATTATACCATAGAAGTTTCAAATAAGGATGGCATAGATACAGTTATAGCAATTGACCCATATTTCAGCCAACAGACAGTTTGGAAAAGGACTCTGAAACCATTTTTTTTCTTGAAAATGCTACCAATGTAAATGGCAATTTTGATTTTAGCAGCTGATTAAAACTATTTCAGACAGAAGTATATGCCACTGAGCTGTTTTTGCCCTGAAGTAAAAGTAATGGTTCAGATTCAATTTACATTTTGCTGGCAAACGTGCCATTTAGCATTACTTGAAAGTGAAAAAACTGGTGAAAGTTTAACAACTCAGGATATAACATTCTGAAACGGTGCTGAATATTTTTGAAGAGAAGGAGAAGATGAAGAGGCAATAATTCATTGAGAGCAAACTGGCTTAAGAGTTGACATTTCCTAGAGGCAGGCACCAAAATGTATTTTGCCCTTGCTGTCCACCCTTTCTGCACAGAAAGCAAAGTGAATCTATCCGTTTCTCTCATAAAAGTTAAATGGAAACCTTCTCAATAGAATGACTATTAGCAATAACTGGAAGGAGGAAAATAAAACACATATAGGAGAGTGGACATTAGCAGTTAAAAAGTAAGAATAGCCGTCTGGGTGTGGTGGCTCATGCCTGTAATCCCAGCACTTTGGGAGGCCGAGGTGGGCGGATCACAAGGTCAGGAGATCGACATCATCCTGGCCAACATGGTGAAACCCCGTCTCTACTAAAAAAAAACACAAAAAATTAGCTGTGAGTGGTGGCGGGTGCCTGTAGTCCCAGCTACTGGGGAGGCTGAGGCAAGAGAATGGCGTGAACCCGGAAGGTGGAGCTTGCAGTGAGCGGAGATGGCGCCACTGCACTCCAGCCTGGGCGACAGAGCGAGACTCCGTCTCAAAAAAAAAAAAAAAAAAAAAAAAAAAAAAAAAAAGAAAAAAGAAAAAAAAAAAAAGCCTTAGAAATGAGTTTGAATAAAAAGGTACTGCATCTGTCTGTATGGGCAGGAAAACCAACGGGATTTGTTCAGCAGGTTGTATTGCTTTGTTTTTTTCTGCTATGCTCTGGCATGGATTATCAAAGTGAAGCTACCACCAGGTTATCCTACAAGTTGGGAAGGTATGGGGAAAAAAAAAAGTCCGCTATGGGTGTGGAATTTCGCCTTCACTTCACTGGATGAGATATATGTTCATAAAAAGTATCTGAAGTGTTGCTTTTCTAATGCATCAAATTGCTCTTTTCTTCCTTCCTAAGTTAGGGCTACATAGGAAGTTGAGCACTGACATTGCTCAGAAAATATCAGTCATGGTAGAAACAGTAAGCAATTGCAGCAGCAGTGGTAGTGACAGTAACAGCAACAATAATACAATACTAAGCGATAATTTTCAAAAAAAGGCAAAATCATGGTTTTCATACATGCATAAAAAGGATATGGGTTGAAGATTTTACTCTACTTATAACAAGGGAACCTGGCAAGTGTTGTGACCAGTCAAAGGAGAAGTTCAAAAAGCACCACTTTTTACAGATTAAAATAATGTAGAAATGAGGCCAGGTACGGTGGCTCATGCCTGTAATCCCAGCACTTTGGGAGGCCGAAGCGGGTAGATCATGACCACTCTGTGATTGTGTTCAAGTTTAAGACCAGCATGGCCAAGATGGTGAAACCCTGTCTCTACTAAAAATACAAAAATTAGTCAGACGTGGTGGCCTGTAATCCCAACTACTAGAAAGGCTAAGGCAGAGAACTGCTTGAACCAGGCAGGCTGCAGTGAGCCAAGACTGAGCCACTACACTCCAGCCTGGGCGACAGAGCAAAACACTGTATCAAAAAAAAAAAAAAAAAAAAAAAAAGGAGAAAAAAAAAAAAACAGAAGGTAGAAATGAATGCACAAATGCTGGCAAAACTACTTGGGGTCGGGGGAGTCAACTGAGCCTCTATACAACGGAACAGAATTTGCTTGTCTATAGCTAAAAATTTTGCACTGCTATCATTCATCTACAATTTAAATAATTATAAAACAGCTTTCATAGAATCAGATAACTACCGGAAGGGTATACTAAAGACAAAATGCATATTTTTCTGCCAAGGCACATTTTTCTCCCTATACCAGTGAACTATTTGAGCTCAACCTTGGCCCCTAGGATCCTTAGAAATCAGTTACAACCCCACATGAAAGTCACATGCACTAGTTCTCTCAGACATTATCCTGACCACCACTTGCCTTTTGCTGTACCAAAAAAATCAGAAGCATATTGTTTTTAGCCCTACAATTTTCCCATTTGCAAATGAGGCGTCCCAATGATACCACAGCAGGCAAGAAAAGTGCTGATCATTCTGGATGATATGACCAGAGTGTGTCGCCTGCATAGTGTGATTAGTGCTGGTACTCTTTGGGAGGATGAGAAAGCCCAATTTGTAAGGGACTTAAACTCAGTGTTTCCAATACTCAGGAAACCTTGCTTAGTGCCTATCTTGCAATTATAAAGTAATATCCATGTTTTTTCTAAAAATGAAAGGAAATATGTTTAAAATCACAAGAGAAACATATGGGACTCAATTTCCATTGCTATTTTTTTCTTGGATTTTCTTTTCATTTAGGGAAAAGGAAAGAGGTAGGAGGAATGCATAACATTCTCTTTTACATCCTTTTTTTTTTTCTCTTTATAAAGCTGCACCAGATTAGCCTGGTCCTTTAAGCCCTTACATATAGCACTGCCATTGCAAGGCAGGTAGCACATTCAACTATTCTCTGATATTCTTTCTCCTGGTAATTTTAACTCCCCTGAAGGCAAGAACTATCCATTACTTACCTTTAGACTCAGCACCTTGTCTGGCTCACAGTGGGTGTCTTATAAATAGCTGGTGAACTCCGCCTGTCCCCTGAGCCACTCACTACGTGCCTGCCCTCACCTCTGTGTTCTCTGCTCTATCCCTGACTGTCACTGCCTCTGAACTTACAACTCATTTTCCCACGCTTGCAGCTTCGATATGCTCCTAACACTTCACTGCTGCCACAGATTCTCTTATTTTGACCAACTGCTTTTCTCTTTGACTACATCTGGACTATACTAAATTACTTATGCTGCCACAGAATAATTCTCCCCAACTCAGCCCTAGTAAAATATTGCCCAATTCATCTCATCCCTAAGCATGTTACACTCATCCACACAGAAGTCATGTTCCAAGACATCTGAAGGAAAACTACAAACAAGAGAAGACAGAGAGCTTCCTTTATTTAGGAAATCTTTCAAAGCGGCATCATAAATGAGAGAAATATATATTCCTCTACTAATGGCTTTTCTGAAATAAACATGTTTATATAGACACTGTGGTTTAAAGGGTAAGAGTATAACCGCGCCACTTTGCAGAACAACAACTACAAAAAAAGACAGTAAATAAATTCAAAACCATGCTTCTCCTTGGTGAACCACCTCTCTCCAACATACTAAGCAGCATTCTTTCTTCACTGTCTCCCAAGCTCCGTCTCCACTACCTCCCAGGAACCGCCCTCTCAAATGGCCACTTCCCCTAGTGGGAAGTGCATGGGTAGGGAGGGGAAAGAGGAAGGACTTTGCATTCGTGACCATATATTCTGGTTACTTCTCAGATTCAGCAGATATGTTTACTGTCTTCTTCTAATTAAGGAGAAGACTTCAGTTAAATGCAACAGATGAGTAGTCTTGCAAATAGAAGAACAGAAGCTTAATGTACAAAGCCTCCTTCTGTGAATGTCAGGCCTCATAATTTCATAAACATATTCTAATACATACACTCACATGTTTATATCCACTGCTTTTACATAATTCGTTGGCCTCTGATTTAAAAGTGACTGAGTTAAGGCTAGTGTGGAACTATTCATGCAGAACAATAGCTACAAGAATAAGCGCAGCTTCTGCAAGTCTATGCCTTTGCAGTGTCAAAGTAACAGCACTCATAAAGCTGGCTTGGTTACCTGAATTACTGGGGTCATTCACGATGGCCTTTGTCATCAGGATTCCCAACCTCTGGCTTCTTTCATGTTTTTAATGTTCAATTAAGAAACACGTTTTGTTTTTGCAAGGAGACCTGGGTAGGGGTAGGATAATGGAGCAAATGGCACAATTTCATCTCACATTCCTTTTATTCTTAAAGGTGCACTTTAACATGACAGCCAGTCTTAAACTATTTTAAAGACAACTTGACCTGGAACAAAAATAAGCTGTATCAGATACTTTCAGATATACAGTTAATGCGAAACCTCTATTATCTTTTTTACATTGAGAAGGGCAGAATGCCATCCCCTTTCATTGCTCCAGTAAATCAAACTGAATTATTCATCAGCACGAAATGTTTTCGATCCACCCCCTACCACATACACACACCATTACCTCATTTTAAATAACTGGTGGTTTTATCTCTTCTAAAAATAACCTCTCTGATACACTGAGCTCCAAAAGTTTAGGACTTTGCAAAGATTAATTTCTGTGGTCAGTAAAGCTAACAGTCTCTAGAGTAGAATCAGACTGCAAAGACAATAAAGGAGCAATTAAGAAGTATGTCCTTGCATTATTTTGAGTTCCCCATTTGTTGCTGACTACAGAAGTTTGGTGCTGAATAATTCTTGGAAACTGAGGTTGGTCAGAGGTGACTCTAAGTAAATTCTTCAGAAATAAGTAGTAAGAAAACGTCTAAAGTACCACATTTTGTAAAATGAAGACAGGTCCTAAAATGTTTTTCCAAGAGCCTGCATTAAAATTTAGATTTACATAATTCGGGTTTAACGGAAAACAAAACAGGTAATGCCCAGCACTTCTAACCACTGAACACACAGACACACACAATCATACACACACATAAACTGGCAAATATGCACACACACACACCACTGCCACCACCAAACATACATACACACACAGACAAGCACACACACAAATAGGCAAACATCATTAGTCTTCTCTAAGATCAGATCTCTGGGCACTGAAGTCTGTATTTCACGTGGAATTCCATTTTCCGTCTTCTACTCTGACAATTTTGCATCTGCTGTGTCCTGTTTCATTAACAGGAGCTCATCAGAGCCACATCAAAAAGTGAAGATGCATGGTTTCTATTACCATTTATAGCACCATTTGTTTCATTTAAGAAAATGTGTTTAGTCCCTGGTCTTAAATTACACAGAAGAAACAGGATTCTGGAGTTCAGGGTACATATTTATTCGCTCATCTCTTAACTTTGTCAGAGAAATCACTTTGAGTTGACTTACAAGACAAACTGTTTCCATTTGCACCAGCAGAAGCTTGGCTCTGGCAAACAATAATTTAGCTTCAGGGACTTCTGAGCCATTCTTGTTTCCAAATCAGGCACTAGCCTCCAGATTATACCTCCTTAATTCAGGCTTTACAAATTCAGCCAAGGGCTGAGCTCAAATTTACTTCCTCACGATGAAAATGGGATTTCTCAAGTGTAACAGCATAGGGGGAAATTTTATTATCTTAACTGATACCAGAATTATTCTTAAGAGTAACATTGGATTTGGTTGAAAATATACCTGGATCATGGTTTGTTGTTTGAAAAAAAAAAAAAAAAAAAAAGATCTCAGCAGATGTCAGCTGGGCCAGGCATCACAGGAGAGAAAGTATGGGGTTTCTAGGGGCAAGCTAGAAAGAAGCAGGTGAGGAGGGAAGCAGAGAAGGGGAGAAAGGGGAAAAGCCACCTATGACAGGGCAGAAAACTGTACTCTTAGTGACACCACAGTACCCTCTCCCCATCAGCAATTAAGTCCGCAGAATTAACAGTGATTTGAAATAAGTTTTAAAAATGTTGTTATTGTAAAAAACAGAAAAGTTTGTAACTTCTTGTGTGCAATGCACACCCAGCAGTTGATGTCAAAGTGGTCCTGAGAACATGCTCCCATCTTTCCCCCACAAACCGACTGAAATGTTGGGAAGATCTTTAGGTATAAGAGTCCATTTGGCTGGGCGCAATGGCTCATGCCTGTAATCCTAGCACTTCGGGAGTCTGAGGTGGGTGCATCACGAGGTCAAGAGTTCGAGATCATCCTGGCCAACATGGTGAAACCCCGTCTCTACTAAAACACACACATACACACCCACACACATTACGCAGGCATGGTGGCGGGCGCCGGTAGTCCCAGCTACTCAGGAGGCTGAGGCAGGGGAATCGCTTGAACCTGGGAGGTGGAGGTTGCAGTGAGCCAAGATTGTGCTAATGCACTCCAGCCTGGCAACAGAAGATTGTTGCCTCCATCTCAAAAAAACCTCCATCTCAAAAAATTTTGCCTCCATCTCAAAAAAAACAGTCAATTTTACCTCAAACCTGAATTTCTGTATGCTTCAAGCTAACACCTGGCTTACATAAAATAAAGGTTTCAATTAGTTGGTACAGGCAAGAAGACTGAACAAATAAATACAAGATAATAAGTTATATTCATATATCTAAGATACTCTTCAACACATGGGCTCAAATACATATAATATGATGCCAAGTATGAAGTGTGAGACTAGGGGTATGGGGAAGGGGCAATGCCAGTTTAGGGAAGGGTAAGAAAGGAACGTATCAGTGATTATTTTGAGAGAACATTAGAAGATGTATGTTATTTGTAGAAGCCACAATAGTGGGAGATGGAATAGAGATCATGCTATTAAGAGTTTTTTTGTACAACTTTCTTGACATCTTGCCACATTGGATTGAAAGAAAATAAAAATGTTTTCCTAATGACTACCCGTCTAGTCTCTGGAATGACTAGCCCAAATCTTGAATACAGGAGCTCCTTAATGTTTAATTGAATACTAAAATGAAGCTTAGCATAAAAACAGGCAGAGAGGCAGGAAGGGGCAGAGTGTAGACAAGGCATTTTTAAACGTGTAGTTTGCCTGGAATTTAAGATGTGTATGGGGAATGTTGCAAAGGAAATATGGTTATATTGGGCTGGTGCCAGATGTAAAAGTCTCTAAAATGAAATGTCATTACCTCTTTAGGCAGTGGGAAGTGCAATGGGAGGACTCTTGGCCAGGGAAATGTAGGATGAGGCACATTTCAGACCAATTATTCCAACATCATATACAGAACAGAGGGGGGTCAAATTTGCTGGTGTAGAAGCCTGGTAGAAGCCTTTTTAGTAATCTACTTACAAGCAAAGACATGGGGGTTCAATCTGGGATAGGAGTAATAGGAAGGAAAGAATTAGGACATTGTAAGAGATAGAAATAAACAATTTATTTATTTTATTTTTATTTTTTTGAGATGGAGGCTCCCTCTGTCACCCAGCCTGGAGTGCAACAGCGCGATTTTAGCTCACTGCAACCTCCATCTCCCGGGTTCAAGTGATTCTTCTGCCTCGGCCTCCCATGTAGCTGGGATTACAGGCATGTGCCACCACACCCGGCTAATTTTTGTATTTTTTAGCAGAGACAGGGTTTCATCACGTTGGTCAGGCTGGTCTGAAACTCCTGACCTCAGGTGATCTGCCCGCCTTAACCTCCCAAAGTGCTGGGATTGCAGGGATAAGCCACTGTACCAGCTGAAATAAACTGTCTATAAGCAGGTATTTGCTTCAAGTCGGCTTAACAGCTATGTATTAAGTATCTCGTATGTTCTCTGGCAAAGGCAGTTAAACCTGGCTCTAAAAGGATTCACACCAATCTGTTATTATTGGTTATATGTGAGATTTGAATGGAAAGATAAGGAATTTATTAACTTTCCTTTCTTCATATACTTTCTTTTCCTTTGGCTTCTTACAGTAGTAATGTGTCACGTTTACGATTCTACAGGAAAAAATCCAAGAATATATAAACTTAAAAAAACGTGTTACACAGCAAATGAACACAGTGACGACCACTGAATCTGTATGCCAAGGACAAGAACGGCCCTGAGCAAATTAAAAATCATCCTAATCTCATCATTAAAGCACGCCCAGGAGCATCACCACAAAAGGTGTTAAGCTATTAGTTTGTGGTTTTGAATATAGCCCCAAGTAATAAAGCCATGTTTCAATTTAAAATGTTACATTTTTCATGCTTCTCATTAAGCCAAAGTAATCTCTCTCTCAATAATTCTGAATTAGTAAGGTCAGACCATATTGGAACTAAAAATAATTATGGAATGAGTGAATCTTCCCAGTCTCCTTTAATTACTGTGTCAGACCAGGAGCCTGGGAAAGCTCCTACCTGAGACTAATTTAGGAAGCTTTGAGAAACAGCCACTCTTCTGGGCTATTAGATGCCTTGTCTCTCTCACTGTGAACAACTGTCTCCAGCCCACATAGCACGTAGTGAAGCAGAAACTATAGCTAATGAGTTCTCATTTCTATAGCTCCAAAAACCTGGGAGAATGTAAGAAAACAGCATAGCTTTCCTGAATATGCTATATTACATGAATTGTATGTTTGCTGGAATTGCATACTCACAAACTAAGATAATTATGCCTAGAAAATCCAGGCTGCATTCCATATGGAGAATGTCATCTGTGTCTACCAAGAGGCAAGCAGGAGGTTCCACAATTGTCTCTTCATAATGGAACAAGTCTGATTTTAAAACCTAGAGGAGATAAGTAGGGTTATTTTTAAACACAGGTGTAAAAGTGCCAAATACCTTTTGTCCTACTAATTGTTGACATGCATCATTCAAGGTGGGGATTGTTACTGAGATTCCATTAGGGGACTGACAGTCTTACAGAAATAAGCTTTGGTTTATAGCACTGGGCTCACTCATTAATATAAAAAGTTGTTCTACGCAGGGCGTGGTGGCTCATACCTGTAATCCCAGCACTTTGGGAGACCAAGGCAGGCAGATCACCTGTGGTCAGGAGGTCGAGACCAGCCTGGCCAACATGGTGAAAGCTGTTTCTACTAAAAATACAAAAATTAGCCAGGCATGGTGGTGGGTGCCTGTAATCCTGGCTACCTGTGAGGCTGAGGCAGAAGAATCACCTGAACCTGGGAGGCAGAGGTTACAGTGAGCCGAGATCACGCCACTATATTCCAGCCTAGGCCACAGAGCGAGAGTCCATCTCAAAAAAAAAAAAAAAAAAAACAGTTGTTCTGCAATAGGTACTTAGCAGCACAAGTAATACATTTGCAGCTAATATCAGCATCCTTCCAATGGGATAGCAATATAAGAATGTGATGTATATTTATGTATAGCCAAAGTATGCACGTGTTGTGTGTATAGACAGAATGACAAATTCCCCTAAGTGTGTATGTGTGTGTGTAGTAATCCAGAGACTCACTTCCTCTTAGCTATCTCATACAACAAGAATATTAATCTTTTAAATAAATGACCAAGGCAGAATATTAGATCTAATGCATTCTTAGTGTCTATTTCAGATCTGAAAATCTAGCCATAAAAATGCACCATCATGTTGTACTGTAATCCTTAGGGTAATGACATTATCTGCAGTGTCGGTCTAATTCTGGATGGAGTCTCTGGCCTTGCGAAGGAGGCCACCTGAGATGAAGGCATCTCACAGAGAAGATCCTACCCCTGGCTCAGGACTAGTGTGCCTCTTGTTACATCATTAACATGGCCCTGAATAGCTGGGAAGAAGGAAGGGGGAAGGGAATATTATAACAGAAACTCATAATTCAAAAGCAATCCATAGCAAATCCCTTTTTAAAGCAGAGACTACTACTGACATTGTATGTAATAACTCCCGATATCCAAGTTTGGATTTTTAAACAGGTCTCTACAATCATTTTTCAGTTCCCTTCTTTGGTAATTCCTGTATTAGTCTGTTATCACACTGCTAACAAAGACGTACCCAAGACTGGATGACTTATAAAGAAAAAGTGGTTAATGGACTCACAGTTCCACATGGTGGAGAAGGCCTCATAATCATGGCGGAGACAAAAAGAGCAAAAGGCCGGGCGCGGTGGCTCAAGCCTGTAATCCCAGCACTTTGGGAGGCCGAGACGGGCGGATCACGAGGTCAGGAGATCGAGACCATCCTGGCTAACACGGTGAAACCCCGTCTCTACTAAAAAATACAAAAAACTAGCCGGGCGAGGTGGCGGGCGCCTGGAGTCCCAGCTACTCGGGAGGCTGAGGCAAGAGAATGGCGTGAACCCGGGAGGCGGAGCTTGCAGTGAGCTGAGATCCGGCCACTGCACTCCAGCCCGGGCGACAGAGCGAGACTCCGAGTCTCAAAAAAAAAAAAAAAAAAAAGAGCAAAAGGACGTCTTCCATGGTGGCAGGCAAGAGAGCTTGTGCAGGGGGACTCCCATTCATAAAACCACCAGATCTCACCAGACTTATTCACGATGATGAGAACAGTATGGGGGAAACCACCCCCAGGAGTCAATTATCTCCGCTTGACCCCACCTTTGACTTGCGGGGATTATTACAATTCAAAGTGAGATTTGGGTGGGGACACAGTCAAACTATATCATTTCTTGATTAAACTTCATGATTTACCAGAAATGGCTACTCTTCTGGGAAGCCCTCCTTACAATACTCTTCTATAGGTCCCTACTTTGGGTTGCAGGCTGGCATTATTAAAAATATAAAACTTTTCATCTGCACTGTAGTTGGGGCATTTTTAAAGGACAAAATTATAAATTCCCATAAATATGCTGGTATGTGTGTGGGTGGGCCTGTGCGTGTATGTAAAAGTGAATTTCTAAAGATAGCCAAAGCAGTGACCCTACAAAACAAAACAAAAACAGCAAGTCATCCGGTCCTGATTAAAGTTTCTCCAGTTGCCTGCCAATATGGAAAGATATTTTAATGCAAACCACCGAAAAACAATATGCCAATACAGAGTAAGAGCCCTGGGATGGTCACAGCTAAGAAAGTTCCAGCTACAGCAATCAATTCGAAGGAAATAATTGAGATATGGTCAAAGATCTCTGCATAAGGGAATCCTATCACGGCATTATTTATAATAGAAAATGAAAAGCCAAGAAAGGTGTGGTTGCTCACACCCATAATCCAGGCACTTTGGGAGGCTGGGGTGAGAGATCACTTGAGCCCAAGAGTTTGAAGCTGCAGTGACCTATGATTGCACCACTGTATTCCAGGCTTGGTGAGACAGAATGAGACTTTGTCTCTTTTGGCAGGCGGTGAAGAAAAAGCTGAACACCATGTAAACTTTAAAAACTAGAGATTGCTCTAAATACAGAAATTTTAAATGTGGAATAATATAGATATGATAAATTATGGTATTTGTGAAAACTATTTCACTAATAAAGGCTGAAGATAAAAATTTAACCGAAAGACATAGGAAGTTTTTTAAAACTGCACAGGCATTATGTTCTAAAAATTGTATTTCCTCCTTTTTTCCATATGAATACCTACATATTATGTATGCTTTATAATAAATGTTAACATAATTATCTCTTGGTAAAATTCTGCACAGTTTATTTTCCTTTTTTGTACTTTTCTGTACCCTATGTATTTTCTACAATAAGATTATTTTACTGTTGTAATCCTGGGGAAATTTTATTTAATGAGTGGGACCATACAATATTTTAAAATGACAAAAATAGGCATATGATTCTCACATATTTTCTGACATTAAAATTACATGAAGATTTTGGTCCCATTTTTATTCAAGTTTGTTAACACCTAACTATAACCATCTAAATGAGGACCTAAAATTATTTGGAATCAATAAATATTTCAATTTCTATACCACCATGATGGAAAATTATATCAACTGCCCAATCTTGATTTTGTGGTAATTTGTTCAGGGCTGAGGCGTGTCATCTTTAGGTTGCACTTTAACCTACCTCCCCTTCATATTTCCCTGCATTGTCCAATTTAATACATATCACAGCACAGCAGCTTTAATTATTTCTTTATTTCTCTCCTATTAGATTTTGAGTTATTTGAAGACTGAATTCCCATTCTCGTACTAAACACATACTTACTGACACCTTGATTCCATAAACCCTATTCTAGGTCCTCGTAGTAGAACAATGCAGCAGGGGGGAGGGAGGTGTGGAGGACAAAAAGCTCTTAACTTATATCCTTGCGTGTCTGTATCCCAGCTAGCCCTGTGCTTAGCACCTGGCAGGTACTAGAAAAGCAGCTCTTCAATGAAAGAAAGGAGGAAGACCGGGAGGAAAAACAGGTGTATTAAATCAGAGCAACGAAAGAATAAATGGCACAGGGAAACATTATTTAATGTAAGTAATGAACAAGTGAAAAAAACCGAGGAGGGTAACAAGTAGGAACTCAGAACTGTTTCTTTCTGGAAGGCAAAAGAAATTGGACTTTGAAAGAAAAGAACATGAAAATAGTAACTTTTGGTTGGGTGCGGTGGCTCACGCCTGTAATCCCAGCACTTTGGGAGGCCAAGGCAGGCAGATCACAAAGTCAGGAGTTCGAGACCATCCTGGCTAATGCAGTGAAACTCCATCTCTACTAAAAATTCAAAAACTCAGCCGGATGTGGTAGCGGGTGCCTGTAGTCCCAGCTACTTGGGAGGCCAGGCAGGAGAATGGCATGAACCCGGGAGGCGGAGCTTGCAGTGAGCCAAGATTGCATCACTGCACTTCAGCCTGGGTGACAGAGCAAGGCTCAGTCTCAAACTTACATACTCAAATGCACTTACAACAAATCTTAACACTCCAGAGACAAAGTGTTAATTTTTTCCAGGTTAAGTCATTTCCCTTGTATCTCCATGTCCCAACTAGACCTATGCTTAGCAACTAGTTTGTTCTCAATTTTGTAGTAGTTTTTGTGTTAACCTTGGTCTAAAACTTCCTGGCAATCCTTGTGTAATCATTTGAAATTTCTTCAAAAGGTTCATTGACTATGAAGGTGGTAACTGTGTGTGGTGACTAAAGACAGTCACACATTCTTTGGCCTCCTCCCAAGGCAGAGGGGGGTCTTTGTCTTGTCCCTTTGAACAGGTGCAGGATCTTGTTTTGACAATGGACCATAGCAGAAGTGACACTGTGCCATTTTCCAGATTAGGCATTAACAAACTGTTAGCTTCCACTTCTGTCTTTTGGAACACTCTGCCTTAAAACCGAGCTGCCATGCTGTGAGGAAGCCCAAGGAACCCTTTGGAGAGACCCTAATGGAGCAGAAAGAAGTCCCCTGGCTGAGTTTCCAGGCAACAGCCAGCACCATCTTATCAGTCATGTGGGTAAGCCATCTTGAAAACAAATCCTCCAGCCCCCATTGACCCTTTCTAGTTCACTCCTCATACAACTGCCACTGGCAAGTCCTGCCCAAAGTGAAGATTCATGACCAAAATAAAGAAATGTTGGGGTTTTAGGCCCTAAAGTTTTAGGGTGGTTGCTAACACAGAAATAGGTAAGTAGAACACTCTGGATGAATCTTTAGAAAACATTGTAAAAACTCAGACCTGTGTTTGTCCTTCACACATGAGCCTTCTAGTAGAGAATACACCAACTACACTTCAGCACCTCTATGCCACATCCCATCGAATACCATGCAAGGCTCAGGCCCACATTACACTTACTTGATAGCTGTGCAATAACAAATGAATACGGCCAGGCGTGGTGGCTCATGCCTGTAATCCCAGCACTTTGGGAGGCCGAGGCGGGCAGATCACGAGGTCAGGAGATCGAGACCATCCTGGCTAACACAGTGAAACCCTGTCTCTACTAAAATAAAAAAATTAGCTGGGCGCAGTGGCGGGTGCCTGTAGTCCCAGCTACTCCGGAGGCTGAGGCAGGAGAATGGCGTGAACCTGGGAGGCGGAGCTTGCAGTGAGCTGAGATCGTGCCACTGCACTCCAGCCTGGGCGACAGAGCAAGATTCCATCTCAAAAAAAAAAATGAATATACAACATATTCTTCACTCTCTCTTCATCAAAAGGCCAAGAAATGATGAATATATGACATATTCTTGTAGAATTTCAGTGCTGATCTAAATTTTAGCTCCTCCCATGATAATATTAGAAAGTGCTTTGTATGTTATCTAAAACTAAGATTTATTTGTTTATTGTAGGTTAAGTAATTATCCACATTAGAAATGTAGTATTAGTTTTATAAATTTTTTTAATAAAAAAGGCTGTGATAACATCAATTAGATTCAAAATGAGAGAGCAGTTTTTTCTATACTAACATCATATGATTCTTCATCTAGTGCCAGTGACAACTTCAACAGTATATAAAATAGTAGTGTTGCCAGTATTTTCATAAAGCCACTCAAAAAGACAGTACAATTTCATTGGTTTCCATTTTTAAGGTGATATAAGTCCAAGCCCTCAATGTAATTTATGCAGTATGATTTTGCAAAATAGTGTTCCAGCCAAGTCACAAGGTCATTTTTATATAAAACACAAATACACATTCTAAATTTTCTCTGGGACAACTAAACATGTAAATGTTATTTAAAAGAGCATGCAAAGATAATTCAAATATGTTGATTAAAATGCAGTTGTAGCATTTAAGATAAATTGCTTCTTCACATGAAAGATGTTCCCACAACAGACAAAAAGTTAATGCCTCTAATATTGTCACTGCAATAAGTAGATTGATGAATAAGTTGCGTTAAACGATACAATTAGAAACAATATTTGATAATGTATTTCAGAGATAGAGTTAAGAAAGTACATTCTGCATACTGGATAAATTTGCTTAAGTCCGGGTTATATGAGACCATCAGAATTCAACAGCACTTAAAAATGGTTATTATATGGGCCGGATATGGTGGCTCATGCCTGTAATCCCAGCACTTTGGGAGGCCGAGGTGGGTGGATCACGAGGTCAAGAGATCGAGATCATCCTAGCCAACATGGTGAAACCCCATCTCTCCTAAAAATACAAAAAATTAGCTGGGTGTGGTGGCAAGTGCCTGTAGTCCCAGTTATTCAGGCCACTGAGGCAAGGGAATCACTTGAACCTGAGAGGTGGAGGCTGCAGTGAGACAAGATTGCGCCACTGCACTCCAGCCTGGTGATAGAGTGAGACCCTGTCTCAAAAAAACAAAACAAAACAAATGGGTATTTTAACTCTCTATTTTGTTTGCTTTGGTAAGTTGTGGTCATACAGCGATACCAGAAAGATTTGTTGTTTGGTTAAATTATTCCACATTGATACAAAAAAATCTGAAGGGTCTGGATCAGTTTTTTTAAATACATGATCAAGTACGGCAAAAATGCAATGACATCTGTGTATAGACGTTGAAAAAGCAACAATAGAAAACTGTAAAATGTTGTGACCCTTGCAAAAGCTATTCCCCAAATATTATCAGGTTGTTTTTGTGTGTTGCATGGAGTAGCACCACTTTTTCAGATGCCATCTTCAATTACAGTTGCTTAGATGATACAATGTATACTGTTCATAAATTACAGACATTTCAGACTTATTTGGGCAGAGAGTTCCAGATTTTTATTTTTTAATGGAAGTGTTCAGCTCTTCTGATCAACATGAAGGGCAAGTGTGGATGTTTAAATTGAGAAGAGAAATTACTACTTTTTTATTTCTCCCTAATAGAATACAGTTTTTAGTATGCAAAATAAGCGTAACTCAGGACACAATGTTATTGAGTTTACGACTATGGATAAAGTGACTGGAATGACATCCAAAGTCAAGTTTGTACTCAACATATAAAGCAAAATAAATTCTTCTGTTTCATGTAGTTGCTGAGATAGGCACCAAAATATGCAAGATTTAAATATATATATATATGATTGAAAATATCACAATCTCATAATATGCACAAAAGTATTTTCTGATGCAAATGTTAGACTTACTAAGAACCTGTTTTTTGACTTCCTTTAAATTGCTATTTCACCTATTGAGAAATGCAAATAATTATTATCAGAGCGACAAAGAATAGATGCATAGGGAGACACTATGTAATGTAAGTAATGAAGTAAAAGAAACCCAGGAGGGTCACAAGGAGGAACTCAGAAGTGTATCTGGTACTGATTCAGCATCGAAAGAAGACTAGTAGAAAAGCTGAAGTATATCTTAAGATTGAAATTTGAACTGTTGAAAAACTTGTGATGTGGAACTATGTATGGAAGCCAGTATAGTCTTAATTCTGAAAAAAGAATCTAATCACTGCATCAAACATATTTCTAAAATTAGTAACAGTCATCTACAACATTTTCAAATGTTTGTTCATCAAAATAACTTCAATATTTGAGGCTATGGAGTTTGTAAGCACGTGAACTTATACATTTGTTAAATGAAATGCTGTTTTAATCTTTTCTGAAGGATGGAATAGGGGAGATTTCACAAAATATTTCATTTATAAAATTGGTTCCCTGCTAAATAAGTTTGAAAACCCACTGGGCCAGAAAATTTTTCAAACACTTGCTCTGCAGGACAGAATATGAAAGAAAATCCCAGCCATGTGTAATCATGCTCCACTGAGTTGAGGCCTAGTTACTTGCTCACAAGGCATAACACTTTTTTTTTTTTTCATAGTTTCTCTGAATGAGTTCCTCCATTTTATGGGAAAGAAAATGCTATTCAGTTAAACACCCTGTGTCGGTGAACATCCGTCACTCAGTTCATCTCCCCTGCTGATGTGTTTCTCCACAGCTTTGTGACGGCAAGCTGTATCAGGCTTTTGCCTTATCCACAAAGCACAAAACTTAGACCATCAGCCCAACTTAGGAAAGTTAAGTAGGAGCTGATAGAATAACTGAGCTAACCATGGGGGCTGTGGTCATTTTGAGACGTCACAGATCTCTGAATAAGTTGGCTGTCCCCTTCCTTTTGTAAGACAGAGTTCATAAGCAGCTTCCAATGGAGATAACGGGCAATCGCAGTGTCTATTGGCAGAGCTGTCCTGCATGGCTTCTTTTCCGCTATACAGAACATGTCCTGCAGATAATTTTAGTTTCTCTCACGGAGCTTTCAAACCAGGTATCACCCCACTGAGACAAGAAGACAATGATTTTTTTCACATGCCCCACCAGAAAATGCATAAGTCAACTGAACCACATGGAGCTAAGCCTTGTGATTCTTCAACATGCTGTAAGATCTGCCTAGATAGATGAGGGCAATTCCCTCAGACTGGGATGAGGAGGAGGACAGGAACCTCAGGAGGAAAGAAAACAATAATAATTTTTCCCTAATCACCAAGTAATGCTGACAGGTGACTGATAAATAACAGCTTCCTTTATGGACCTCTTAACTTTTTGGCTGTGGAGAAAATAAAGCCCTCTTTCTTGGGTCTGTTTTAGACCCACTCTCCCTTTCACAGAGCATTATCCACAGCATGAAAAACTTGTCAGTTCATATTTCTCAAACCACTCTTCACTTATGCCAATGCCGCCTCCTACAGGGGAGTAATTGAAAGTCTGCAATGGAATGTAGTGATTAAACTCATCAAGAGCAGATGATCAGAAACAAGACCTTCCACACAGAAGGGAGAAAAGCATGTTTGTCTCCTTAATACAAATTCATGCAAGCCTCAGACAATTGCTCTCCTTCTCTTGTAAATGCTATGTCTTTGCTTCTGCCCTGCAAGTTACCCAATGACCACTCCGTGAGATGCTACATGGACTCTTGTTCAATCGTTGTAGCCACAAGGTTTACCTCACAGCTATCCACAACTCCTTGCAGAATTCCAATGCTCCAAAGAACTTGACAAGGTACCTCTTGCAAAACTGGAGACCAATGACATGCCTAGAGATTTGTCAGATAATACAGGAGAACAGACAGAATGTTTCACCTTCTCCTTAAAAATCTCCTACTTATTTTTAACTTCCCCAAACACCAAAATCCACTGACTGTATGTGGGGTTCTCTATCCCCAGGCTGTTTTACTGTATGCCATGGAGGTCCTAAGTAAAGAACCAGCTAATTTGCCATACCTGGAATATTCTGGGTTATAAAGCACTGGATCACAAGGTTGTCTATTTAAATATTGAGATATCACAATTTTATATTTACAAGGACTGGTGAAATAAGGAGATCTTCATTTCTAAAAGAAAAGAAAAGCCCACAAATATGTTTACTGTTTTATCATTTTTTAGTAATTTTTAACATCAGAAGCAGTTCCCTTAAGATAGCTTGTTTAAATGTGCCCAGACAACAGGTAGAATCAACTGTTATTGCAGCAGATTTTGATTTCGTGATTTCTTCCAAGACCTTGTCTAAGACTGAAACAGGGACATTTTTGCTTAGTTGCAATTTCACGCTTTCCTTCCATTTTTCCAAGTTGTGGTTTAGCCTCAAGGAATAGCCTTGGGTATCAATCCAGTCTCATCCCTCGCACCCTCTTCCCATCTTTATGGCTAGACATTTGAGATATGTCAGCAGAGGCTTGCAGAACTGCAGTGTAGTACAACAATTAAAAGCCAAAATCCTAGAGTTGAATGGGCTTGAGAAAAAAAATTCAAACAGGGATGCTCACAGCTCATAGGGTTTTGGTGGGAATAATGGAGATGATACCTAAGTGTTTGATAATAATAAATAATAATAGCTAGTATTCACTTAGCTTTTATTATGCTAGCACTTTCTATATATTTAACTTCTTTTGTTTTCACCATAGCTATGAGAAAGATAGTATCATCATCCTCATTTTACAGGTGACGACTGAGACATGACAAGGTTAAGGAACCTGCATAGAGAGGTTAAGTTATTTGTCCAGTGTCATAGAACTAGTTCATGGAACAATCAAAATTGGAACTCAGGTAATCTGCCTGCAGTGTCCACATGCTCCACTACTACTTTATAAACAGAACCTGGTACAGAAAGACTTAACTCACTGTGACCCTTTTCCTCCATCGCTTTCTTAATCCTATAGTTCCCCACAGATACCACGGGATTTATCATCTTTATGCTTTTATTTATAACATTGTGCATGTTTTGGCAAGCTCCTCTCTTCCCCCCTTTCCTTAACTAACTCTTATCAGATATGAAGGATGCATCCTAAGCTATCAGCTCCACTGAGATGCCTGCACCTGTCTCTTCCAGGCTGAGTTGCTTGTTTCTCTTCTATACCTCCTTAATGCCACTTCATGTCTTGGCCTCCTATTATCTGTCAATGTGTCCAATTTTCTCCCTTGATCAAGTTCCTTAAGGTCAGGGAAATAGCATTCAATTCCATATCCCTAGGGGCTTGTAGAGTACCTGGTACACAGTTGGTAGCTAATTAATGTTGAATAAATAAACACATAGAAGTCCGAACACTGCCCCTTGGCTTTTGGCAGGCTCCCTTCACAAAACTAAAATTCACCTGCCTTAAGTGTATTTGGAAGAGGTAGGGCAAGGGATCAAACTACTAGGAAAAGTTAGGTAATGTGAGTCACATTTGACCGAGTCCAGGTTTCACTGAAATACAGCAAGAAACCTTGCAGAAGTTAAAATAAATGGCGTGGAAAGGTTTCAGATCTAGCCAGGAACTCCACTGAGCACTGAGATGGAACCTGCCACCAACTAGAAGGTAATCAGATCTGGGTTAACCTGGAGTCACACACAGACAGCCAGCAGGAGACTCACTTTTTCTTTGAGTAGGCTAATAAGAGGCCATTATCCATCGTATTTTATTTCATTACTATTCTCTCCCTTCCTGCAGTATCAATAGGATTAACATCAATAATGGGGCTGTCTTTGTATTTACACATTGTAATTAAGCCAAGATGAAACCTAAAGAGCTCTTTAGGGATATTTATTAGCATGCAGAACCACCTCAGCTTGTAGGCTACCTTTGGCCAGTGGTTGGAAGACAGAATTAAATAAAACATCCACTGTGCAATGACACCATACATTTCCTCCAGGACTCCTCCTGCCAGCATGCCTGACCTCCTCATACTACAAGGATACAGAACCGGGTTGCTGAAGATTTTCTTTCTAACAAGCTTATCACGGTTAAAAAGTCTGTAAAAATGAGTCACCCACGTGCCTCTTGACCCTAGTCCTCTAGAAGGCTCATCCAGTTATTTCTGGCTACCCTTGGAGATGGCTTAAAAAGAGAGAGAAAAGGCCAGGCACAGTTGCTCATGCCTGTAATCCCAGGACTCTGGGAGGCTGAGGCAAGCAGATCACAAGGACAAGAGATCGAGACCATCCTGGCCAACATGGTGAAACCCCGTCTGTACTAAAAATACAAAAATTAGCTGGGTGTGGTGGCGCATGCCTGTAGTCCCAGCTACTTGGGAGGCTGAGGCAGGAGAATTGCTTGAACCTGGAGGCAGAGGTTGCGGTGAGCCAAGATCATGCCACTGCATTCCAGCCTGGACGACAGAGGGAGACTCCGTTGCAAAAAAAAAAAAAAAAAAAAAAACAAGACAGAGGGAGAGAAAAAGAAACAAAATAGGGGAGGAGGAAGAAAACATCTTCCAGCTTTTTTTGTGGCCTTTGCTTAGTGTTGCAGGGCATCAGTCCTCTTGTGGAGGCCACTGACCATTTTCGTGGATACTTTAGAGCTGTTAAAATGTTCCAAGGTGTCAAAAGTTTGCAAAGTTTTCTGTGGCAAAAGGAGAAACTAGGAATTGCCAAAATGCTTCTTTCCTCCTTTAGGTCACAAAATGGAACTGAAGTCCCTTGCTTTCTGTTATCTTATAGCAGCAGTTCTCAAAGTGTGGCCCCTGGACCTACAGCATCTGCATAACCTGAGAACCTGTTAGAATTGCAAATTGTCTGGTCCAATACCACATTTTAAAAATACTGGAGGTGGAGCCCAGCAGTCTGTTTTAACAAGCCCTCCAAGTAATTCTGATAGACATTCAAGTTTGAAGATACTTTATAGAATGTCTAGAGAATAAACAAGTTTTACTTTTTAAAATTTATCTTTTCACCACATAAACTTATTGCATACAATTTGATGAGTTTGGATATGCACATATTCTTAAACCACATTATTTTCTCCCTCTGAGGAGGCTGATATGAATTCCTAAAGGAAGGAACAGCCAATTGTGGTTGGAATATGGTCAGGATCACCTTCCCTTGCAACTACTAAGATAATCTATTACTGAATCAATATCCCATGCTTAGGGTCAGGATGAATTCTTTGGAAGGAGGCTCCTCAGACCCTCATGAACACTGACTTCTCTAGGGCAGCTACACCCTTTCACCAGAGTGTACCCTATGTCTAAATCACAGGTAGAGACAGATTGCACTTAACCCTATGATTTCATGAAGGAAATCATTCATTCAACACATTCTACAAATATGTGTTGAGCACCTATTGTGTACAAGGTACTGTTCTTCCCCGGGGATATGTTAGCCAACAAAGCCAAGACCTCTGCTGTTGTGGAGAGATAGAAAATAGATGGGCCTTACTCAGTAAGTACATTGTATGGTATGTCAGAAGGTGACTTGTGTTACTGCCATCACCAAGGAGGTTTAAAGTGATGTTCTTAGGTTTCATTCAGAAGGTGGTATTTGAGCAAAGAGCTGACAAAGGTGAGGGAGTTAGGTATGCCAGTAAGTGAGGGAAAAACATTCAACGCATCAGGACGGTGAGTACAAAGGCTCAAAAGCAGAAACATCCCGGTCTTGGACAGTGACAGTTCTTCTGGAATTAAAATACTGAGAATTGACGTGCTGTATATGAAAACAATATCCATACTCACAAATAATTTCAAAATGGGAACTATAATAATACAATATCATGTAACACATGGCCTCCTGGCTCTTTCAATGATCTATAGTCTTCAACAACGAGGACAGATGTTTTGCGAGGAATCTTTCCCCATTATTTCCTTGAGAACATTTCATGAATTAAAAGAGTTCATTTGTATAATTTTGAGTAAAGGTGACACATTTGTAAAGGTCTCAAAGAAGCAACTTTGGACTAGAAAATACCTAAGTCAAAATAGACTATTAATATAAGAACTACATATTGGGCGTAACGTAAATGACTTGGAAGATGGGGACACTAACATCTCTGACTTTATCACTATGTATTTCACCTGTGTAATCAAAAGCCACTTATATCACAAACCTACTGAAATAAAACAAATGTTTAAAAACAGACAATTAGCAATCAATTATAAATTAATATGAAAAGACAATTGGCCAAGCAGGTTTAAGAATGTCATAAATAATAAAAATTTGAGAGAGTTACACTACCAGATATGAATATTTTTAATCTATAAGATAGTATGGAAGAAGAGACAAACTGACAAACATGGAAGAACAGAGAATTCAGAAATAGGCACACAAGATACAGGTGTATAATATATGACAAAGGTTGCACTGCAGAATAGTCAGAAAAGATGGCCTTTTCTATAAATGGCACTGGGTCAACTGGATACATCCATATGGGAAAACAAAAAACGAATCCTGACGCTTAAGTTACACTACACATAAAAATCAATTCAATTAGCTGGACGCAGTGGTGCACACCTGTAATCCCCACTACTCTGGGGTGCTAAGGCATGAGAATCGCTTGAAGGCGGGAGGCGGAGGCTGCAGTGAGATAAGATTGTGCCACTGCACTCCAGCCTGGGCAACAGAATGAGACTCTGTCTCAAAAAAAGAAAAAAAAAAAAATCAATTCTAGGTGGATATTTAAATGTATAAGGCAACAAAATGAGATTTCTAGAAGATCATATAAAAGAAAATCTTTGTGACCCTGGAGTAAACAAGAATTTAATAGGACACTTGAGCACTAACCATAAAAGCAAAAACAAGGTAAATTGACTATTTTAAAATTGGAAACTGCTACCCATCAAAAGAAATCACTATCAGAGTGAAAAGGGAAGGTATCCAGTAGGAGAAGATATCTGTAATCCATATAAATAATAAATGACTCATACCATAAATATATAAAGAATTCTCCAATCCAAAGAAAAGATAGTCTAACAGTAAAAAAAGAGGGAGAACACGAACAAGAAATTCACAGAAGAGGAGAGCTAAACAGCTAATAATCATTTTTTAAATGTTTAATTTCATTATTCTTTAGGAAAACACAAATGAAAATCACAGTAATATTCTATACATACCCATGAGACTAGCAAAGAATAGAAAGACATGAAAATATTGACTTGGTGAAATGTGGAGGCACTGGAACTCTCCTACACAGCTGATGGAAGTGTAAATTGCATTAACTACTTTGCAAAAGTGTTTGACAGAGTCTATTAACAGTAAGCCCTGCTTACTCTACAACCCAGAAATTCCACTTCTAGATATAACCAGCAAAAATGCATATATTTGAGCCTAAAACACATACAAGAATGTTTGTATCAGCAATATTTGCAGCAAGTAAAAACTGGAAACAATTCACATGCCCACAACCCATGAAACTGATAAATTAACTCAGGAATATTTATACAATAGAAATTATAAAGCAATGAAATGAGCAAACTACTGCTACATGAAATAACCAATATAAATAAATCTCAGAATCACAAGTCTGTGCAAACAAAACAAAAAATGGACACAAAATAATAGTGTGTATAATTCTATTTACAAATGGAACAAAAACAGGCAACATCAATACATGGAGTTGAAGTCAGGAGTGTAGTTAGCTTTGACAGAAAAGGCTGTGATGGGGTTCAGGATTCACTACTCCAAAATATAGTACCTTGACATTTGAGGAAACAATAAAAGCAGGAAGTCACTCGCTAATCTTCTATTGCCTTCTTCCCCAAAGCAGACCACAGAATTGTTTTTAAGTTTTAAATTTTTAATTTTTATATAGTTTTTGAGACAGCATCTCACTCTGTTACCCAGGCTGGAGTGCATTAGCACAATCTCAGCTCACTGCAACCTCCACTTCCCTGGTTCAAACGATTCTCCTGCCTCAGCCTCCTGAGTAGCTGGGATTACAAGTGCGTAAGTACGTGCCACCACACCCGACTATTTTTTGTTTTTGTTTTTTCAGTTTTATTTGTATTTTTTTTTAGTAGAGATGGTGTTTCACCATGTTGGTCAGGCTGGTCTTGAACTGATCCCAAGTGATCCACTAGCCTTGGCCTCCCAAAGTGCTGGGATTACAGATGTGAGCCATCACATCCTGGCACAAAAAAAATTTTCTGACCTTCCTCTGAAGCAGGTCATAAGGCTCTCATGAGACAGGTGCCCACCCTATACTCAGAGAAAAGGAATGTCCTTATCTCTAAAGACACAGGGGCACAGAGAAGAAACTGAACAGACTGGTCTTGCTAAATTCTCCCTAGTTGACTTCCATTAGATCACATGTCCTTTGTCCAAGCACACTTCTCCACAACTCCATTCTTTATTAAACCTAAGCATAAAAATACAAAGGGTTCCCTGTTTCTCTGAGTTTTCATTGCTGAAGGCTCCTATGTCATATAAAACTTATATTAAACTTGTATGCCTTTCATCTGTTAATCAATTTTTTGTTATAAGTGCCTCAGCCATGAACCTAGCAACAGGTAAAGAAGAAAAAACAAAACAAAACAAAACTTTCTTCTCCAACAGCAGGCAGCAGGACAAGATTTTCTGGAGTTCTAGGAAGTTCTGCCTCTCGATAGCGATGATAGTTTTATAGAAATGTTTCTTTTATAATAAATAACTTGTTGAACAGTGATTTCATGATTTGTGCATTTTTCTGTATGTACATTACAGTTTCATAAGAAAGAATATTTTAAAACCGAAAGAAAATAATCCAGGCTTTTCACAGTGCAGTTTGGTGGAAGCAACACTAAACCAAGTAACTTGAAGTTCCAGCTTCTATGCTCAGCTCTGCTATTCAATAGCCATATAATTTTAGGAACTCACTTTACCAATCTAAGTCTCGTTGTTTTACATCTGTGAGGAGGATCCCAGCTCATATCTCAGCTGTAAATATGAAATGAGATTACAATTGTGAACTGTTTTGTAAACTCCTCAGCATCACATAAATATATGATGCAGACTAGAGGGTAAATTGTATTTGCAGATTGTAGATCTAGCCTGTAGCCATTATATATGGCCTGTATTTTTTTTTTTTTTTTTTTGAGACGGAGTCTCGCTCTGTTGCCCAGGCCGGAGTGCAGTGGCGCGATCTCAGCTCACTGCAAGCTCCGCCTCCCGGGTTTACGCCATTCTCCTGCCTCAGCCTCCCGAGTAGCTGGGACTACAGGTGCCCGCCACCTCGCCCGGCTAGTTTTTTTGTTTTTTTTTGTTTTTTTTGTATTTTTTAGTAGAGACGGGGTTTCACCGTGTTCGCCAGGATGGTCTCGATCTCCTGACCTCGTGATCCGCCCGTCTCGGCCTCCCAAAGTGCTGGGATTACAGGCTTGAGCCACCGCGCCTGGCCTGTATTTTTTTTTAAATAAACATTTTTGAAAAATCAGATTTGTCATAAATATTGGTTTTCAAATTACTATTAAATATTAGACAATCATGCAGTCTTTGGCTCAAATTCCTGATGGCAATAGCTGAGTAAAGGTTGAGTAGTATCTATTTTTCAATGGACCATGTACTCTGGCTCACTGTAGTCCCTATCATTCATTTTTATTGACAGAATGATTACTACAGAAATATGAGTTTGGGATCCACAGAAAATGTTATTGCTAGGATTTTTGAAAACTTGTCTAAATTAGAAAACTCAATCAGATTGCAAAGTTCCAGACTGAACCTTTGGTTCNTGTATTTTTTTTTAAATAAACATTTTGAAAATCAGATTTGTCATAAATATTGGTTTTCAAATTACTATTAAATATTAGACAATCATGCAGTCTTTGGCTCAAATTCCTGATGGCAATAGCTGAGTAAAGGTTGAGTAGTATCTATTTTCAATGGACCATGTACTCTGGCTCACTGTAGTCCCTATCATTCATTTTATTGACAGAATGATTACTACAGAAATATGAGTTTGGGATCCACAGAAAATGTTATTGCTAGGATTTTGAAAACTTGTCTAAATTAGAAAACTCAATCAGATTGCAAAGTTCCAGACTGAACCTTTGGTTCAGGATCTGTTGAGAGAGGGCCCATTCACTCTGCCATTTCTTTCCTGTGATGCATAGTCCAGTCTCTGCAGGCTCCTTCTAGCAGGCAACCCATTTAATGCCCTAACCGTCCAAGCAGAGGAAATGCCATTCAATCAAAATGTATAACTAGAATTTCAGAAATGCCAAAGGCATGCTCAGATGGGCTGTGCATTTATTTCCAACAGCAGGTATCTGTCAGACATGCACTTCGTGAGGTGTGCTGTACTGAGCCCATTGGGGCATGACTATCTCTGCCCTTTTGAAACTTACAATCAACTTAGGGAGGCGGCTACTGCACAGAAGTCTGTTAGATAGACAAGGAAAGTAAATGCCAGAACAAGAGCTGCAAACAGAGTGAGTGCTCTGGGGCCCCAAGGAAGGAACAATCATTGTGAACTACAGAAAATCTGACAAGGTGTTTTAGAAGCAATGAAATCATTAAACATACGGACCTAAAATTCAATGAGCCAAGGCCATCCCACTCCCTCTTCCTAGGCAGTGACCACAAAGGCAATGACCACTGAGATGAAGTCAATTTGGGATAAGTGCTTTTACCTCAAATTATCCAAGTCACTCTGCCCACACAAGAATGATAAAAACAAGATATGAATAGGACAAATGTCTTTACCTTTTATGCTAACCAAATGCACAGCCTCTAATCTTAAGACTTCACTTATGGCCTTTAAAATAAAAAATGTTCCTTTCTTTAGAATTGCATGTAGTAAATCGACTGCAGTACAGAATCAGAACAAACTCAAAATGAGTAGGCTTGTAGGATTCTGTTCAAATCTGATACCCAAAAGTGTTATCTGGAATATGTCCTCTTACAGTGCTTGGGGAAGGAGGAAGAGGGAATGCTGGTATCCGTGTCTGAAGACTTTAAGTTTTGTTCTTATAGATGTTAGCATACTAAAGACCCAAAACAAAGCTTTAGAGAAGAAAATCTTCTTAATTTGGCATTTCTAAATGTTTTTGTGATTAAACATAATCTGTTAACAGTGATCAATATGCCTCAAAAGGTGCTTTCAGGGAATTCTGTTTGGGGATTTATTTTTTGAACCTAAGCCCTCATGCAGTGTGGGAAAATAAATGAGCTGAATTTGTGTCCTGTTTTCCTTCCTGTTTTAGCTTCCGCTACTCATCAAGAAACAGACCTTTCTAAAGAATTCTGGAGGCTATGAAAAACTTCAGACTTGATTGGGTGGTTTATTCAGAGGATGTTATTTTAAGGAATTTTGGACAACACAGAGCAGCAATCCCTAAACTTTCTAAGCAAAATATATTTTTTTTTCTACAGCACTAAATTCTCAACTTAATCAACTTCACTTTTCCTATCTCTACATACATTGTACACACTTATAAGATATAGAGCATTCATTTCGGTAATTGAAGTTTCTTCATTTTTTTTTAATAAAGAAGGAAACAATTTTAAAAAGGGAGAAAGTCTTGCTATTTATTGAATGTCTATTTTATTCCAGATATTTTGCATACGAAGAGACAGGCATAGGGTTTGGGTGCACACATGAATATACTACATGAAGCAACAGCCTTTCATTTGAGATCATAGTATAAATGCAAACTGTGTGTGTGTCCCTACAGTAGCTACACCTGGGAAGGAAGACTGGCTATGTGGAAAAACTGTTTGTGAATTTAAGAATACACATATTTATCCCAATCCCTCCTCCCAAATGCAGGGCAGTTTTAGAGATTTCACGTTTCTTTGTGCCCTTCTTGATCTAAAAATTGGATAAGAGCAAGTATGTTAGAGTCAGGTAGGCTTAGTCTTGACACCTAATTCTATCATTTAAAACTGTTATAGGCAATTGATAAAGTATCTTCCCTAAGAGTTAAAATATCTTTCAGTGAAATTTCACGAACTCTTTCACTAGCCTGATCAATTATTTACACGGCTTCCTGAAGTTCCATATTAACCACCTTTTGCTTTGGTTTAAGCAAATATCATCTTCTATTCTACTTTATGTGATTGGCGAAATTCTTTCTTATAAATATTTTATATTGATTTTTTAATAAGATGTAGTGATTTAACAACCAGAGAAATGATATTGTCACAAACATGGAATCAGAATAGCTCTGCCAACTCCCACTTGTGGAGATCACTTTGATCTCCAATATTGAGCAATTAACATTTGAGTTATCTTTCCATGAGAAGTTGTGATGAAATTTTAATGGCCCTCTCCCTCATTTCCAGGATGGAGGAGGATAGCAGAGGCTCAAGGGAAGGAATACGGAGGTTTCAGAACCCACAAGCAAGTGGTTCTTGGCATACCCTCTGCCATATGCAAATTTTGGGCATCTCTCTTTTGTTTAGGATGTTCACTTCTTCCAAAGAACTTTGGTGAAGGCTGGGTTAATTAACTTGCATTCTCATTAGAATAACACAAATGATGATACACACTGGTCCAGAGTCCAGACCAATCTTAAATCAAGACTTTAAGTGGAACCATGACTGAGGTCCAGCGGCAGCTGTAAAGGACAAGTGAAAGATTATTTAGAAGAATTTCCAAATGTTAGCTTTAGAAACAACCCTTAATTGACAATCATTGAGGTCACTTATATGCTAGGTCCCATATGCTGGACATAAAGAGATCCTTAAGGCCAGCTCCTTGGACTCAAGGAGTTTACAAAGTAGTAAGCTCAAAGATCTCCTATAGTCATTAGCATGTCTAACACCTCCACTGACACAACAAGGCAGTGGACACAGGTGATAGAGCAGTACCAAACAAGTGACTTAACTCTGTAGTCAAGGTTAAACACTGGTGATCAGATAGTTCAACTCCACCTTCATTTTGCCTGTGGGTTAACTGTGGTCTATAGAAATCCATAGTAAACTGACCAGTCAGAACAACAACACAGCAGTGGTTTAGGGTTTAGGGTAAAGAAAGCACTTGAATCACTTTCTAAAGTGTGGATTTCTAGGTCTTACCTCCAAGATTTTGATTCAAGGTGTAGGATGGGAGGAGCTGAAACGCAGCGGGTAATCCTCCCTCTGGTACAGCACAACACACTTGAGACACTTTTCAGTAGAGTAAAACCCCAGTAATGAAAGGCTTTGGCTGCAGAGTGGGAGGCCTGGATCTGAATCCTGATGTGACACATGTTCAGAGAGGATAAGTGGTCAGTCCAAGCTCACAGTACAGTGTGTGTTCAGTAGAAAGGGAATCATAATAACTACTTGCAGTGCTATTGTGAGAGTTACATCAGATAATGCACGTAAATTGCTGAGTCCAGAGCCTGGACATATGTAATTCTAGCATCATTAGCTGCTGGCCACATGGTGCGCTATCGCAGAATCAGGACCCGGGTAAACCCCAGGTCTTTTGATTCTCAGTACACTGCTCTTTCACCGCCACACGAGGATTTCCAGGAAACACTGACCTTCCTGCATCAAACTGAAATGATCAAATCCTCTCCCTCTCAGGCTAATAATTTTTCTTTCGTTTTCTGCCACTCTGTCCCTAAACCACTTCTCTGGGGATTTTAATTGGTTGTATTCATTTTAGCACTTCAGAATTTTAGGCAATATATACCCTTATTTTTCATGCACCAACTTTAATCTCATAAACATGTGCTAGAGGGTGCAGGCACCCAAAAAACACAAAGCATAGCTTGTGACATGAGAATGTTTATAGTCTTAGAAAAATAACACAAATTCAAACTAATAATTCAAGATAGTACATGATTATATATTAATACATAGTAGAAACCAGAAGGACTAATGAAGTTTAAAACAAGGAGAGGTCAATTTGTCCTAAAATGGGAGGAAAAGACCTCAAAAAGGCCATGGAACCTCAGTCAAGCAAGGAAAAATAGAGGAATTTGCTGTTATTGTGAAAATTTCAAATATTTACAAATTTAGAGAAACTAATTCTTACTTCCTAAAGCTTTCAAATGTGTGGTCAGAGATCAGCCACATCAGTGTCACCTGGAATGTCTTAGTTCATTTGTGTTGAAGGAAAGGAAAGGAAAGGAAAAAGGAAAGGGAAAAGAAAAGGGAAAAGAAAAAAGAAAAGAAATAAAAAATAAAACCTAGGGCTGGGTGACTCATCAAGAAGAGAGGTTTATTTTGGCCCATGGTTCTGAAGGCTGTGCAAGAAGCATGGCACCAGCATCTTCATCTGGTAAGAGAATCAGGCTGCTCTCATTCATGGCAGAAGGGTAAGGGCTAGTGTGTGCAGATCCCATGGCAAGAGAGGGGGCGAGAGAGTGAGAGGAGAGTAACCAGGCTGTTTTTAACTACCAGATCTCATGGAAACTAATGAGTGAGGACTCATTATTACCAAGATGGCATCAAGACATTCATGAGGAATCTGCTCCCATGATCCAGATATGTCCCATTAGGTCCCACTTCCAACACTGGGGGTCAAATATCCAAACTGCAGCATGGGAATTTGGTAGAAACACAGAATTCCATGCCAACTCTATATTTCTGTAACAGGAATCTACATTTTAATAACATCATATGATTTGTGTGTAGGCTTTTGAGAGGTAGTAGCATAATGAGCACAAAAGTACCTCTCACCCAGTTTGAACAATTACCAATACCTGGTCAATCTTGTTCTATTTGTACCTCTGCCCATTTTCTCCCCTTATTTTTGGATTATTTTAAAGGAAATCCCATAGACTCTATCACTTCATTGGTAATTGTTTCACAGAGTACATCTTTAAAAGTCCTTTAAAAAAATGACTACAAAACATTTACTGCACCTAAATATAGTAATTCATGACTATTATTAAATACTACGGAAAGATTTAGACAGGTAAAGGAGAAGATACTCTATTTTGGAAGAACTAGCAAGATTTAACTAGCTGGCTTGGGGTTAAGAGTTAGTATTGTCAGTACTAGAGTGTTGTGAAGCTGAATAATCAACCACAAAGTCACCTGATGTGAAACACAATGTGTTATCAGTAATATTAATTATGTCCAATGACTTCTGTCAGGTGTTATATCAAGGGTCACACATGAAAATCTGAAAAATGAAAGGCACAGTCTTATAAATGGGTTGCTTAGGGAGTAAAAGGTACTGAAAATGTTAAAACCTTTAACCCTGCAAATGGTTCGTCTATAAAGAAAAATACATTTCTAACACTCCTGCTGAAAGTTCTAGCTAAAACAGAATTAGAACTATCCGCCTGTCAAAGTCTAAAAGAAGGAATCAACCCCAATAAATGCTAGCTTGGGTATAAACAGTTCTTGAAGGCTCAAGCAGACTCCAGCTAAACCTTGTAACCTCTGTGGGCTTTCATGGATAGTGTCTCTCTTTTGAATCAGGTGACTGAAATTACAATGGAAGCCTGGACATGAAATAAACTATCCTGGAAGCTATTTGGGGGTGTTAAAGGAGGGCCAGGTGTGGTGGTATTGTTTCATGATGTTTAGTGTATTTGCATATAGAGAAGATGAAGCAAAGCAGATACATTGGATACAAGACCCAAAACAAAATGACTGATTACAGGGTAAAATAAAATGGTCAATTTCTGTTTCAAGGGTACTCCAAGGAGAATTTTAAAACTTTGACATGTTTCAGGAAGATAAATCCAGATGGTCAGGCAAAGGTTAATTTCTAGAGGACCCTTGATGTCAGGCTGAGGAGCTGGAACTTAATTCCACGGGCAGGAGGAACCAAGGGAGTCTTTGATGGGCTAAAGACAGCCCTTCAGGAAGGTACATCTGACGACAGCAGTCAGCAAGCGTGAGAGCCCACAGGTGGGAGGACCAGCAAAGGGATTGCTGAAATAATCTTGGCACGAAGAGATAAGCCCTGGAATGGTTGAAGAAGGTCAGTTGAACGTCAGCCTTGAGAGTAACATCAGCCTGTCTTCACACAACACAAAAGCTCTTGTCTCTCCCATCCAGGACCCCATGAATTCCAACCCGAAAATCCACCATATGTTGCAGGATTGAGACCCCCCAACACACGTCAAAAGGAAATCACAGCCATGGAGGTAAGGAATAAATGACCCAAATCTGCAGACTTTCAAATGAGTTTGGGTTAAATTTCCTTTACACACTGGAATGTTTCAGACAGTTTAAGTATAACAAGATGGAGAAAAAATGTTGTTCACCTGGATTTCTTTAGGTGAGCAGAATAAAACATTTATTTAGAGGAATAAATTTATTTGAAAGAGATGCCCTGATTAAAGATTATGGTAGAGGCTACTCCTAAAAGAAAGTTTTTGGGTTTTGTTAAAGAGAAAGAGATACGGAGAAAGAGAGAAGAAGAAAAAAGAGGAGAGCAAGTGTCATGGGGGAAGAGGAGCTGTGCTGAGTGTGATGTGACACCCTGCCATGCCACGACCCTTCACATTGACAGTAAAGCCACCAAATTATAAGATAATTGACATGGGTCAACTTGTACATCTCTGGGTATAAACCAATTAAAGAGCTGATTGTCAACAAACCTGAAACCTAGCCTACATGTGCAATTAAATTTCTGTAAGTCAAATATGAGAACATTTCTTTAAGGAACTCTCTAATGAGTCTTTAAAAATATGAATAAATCATGACCCAATTTATCTAGCTGGTAATTAAGGTGCTTGACTATCAGGTTTTACATATATATATATAAAATAGAGTGGTCCTGTAACTCCTCTCTGAAGGCATGACAAGAAAGAGAAAGCCTGGTTATGTGATTTGTAAAATATTCACTGGTTAAAATAGAGTCAGGGGATGAGATAGGGAAGGAAGATTTGGAAGCCTTCCAGGATCTGGCTGAGTGATGTGCCTCCTCTCACCTGGATAATGATGTTGTTAGGGGCCGACTGAGGGATGAGTGGGGTGATGGTGGCTCTCCATTCCTCACTAATGTCCCCATCCGAGCATCCATTTTCTCATTTATGATCTCCTTGACACCGACTCTATTTACATGACATCGGGATTAATCAGCCAGGAGTTTTTTAGCTGCAGGAATCAGGCAATCCATGTAACTCAGCGTGGCAGCGTGACATTATCACCAGCTAAGCAATATTCGTTCTGTATGATCATCATCTCCAGGGAACTTGCTGTGTGATAGGACTTCAGGTGCTGAAGTCATAAACCATTACACTCATCCCCGAGCAGCTGTATGACACCGTTCCTCAAGGACAGCCATGGAAAGCCACACTCTGGATCCAGCCTGATTTATTAGCAGGATCAGCAAGGGCACTGCAGAAGTTTCAGTCACCAGCTGCTGCAGGGAAAGATACCCTTTCTCCACTTCTGTGGCAGGTCCATATATACAGAATTACTTGAGACTCCAAACACAAACCATTCTCTCTGTGGCAAATGGATTTCTGTCAAGGTACCCCTACCATCACATCACAATTACTCGTTGGCCTGCCTGTCAGCCCCCAGTGAGAATGTGAACACTTTGATAGGAAGAACAGTATTCACAGTTCTCTACCTGGTGTCCGGCACAAGAGAAGTCCTCAAAATATGTATGGTGAGTGAGTGAAAGAATGAATGAGTGAGTTTTGGTGAATGAGATAATGGTTATTTTATCAAAGAAAGAAAATAGAAGTTGGTGTTAAATTTGCTTCTCTTCTTATTTTATCTCTCATGAATTGAACTAATGAACAGCTCTTAACAGGAAGGAGGTGCTTTCTAGATTGACTTCTGCCTCGTAAATCAGAGGCCACTGTATCTTAATCTGGTAAGGCTACTCAGATGGTTCAAGAGAATTAATTCCAGGGTTTACGCTAACATATATTGGAAGAAAGCATTAAATAGTTTCTCATAAGACTACCCTTAAATGCTCAATTCCCCATCCTTTTCCTCATGTGAAATAGGCTCAGGGAAGAGAAAGAGGCTCATCTGCAAGCACACTTGGGTTAGACTCCCATCTGCACCACTTCCTATTTCTGTAACCTTGGCAGATTTGGTTTCCCAAGAGCCTCCGTTTCCTTATCTGTAAAACCAGAGTAGTAATCTAGACCACATGCAATATTAGTCACTACAATACAGTGTAAGTGAAATGCTGAGTGTAAAGTTTCTAACATATTTCCTGGGACTTCATAGGTGCTCATTAGTAAGAAGACATCACTTTAATCAATTCTCTTTAGAGAGATTAGCAGTCTTTGGTTTGTGTGAGTAATGGGTTATATTGGTTAAATCCTTAGGAACCCCTTCATAATTCAATCAGGCACTGTTGTAGAAACCAACCAACTATCCAACCATGAAAACAGTGTTTTAATTATGTGTTACATCTGCTGGTGTACCCCAAGGTTTTCATCTGTAAGCAATTCATTCTCTCATTTTCTCTCTCCTTTTCACTGAAGGGCAACATAGATTGCATATGCTTACTTCTAAATCAAGGAAGGAGGCAGATGTGTGACCCCTGCAAGACACTTAACCTCGCTTGACTTCTCTTTTTTCATCATGAAGATGAATCAGATGGACTAGACAATCTCTCAGGTCTTTTGGCTCAATGGTTTGTGATTATAGGAAATGAGCACTCATAGTTCCTAGATACCAAATCAATTAAGTCAGTCCAGTTAAAAAATATTAAACCAACTGAAGCCACATAATTGTCTTAACTTTGCTTTAGTGGGAAGATTACTATATAGTAATCCCATAGCATGTATTGATACTTTGCTAGATGCTCTTATGAAATGTCAATCAAGAGTTATATTTTCTTTTAAGCAAATTCCTAGACAAACCTGACTTTATGTTTGTTTTTATGAGAGGATGTTTTGGTCATTCACTGGCAAACCAGCATCATTCTGTAACACTGGGAGGATACCATAAAGGCATTTGCATGATGGCCAATATTCTCTTTCCCTAGTCAGAAGAATGGGTTTACCTGTTTTGGAGCACATTCGTCAGAAGAATTCCCACTAAAACTACTTATGTAGGAGCTCATATCCTCCTCACCATACACTTCTCATTCACACATTCAACTGCAAATATCAGTCTTGGTATTCCTTTTCCTGCAATTCTCCATAATCATAGTATGTAGCAAACATTCAGTAAAATGTTAGCTCTCTCCCTTCCAGCAAAATCCAAAGAGTGAAAGGAGAGCCACTTCATTTTAAGCCTATTGCCTAAATTCTCAATGTATCATTCAATTAATCCAACAGATATATATTGAAACTTTATTTTGGTAAGAATTAAGTAATCTAGATATGGGAGAAGGTAAAAAACAAAATTAGGCCATTGATACTTTAGACCTTACAATTAAGAATGGGGAACAGACACTAACCAAATACACCCACACATACCTGCATGTATATATGCATAAAAGCTCATTCTATTTTCTCACTCCTATCCAAGTTTTAGGTTGGCAGCCAGGCCCTTCTTCTTGTATTAGGGACTTACTAGTGTTGAAAACAAAAGCCACATTCTAGGTAGAGGGAACAGCTTATGTGACATCTCTGAGTCAGCAAGGAACATCACAGCAATGAAAGAGTTGATGGAAGATGTGTTTGGAAAACAGGGAGTGGAAGGTAGAGGAGCCTAAAGTGAGCCTTGGAGGGACACACACATGCAGCAAGCAATGCCATGTCGCACAATAATTTACAAGTTCTAAAAGTATTTTAACCATTTTTCTACCTGAAAAAAATTAAAGACATCGAGAGTGGTCTACTCCGTGTTGCCTTTTTTTTTTTTTTTTTTTTTTTTTTTTTTAGTTTTAAGAACATCTCTTTTGTTGGGTCAAGTGCCAGTCTCCACATTCAATACTTAAGTACCAGGTGACCACAGAGAAGCATAATAATAGCACTATTAAAAGTAATGGCTACCATTTATTGAGAATGCCTAAAGTTCTAAGTACTCTATATCCATCACATAATACTCATCTTCTATCTACACCCTGAGGTAGGCATTATTTTTGTCCCTAAGTGACAGAAAAGAAAATGCAGTTAAATATCTTGCCTGCGGTCAATTTGTAAACCCCAATTTGTACAATTCTAACTTCTCTTTGCTTTTGCCTGTGTCCCACACTTTGTGTCTCAGTTCTCCACACCCATAGTTCCGCTGTCTGGACAAAAGAAAATCACAAATATAACAGGTGTAGGCACATATTCCTAAGAGGTCTTAAAGCTGAATTTCACAGAAGTAAACAAGCAATTTAATTTGGTGTTTTCTTCATTTGGAGGCATATTGAAAAGTTAATGTAAAAACACAGTAGTGGCAAAACTCACTTGATTTTGAACAGGAATAAAACTTTTCTCAATACAAGTCATCATTTTAAAGGCAGACCTCATTTTTACATTATGCTGAGTTTAAAACTGAAAAGATTTTTTAAAAACCAAAGAAAGGGAGATGGAAATAAAGGGGAAAGCTATACAAGAAGGAAAAATGATTGGATGACAACTAAGAAAACAACAAAATCACAAGGACAAAAAAGGAACAGGACAAACAGCAGAAGAATGAATGAAATAGGTCACACTGTAGAGGGCGCAAGAGATGCCAAATTTTCTGCAATTCATCCAAATCTCAGAATTTCATGCTTCCCATTACCGTTCTTAGAGAAACAATTAGATTAAAAACTACTGCTCACAGTTCTCAAACTGTTCTTTTCTCGGAAACTGGTTTGTTTCTGAAGGGACAGCTCAGCTTATGTGGAGGGTATTCATGCAGACAGAAGCAGAAGTCTAAACATAAAATTAGACAAAAAAGTCAGAAGTTTCTCATCTTGGTTTGAAAATATTGATAGAACAACCTATTTTTTTCTAACCCCTGGACCATGAGAATTATTAAATGTGTCAATAGTTTCTTCTTTCATTTATAGCTAAGCTAGTTCATTTGGTTTCATCAAAAAGTAACTTTCCAGTGATCCTTTTCAACCCTTGCCAGATTTTTTTTCCATTTCTAATGCATTTTTTTCTAGCCATGGCCCATAATAATCATCAAATTAGCAATCTGAAAGCAACTGATCATGCCTATAGTCATTTCAAGAATCAATGCCTAGGGCTTGGAGGCACAGAGTAACATCACTTGGCAAACCGCCTTGAATGACTTTATTTCCATTCTCATTGAAAAAAGACTGACTTTTCTGCAAGGTTTCTGTGATGTTAATAGAAAAGAAAAACATTGCATTAATAGCCTCAAAATGTGAATGACAACCAATTTGTATCTCTTTTTTTTTTTTTTTTTTTTTTTTT
>NW_016814655.1:270052-274349 GCF_001698545.2 Rhinopithecus bieti | reverse complement strand
AAAAAAAAAAAAAAAAAAAAAAAAAAAAAAACAGTCCTCCCTCCTCACCCTCCCAAAGTGCTGGGATTACAGGCGTAAGCCACCATGCCTGGCCAAAATGACATCCTCTCTGAGCTTACCTCTAACATTTCAAACCATATTGTGTTCCACACAAAACTCAGCATCTTATCTGCTTCTCTTTAGCTCCCATTCCCAACTTTTCTTCACTACGACCCTGTGTTTCTGCTTTCCAAAGCCAGAAATCTGAACTAACATTGACATGTTATTCTTCTCCATATGTTATTCCATCATGTTTAGCATCCCAGACATATGCATAGTCTGGTGTATCCATGGAGTGAAAAGGGTACCCATAGGAATCAGTGGTAGCATTTGCAACGTTTTGATAGAGCCAAGAACAGAGAGCCTTACTGCTTCTCTGTGGGACTAAGATTCTGAAGGACTGCAGTTTGAATTGGATCTGTTGCCCTAAGCTGCATTCCGTATATATAAATACATATAAGACAAGTAGACACACATGTTCATTAGTAAGAACTCTTGCTGCAACAATTAACAGGCATCAGCTGGGACTAATTTAAGCAAGAAATGACAAATAAAGGGAAAGTTATTACATTTCTGAAGAGGCATGGCATGGATCAAAAGCCTTGAGGGCTGAAATTAGGACATAAAAACCATCAAGATCCCTGTAGTGCTCATTGTCCATGTTCTTCCTTGATTTCTCTCTGCTTATCTGCAATTTTTCCTTTCTTTCACTCTTCAGTTCACATTCTGGGTAGATCATGTCCACCCTAGAACTCCTAGAGTTTCATGTTTTCTGTCCATTACAGAAACAGCCGCTGCCCCCCCATTCTACCTCTAGTTTCCTGGAATGGGAAATCTGATATCAACCAGCAATGAGTTAGGAGAGCTGAATCACTTACTATAAATAAGCCTGCTGGGAACCTCCCCTTGTTGCCCTATGCATATGTGCAGATGTCTCCAGAAAAGAGGGGTCTTGTGAGTTGGACGGTTCTCCACAGCATCTAATGCCGCAGGGGGAATGACAATAGAGCTGTTAGTGCTGAAACTATTCACTGAGAGAGGCAATCATTCAGGGCTGAAACAACACAATTAAGGCTCCTTCCCACAGTCTCTTTACTCAGTGCACCTTAAACTACATGATACCCTCACACTGCTGCAGTCATCAACCTAGAAACAAGAGTTGACTACTGGAAGGATTTTTGCCACAATCACCACTGAACCTGTCCACCCTGAAATCTGTCTGTACAACAAGCTCACCATCTTCTTTTTTAAAGGAAGGCATATGTATTTAGTCTGTTCTCACACTGCTATAAAGAACTACCTGAGACTAGATAATTTATGAAGAAAAGAGGCTTCATTGACTCACAGTTCTGCAGATTATACAGGAGGGCTGGTTGGGGAGGCCTCAGGAAACTTACAATCACGGTGGAAGGCAAAGGAGAAACAAGCACATATTCTCACCACCAGCAGGAAAGAGCATGTGCGCAGAGGGAAAGTGCCACACACTTTTAAATCAGCGGATCTCGTGAGAACTCACTCACCATCCCGAGAACAGCAAGGGGAAAACCCACCCCCATGATCCAATCGCCTCCCATCAGGCCCCTCCTCCAACACTGAGGATCACAACTTGAAATGAGACTTGAGTGGGGATGCAGAACCAAACCATATCAACATGTTTCTAAAAACCAGTATAATGTGCTATGCTTTCCCAATCTTATTTTTCATAAAGCCTCAGTCTCGCAGGTACAGAAAGACAATAGTATGATTCTTGGCAGGGGCATAGCATAGGCTGAGCAAAGTGTCTGATCTCTATAGCAAACAGGTGATGATAGAGAACTTGAACAAAAACACATTCACCTAAAAGTAAACACCAATTTCTATATGCCAACAACTATGCTAAGCTCTTACTCCAATTAAGTTAGCAAATTACCACATAACAGTTCAATAAGATAGAGATTCTCTCATTTTACAGACTACAGATCACAGAGATTAAATACTCCCATTAACAGTATAAAGAAAGTCGCTAGAGTTTAGCTAGCTAGTTGTTTTCCCCTCCTGGAGGCTTATCGAAGTTTCTGCTGCTTTTCTTAAATCCTCACCCCATTCTCTTATTTTCACAATTCTGCCATCTCTAGTACAAGTAAGTGGGTTTCTGCTTCCAGGAGAACTTTCCAGCCATGTGGGGTGAGGGAGCCTGGAGCCGGTGAGCCTCCAGATAAAGAAATACAGAGTTAAGCAAGGCAGCTGCATGTGGCACATTAATCACTCCTGATGCTCTGGGAGAAGTGAGATACAATTATAAGCCAGTTAATCCCCTAGTTCATTGGTAGTGGGGTGGGAAAACTGTTAATCAGTATCACAAACACATTTGGAAGGAGGTTTCTAAGAGACAGCTTGGAGAGAACAGAGATAGGCAGATCAATTCAACAGGAAAATCTCTTATTTGTCACATCTGGAAGCACCCTGGTTAAGTCTTAATTAGATTGTGTAGTAAAGAAGATCTCATAAACAGAAATGGTATGGAGGGGTACAGAGGGAGCTGCAGGCTAGCGAGTCAATACAGTTGACCATGATCCAAGTATCAGAAAAGAGCCCAGAGTCAGGAGCACAGACACTGCTTCATCAGGGAAGTGTGGATGAGAGGCATTTGTGTTCTTTCCACCTTTCTTTGTTTTATACATCAATTAAAAATAACATTAATAGGCCGGGTGTCGTGGCTCACACCTGTAATCCCAGCACTTCGGGAGGCCGAGTCAGGCAGATCACCTGAGGCCAGGAGTTTGAGACCAGCCTGGCCAACATGGTGAAACCCCATCTCTATTAAAAATACAAAATTTAGCCCAGTGTGGTGGCAGGAGCCTGTAATTTCAGCTACTTGGGAAGCTGAGGCAGGAGAATTTCTTGAACCCAGGAGGCACAAACTGCAGTGAGCCGAGATCTCGCCATTGCTCTCCAGCCTGGGAAACATGAGTGAAACTCCATCTCAAAANAAGAATGAAAGAACCATCTCTCCCAGTAGGATGAGTTAGTTGGACATTGACTCCCAGACTTTTCCACCAGAACTCCTTTTACAAGTTTTCCCCATAAACAGCATGTTTTATTTTTGTACTCAAATATAAAATAATTTAATCTATTCACTCATTTTTAACTAAATTATACAAGAATGCTAACCTGATCTCTGGATCATGGTGATATAATCAATGTAATCATCATCCAGCTGAAGAAATATCTAAACGCTGGAATGACTTCGCTATTCTGTATAATCAAGAACACAAATACATGTACAATTTTAATTGGGCATCTGTAACATTTAAAAAGCTTAGTATATTCATTACCACCTTTTTTTTAAATCCCAAGCAATTTCTAGATTAGATTGAATACACTGACCCAGATCCAGATGATTTCCAGGCCCCCGACATCTTTTTAGATGTGGAGACTCATTGCGAGCCAGCGTTTTCTAAGGCAACTTAGAGCATTTGGTCCAGTGAATCTTAAAAAAAAAAAAACAAAAAACACTAAAACTTCACGTGTAACATTATGCATGGTTCTCTTTGGAGGAAAGCATAGTGAATCAGGTGCTGTGCTTCTCATCAAGAATGTCTCTTCCCATTACATGATTAAATGAGAGTACCTTCACCTGAACCCAGCAGCTTAGCGCCCTACCATTCAAGCAACACCATACCAGCAGAACCATGCTTTTGCAGAATGGAGAGAAAAAGAATCTCATATTTATCATTAGTAATAGATAGGGAACTATGCATAGTGTTAAATCATCTGGAGCTCCACGGTCAATCAGATTTTCTACAGATGAGGCATAGGGCTCACTGATTGATTGCAAACATCACCTACAATTTGGGCTTTTCCTCTTCTAACTTGCTTTGCCTATCAATGGAAAACCCATATCTCACTTAAAAGCTATTTCACATTTGAGGATCATTAAATCACTAATGTGTTTTAGAACAGACTAATAGGTAAAGGGACAGCACTTCTAGAATACTTACACTCTTAAGTGCTTTACTTGGAGAGTCTCCTTTAATCCTCACAAATATCCTATGAAATCAACCTTATAAGTATAGATCTCCCATTTTATGTCTCAATATTACATATTACAAACAATATATAAAATATATATTATATATTTATATAAATGTTTACAGCAACATCATCGGTAACAGCAAAACTTGGGGGAAAGTGTCCATCTACACAGTAAAACAGAAGCAAATTGTGCACTGTGGTATATTTGCACAGTACACAAATAGCACTGAAAATGAACTACAAC
>NW_016814655.1:198277-269655 GCF_001698545.2 Rhinopithecus bieti | reverse complement strand
TTATAACATATTATATATAATATATATAGTTTGTAAATAAAAAATATATATATTGCTTGTAAGTGCAGAATCAGGATTTGAACCCAGACAGTGTGATTCTTGAGCCTACATATTTCCAGTATCCCATAACGTTATATTTGCTAGGAGTAGAGTGAAATTAAAAGCCCATCTCTATGTATAGTTTCATTTAATCTAGCCTGCCTGAAGGGGAAAATGTTTAATACTTTGGTCATAAGAAAGAAATGCTGAATTATTAGATCCTTTCATTTTGATACAGCAATAAAATATGAATAAAATAGTATAACAACTATTGTCCTAGAATTTACATTGTAGTAGGCATTCTAAGTAATCTACAGATAATTTGATGTAATGTGCGTAGGTTTTATGCAAATAGTACAGCATTTATATAAGGACTTGAGCATCTGCAGATTTTGGTATTCATGGAGTCCAGGAACCAATCTCTCATGGATACTGAGGGACAATTGCATTCATAAGGTAGAAATGAGGAGACTTGAACCAGTGCCAGTATTCTCTATGTTCCCAGACACATATAATACAGACCTATAATACATCGAGGAGAGAGTTGATGACACTGGCATAAGTGAACTTAAGTCCTCTGCCCACCAAGCCCAGAGGTGACCTCATCAAGCTATTTGGGTTGACTGGCTCAAAGAGTCATTGCATCTCCCTGAGCTGGCTCCATGGGACTGTTCTTAACGGAGATTTCAACACGTGAGAGCTATACCTGATAGCTACTACCTGAGATCCGAAGCACTGAGACCTCTTTAAGCAGCGCTTCCTTCTCATCCTGCATCTCATGAATATGCTCTGTGAAAATATCTGTACTCAGACCACCACCCAACTCTCCTTTGAGTGAAGGAAATCTCGTGGTTAAGAAAATGCCAAATTCTGAAACATTTAATTGAGTGCTATAATCATCCTCCTTATCATTCAGGCTTCTATTTATAAAGAAGGCTCCATTCTTGCTGGTTTTCTATGTGATCATTTATGTTTTAAATTAGGAACCAGGCTGGGCACGGTGGCTCACGCCTGTAATTGCAACACTTTGGGAGGCCGAGGCAGGTGGATCATTTTAGGTCGGGAGTTTGAGACCAGCCTGGCCAACATGGTGAAACCCCTACTCTATTAAAAATACAAAAATTAGCTGGGCGCAGTGGAACACACCTGTAATCCCAGCTATTCAAGGAGTTAAGGAGGAAGAATTGCTTTAACCTGGGAGGCAGAGGTTGCAGTGAGTTGAGATTGTGCCACTGCACTCCAGCCTGGGCGACAGACTGAGACTGCCTCAAGAAACAAAACAAAACAAAACATTAGGAACCAAATATATGAAGTCAGTCTACCAAAAGGCTCAGTGATGGTGAGATGCTTCCATGGTTACACAAGTCATGTAACTGGCTGTGAAGTGCGTGAGGGCAGGCTACCGCAAGCTCCTGGGGAGAAGCAATAGGCCAAGGTACTCATTTCAGAACTGCATACAGCCCTGATAGCTCAATAAGAATCAAACAACCATAATATGTTTGCATTTCTATGTGGCTCCCGGACTCAAAGAAACTTGAATAAATATTGGCACATTTTATAAATGAGCTGTGGGAGTGGGGAAACCCAGCATCTTTCTCATATAAAATCAGTTTCAGGCAAAACCATGGAGAAACTTGGTGCAATTTTCAGAATAATGAACATTATATTGTTTTTCCTGCAAATGACTCATCCAATTCTTATAATATCCCTTTGAGGTAAACACCAGAAAAGGATCATTAGTCCCAGTTGCTTCAGCTAGAGAGGCTAATAGGAGAAACTTGCTCATTAAGAGCCAAACCAAATTTCAAAGGGAGAAACTTTCTATGTGCTTTGTTTTGAGGTCACTTTATTGATTTTTATTTATTTATTTATTTTCAGACAGGGACTCACTCTGTTGCCCAGGCTGGAGTGTAGTGGCGTGATCTTGGCTCATTGCAGCCTCTGCCTCCCAGGTTCAAGCGATTCTTGTGCCTCAGCCCTCTGAGTAGCTAGGATTACAGGCATGCACCACCAGGCCCTGCTAATTTTTGTATTTTTAGTAGAGATGGGGTTTCACCATGTTAGACTGGTCGCAAACTCCTGGCCTCAGGTGACCCACACGCCTCAGCCTCCCAGTGTGCTAGGATTACAGGCATGAGCCACTGCACCCGGCCCTTTATTTGTTTTTAATTTCTCCATTTAGTTATTTACAGCCAGGTGTCACCAAACAAAGCTATAGAGGAAAAACGGGGAGATTCATCAAAGCCTGAATTGAAACTTCATAAGCTTCCCTAGATGGGGAAAACAAAAAGGAAAAGAAAAACAAATTTCTCCTACAGCTGTAGAAAACGTGTAGGAAAAAATGTAGGGAGAAGAAGCTGTGAAGGAAAAGCAAGCAAGCACTTAGCTATGTAATGTACAGGAGTCCTAAAATCAGACAGAGGTGACTTCCAGTTCTGAAATGGCTGCCTAGTAGCTATGTGGTCTCAGGCAAACTGCTTAAATTCTCTTTGTTTTAAACTGGTAAAATGGGGATAAAGGGGAAAGTAGACACCGTCCACCCCACCCCCACCCCACCACGGGGGTTAGTGAGGATTAAATGAGATAATACACATTTAATATTCAATATTACACTCTGTCTTTTAATCCCTGCTTATAGGTCAGCAACAATTAGTTCTTTTTTGGAGACTAACAGAAAAGTTACCAAAACCGAACTTTAACCAAAGCTTAAGGCATGACAGTCTTTCAATCCTGAATGCTAACAAAAATGCCAAGGAAATGCCTTTAGAGTTAATGCAAAATAAAGAGGAGTCATTTACAAAGCAAAACATAAACAAACTACTAAGCAAAATTAAGCTAAATAATATGAACGTAATCTAAAACGTGTAAAATAAAAAAAAAGGATGACTTTCTTTGTTTCAGGTAAACAAAAAGAAAAAAATCATGCCCGTAATCCCAGCACTTTGGGAGGCCGAGGTGGGCGGACCACAAGGTCAGGAGATCAAGACCATCCTGGCTAACAAGGTGAAACCCCGTCTCTACTAAAAATACAAAAAATTAGCCAGGCATGGTGGCAGGTGCCTGTAATCCCAGCTACTTGGGAGGCTGAGGCATGAACTGGGGAGGCGGAGTTTGCAGTCAGCCCAGATGGTGCTACTGCACTCCAGCCTGGGCAACAGAGCGAGACTCTATCTAAAAAATAAAAATTAAAAAAAAATTAAAAAAAAAAAGACAAACTTCTGAAAGTATGCCAAACTGAAAATTCTGGCCCTATATAATGCTGTCCTCTTGTTTGTCCTGTAGAAACTTCTAAAATGTAAATGTGCCAAGAATATTTTAATATTCTTTAGCATGAGCCAAAGTCACTTAAATGTTCTGGTCTGATTCTTTCCTGCTTCTCAGAGTAACTGAGTTCAGCCCAATCTTTCTGGAAAAGCAGCAGGAAGAAGCATCCTTCTTTCCTCTCTGGCTCCCCTGCGGGTTCAGTTGGAAGGGATGGGGGGCCTCTCAGTCTCAGCAGTCACTAATTAACCACCTCCTAAGAGCTCAGCAGCTGATCTATTTTTTAAAGAGACTAGACATCTTTCACCACTGCAATCTATGTTAAATAGAACTAGACATCTGACCACAATAACTGAAAGTTAAATAAACACATTTCTTCACAGGATATAGTAAAATAAGGCTACTTACTAACAACTAAGGCCCCGGAACAGTGGCTCACGTCTATAATCTCAACACTTTGGGAGGCTGAGGTGGGAGGATCACTTGAGGCCAGGAGTTCAAGACCAGTCTGGGCAATGTAGTGAGGCCCCATTTCTACCTAAAAAGAAAAAAATTAGCCAGGCTCCTGCTTAAGTCCAGGAGTTGAGGCTGCCATGAGGCAGAATCACAACACTGCAGTGTAGCCTGGGTGACAGGGTGAGACCCCATCTCTAATAAAAATAAACAAGTAACCACTAAACTTACTAAGCCAGTGGCAAAGTGGTAACATTTATATCCTTCCAGGATTCCCAGGTCACTGCTATCACCACACTAACCAAGCTACACAATAGCCAAAGACTCCAAAGAGAAACACCCTACTCTATGATACGTGTGTTGCTTTAACTAGTGGCCCAGGGTTTTGGGGGCTTTTTCAGTTTTCTCCTTATCATGTTAATTTTCTCTGGGGTCTTATGCTCAGATCAGTAGGAACTTTAGCAGCAATTTTCTCTTATTGACTTTGGGTTGCACACCACATTTAATTATGCCAGCTAATAACTGCAGAAATACTATATGCAATCCAAATCACATATCCAGAACCCAGGGACAGAACATTTGTGAATTCACCCCTTAATCATATTTGGCCCAAGACTCAAGGACAAATTTCTTCACTGAGCAGCTGGGATGTCACAAGTAAAATACCCTCTCACTTTAGTATTTAAAGCCAATCTTTAGTTTATAAAGACAAGAAAAGCACCTTTCTGAATTTAGGCCAGTGACAAGAACTCTCTAAGCCTCAATGTCCCCTTCTGCAAAATGATCATGATAATATCAGCACACACAAAGAAACCTGATTAGGGGTTGTTGTAAGGATTACATAAGATGATGTATATAGAACACTTAGCATAGTACCTGGCAGAGCAGCCAAAAGGATTTGGTAGCAGCAATAGCATAATTAGCATTTAAAAACCTAATGAGACTGGTGAAACTCTCTGAAAGTTAGATGGTATTTACCAGTGTTGGAAATGCCAAAACCTTTTAACCCAGCAGATCTATCTCCTGGTATCTATCCTAGAGTAAGAATCTCATACACAGCCCAAGGAGTATGTAAAAGGCTGTTAATAGAATACCTTGTTTGCTACAACAACAACAACAACAACAAATCCTCAAACAACTTAAATGCCCATTATTGGCAAAGTCATTAAATAATATTTTATCTGTACAATGTAATACTATGCAATAAGAATAAGGTAGATTTACACGTATTGATACATACAAAATCTCTAAGATGTATTATCGCTAAGCAGGAAGAAAAATGCAAGTTCAGAACAAATGTGTAATAGGAAATAGTTTGAATTTAGGAAAAAAAAAACAGTAAAATACAATGTATTTTACCACATATATTCCCACATAGTGATTTACCCAGGACAGCACATTGGAAACAGGGTCTCTCTTGCTGCTGCAGGTAAGCATTTCATGATGTTGTCTATCTCTGCCACTTTCTGAAACATCTTGGCCAAGAATGAAATATATTTAGATAAACGTTGAGTTGAAAAGCAAGAAAGGACAACTTCTAAAGGGGATTTAAAAAGAAAGAAAAAAAGAAAAGTGAGAAAGGAGATTTCTGATAACTTCAGCATTAGGATCCAAGGGAGCCTGAAGCTAGGTCTGTCAGCTTGACATATTAGTTACAGGAGCAATAATTCCTCTAGTTATGGAGTCAGTTTTAGTCCCACACGTGATTTTTAACTTGCAATTGAAATACACTCAAACTCCCAGCTTTTTTTCCTTCCCCTACACCCATAGTTTTTAAACATTTTTGTTCCTATATTCAATAGAATTTTATATAGAAGCCCAGTACGTAAATCCAGCTGTCTAGCGAAAGGTGAGGAAGTGAGAACACAGACCTCAGAACCCTTCGATTGGTCCGACGGAGGGGCTAAGGCACTACGTTTCAAACAAGGCTTCCAGATCATGTGTCTCTGTTTCCTAGACAAAGCAATTAGTGTTAAAGTGCCTCGATTTCTTTATTCCAAATGAGAATAATAACATGTTTCCTATTGATCTTTTAGGCTTTGATAACATGAAAAGCACAGCTCTTAAGGCATTTTGGAAAAATGCAAATCTTTCTTAAATTAAAAATTCTTGTTCCAGTTTCAAATCTGAGTCCATAATAAAGATTTCATTAACCTTAAAATGCACTATTTTAAGCAAAGAGATGGTAGCCTTCAACACAGTGCTGTCAGCCCTAAAGTACAGCAAACTCTTAAGCACATCTCCTGTAATTATGCTTGGAATAATCACAGTAAATAAAAGCTGATGACAAATCACACAGCCACGCATCTCCTGTTGTGATTTAGAACTTGTATCTATAAATTTCATTCTGTGAGTCCGGTGTAATCATTTCTGGCATTGTAGAATTATCCAGCAGCTTAACAAAAACAAGAACTATGGAACGACAGTAATAACAATGAATAGCTCTACCCTGGCAGGAAAGGGCCTGGCATTTACCAAATTCTAAAACAGAAATCTCAAAGAGAGTCACATCATCTGGAGTCATAAAGATCTTTGGAGAGCATCTAGAATCAGGTTGGTAAATAAGTTTTCTCTCTTATGCTAACTCGGATCTGTTGGGTGGTAACTACTTTTTAAGGCCATCCTACTTCCATATGAATGTGTTGTGACAGATGGGCAGTATCTTCCTTTCACATGGAAAAATAGAGGGGTGGTTCTCATGCTGTGTACAGGGAACCCCTGATTTAGCTGAGGCTTCCATTTTACCAGCGGGGAAGTGAACTTTTTTTTTTTTTTTTTCAGACAGAGTTTCACTCTTGTTGCCAAGGCTGAGGTGCAATCTCAGCTCACTGCAACCTCCACCTCCTCGATTCTAGCAATTCTCCTGCCTCAGCCTCCCAAGTAGCTGGGATTGCAGGTGTCTGCCACCACACCTGGCTAATGGTTGTATTTTTAGTAGAGATGAGGTTTCAGCATGTTGACCAGGCCGGTCTGGAACTCCTGACCTTAAGTGATCCACCTGCTTCAGCCTCCCAATGTGTTGGGATTACAGGTGTGAGCCACCACGCCTGGCCAGAAGTGAACCGTTAAACACCGACACAGTTTTATGGGCAAGAAGGCCACGTTGGAGCTTCTGTGGCTATCCCAAGAATAAATTTATTTGTTAAGATATTTAAACTAGATTTCTCAATTTATCCCAAAGATCCCAGGCTTCTAATTCATTCTTTTTCATGCTCTGTTATCCTTCTAACACACTATTAAATTAAGCTAAAAAAAAATTTGTCAGAAGGAAAAAATAATAAAAGAGAATTCTGTAAGACAAACCTTTTTAATCGTAAGAAAATATTTCCAGGGAAATGTTAAGATCTCTCTCTGGATCCTGAGTCATTAAGATCTAGGCTGGGTAAAAAACTGGAAAGCATCTAAGGAAAAAGAAAACCCCTGTTTTACCCCATGTCTTCAGAGAGGAGGACGCAGCAATGGGAATTTTAACGAGACTTTTCTGTCACGGGTTTTCATTCAACTTGCAGGTTTTATGCTGGAAGGTAAGTCTTACAATCCTGATTCTGCCAATTGAATGATTCATGTTCTCCCTTGCCAGATAAAACGATGCTCTTTTCATGGAGACATAAGGGAAACACACAATAACGGCATTGAGTTTCAGGAAGAACAGCTCTCCAGCAAACAAAGCAATACAGGTTTTCTGATTTTCTTCAACATTATTTAACAAGTTAACGAGTCTTGGTACTCATTGTGGTGGGGCTCCTTCCCTTCCTGTCAAGCTTGCTAAGTGTCTAATTTCTCTATTGTCTTCAGCTGTTCAAGGTCATCGTGGCCCCCGAGCCACTCTCCTCCCTGACACAATCTGGCCCTGTCCTATCCCTTCAGCCTCACGTTTCACCACCACCAGCCTCTTCTGCCAGCCCTTCCACAGGAAACTGTCTATGATACCTACTAAAGTTGGCAATGGAGTGTTTAATTGTGGGATTTCATGATTAATGCTTGTCTACCCCACTAAGATAAAAAGCTTCATAAAGGAAGATCTGTGTCTCTGTTCAATAAATAGTGATTGAATTGAACCAAATCATCTTTTCGAAAGCCCTGCTCACTTCACGTCTAAGTCTTTGGTAATGTTCCATACAAGGAGGACTTCCACAGCTTGTCCACACTGATATTCTCCTAGCGGGGTGTGACTTTCCTTGCTGGTGTTTCCATTCTTGTTCACACGAACAACAGGTCGCCTACAACCATCAATGTCAATTCTTTTCTAATGTTTCTCTTCTTTATCCTGCTGGAAACAACAACAAAAGCCTGCGATGGAGAACTATGTATAATGACATCAGGAGATCTTTCTTTTTAACCATTTGTTTTCAATATTTTTCTGGTGATCTTCACCCTGATTCTCAATCTCAACCTTATCTAACCAAATAAATACTTAGTCATCTCCTCATTAAACAATAAAACAAGGAAAAAGAAAAGAAAGAAGTCAAGATATCCTGCATGACTAACATTGGCCAAATTCTGTGCTTAGCCTTAAGGATTCTAAATATAAATAAATACATAGGGCTGGGCACGGTGGCTCACACCTGTAATCCCAGCACTTTGGGAGGCCGAGGCGGGCGGATCACGAGGTCAGGAGATCAAGACCATCTGGCTAATACGGTGAAACCCCATCTCTACTATACAAAAAATTAGCTGGGCATGACGGGTGCCTGTAGTCCCAGCTACTCAGGAGGCTGAGGCAGGAGAATGGCGTGAACCCGGGAGGCGGAGCTTGCAGTGAACCAAGATTGCACCACTGCACTCCAGCCTGGGCGACAGAGCGAGACTCTGTTTCAATAAATAAATACATACATACATACATAAACACATAAATACATAAACACACACATATGCTTTCCCCCACAAAAGAAAACTCACAAATAAATAAGAAACGTGGCCTAATTTAAAAAAACAAGCATTGTAATTTATGAAATAAACAAATAAGAAATAGGTCCTGCATTTAAAAAATGATTATTCTAATTTGTAAAAAAAAAAAAAAAAAAAAGTCAGCTGAGCATGGTGGCTCACACCTGTAATCCTAGCACTTTGGGAGGCCAAGGTGGGTGGATCACAAGGTCAGAAGTTCGAGACCAGACTGGCCAATACAGTGAAACCCCATCTCTACTGAAAATACAAAAAATTTGCTGGGTGTTGTGGCGGGCATCTGTAGTCCCAGCGACTTGGGAGGCTGAGGCAGGAGAACGGCATGAAGCCGGGAGGCGGAGGTAGCAGTGAGCCAAGATGGCACCACTGCATTCCAGCCTGGGAGACAGAGCAAGACTGTGTCTCAAAAAAAAAAGAGAAAAAAAAAGTGACAGCTAAACAAATGCAATGATGTATTATAGGTGCTGTATCAGACAGATGGAAAGGGGGGTCAGTTTTATATCGAAGGGCTAACACATGCTGCAGGAGATGGATGGCATTTGATATAAGGCGTATGAAACTGATAATGCCCTGAAAGATCGGGAGTTTAGGCCAAAAGAGAAGGATGAGCATTTGAGTAAGTTCAGATCCTTCAGTCTGGGGTATCAGGCCTTGAGAGACCAGGACCGTATTATGAAGGACCATCAATGCCAGGTTAAAGAGTTGGGCTTTATTCTGCAATGGGGAACTGCTAAAGGGGAGCAATCCAATCAGATTTTTGTTTTAGGACAGTGGCTATAAGCTTAAGTGTGAGTAAGATTTACGTACATCAAACACTGAGATTCTGATTCAAAATACTTGATTTCATTATAAGGGTCCTAGGAAGCTGAATTTTAATGAACCCTAGTGGTTTTCATGTAAGTACTCTGAGGTCCATACTTTTCCTAAATTTGCTGCAAATAGGAAATTGCAGCTGCCAATATTGACCAGAATGAAAAGGTCAGTAAAATGAATCTGACCTTTCCCAATGTTCCTACTGTACAACTGGGAGGTCTTTTCAGGGTATGTAATATCTGACTTGAACTTCATATTTGTAGAGTGTTATAGGGCATGGACAACTTGGGCCCAGCCATGCATTCTGGTTTTCAATTCAGCTTATCACCAATTCTCCACAGAAAGGGAAAAAAGTCAACCTATCCATTAGGCAGAGTTTTCAGAATGCCTAAGACACACAATAGTTTTAAGGGGCCATGCCAATGTTTTAATGCACCACCACACCTGGCTAATTTTTGTATTTTTAGTAGAGACAGGGTTTCACCATGTTGGCCAGCCTGGTCTTGAACTCCTGACCTCAAGTGATCTGCCCACCTCAGCCTCCCAAAGTGCTGGGATTCCAGGCATGAGCCACCATGCCCAGCCAGCATTCTGTTTTTAGATAAAGTCCAGGTGTCAGTAGAACAAATCATTAAAAACAAAACTACCATAGTGGATGCCCATAAGCCCATATGACATTGTGCAACCCTTTCCACTTTAAGATTGTATTTTGTTACTGTAGCTTTAACTCACTTTTCTACCAGAAATCGTATTATTAGGCATGGTATCTATTTTACGTAATGAAAATGGGTTCTGATTATCAGAAAAAGTACCTTACATATTTTTGTTAAAGTTGCTCTTATATTCAAACTTCTCACTTTGGCATTCAAAGCCCTTCAACACTTGGCTACAAGCTAACTTCACACTCTGTTCTCTCAATAGTATCCTGCTTTTACTGCATGCTAGCCAAAATGGACCATTTGTTACTGCCGTGCATTGCCAATATCTTCCCAATGTTATGTCCTTGCGCCGGTTGTTCCCTGAGAATGGAGTCCCATCTTTACCCAAGCCCATCTCTCATGCCCCTGTTTAGGACACTTGCCGGGTGCGCTGGCTCACGCCTATAATCCCAGCACTTTGGGAGGCAGAGGCGGGCAGATTGCCTAAACTCAGGAGTTCAAGACCAGTCTGGGCAATGTGGCGAAACCCTGTCTCTTAAAAAAATACAAAAAATAACCAGGCGTAGTGGCGCATGTCTGTAGTCCCAGCTACTCAGGAGGCAGAGGTGGGAGGATCACCTGAGCCCACGAAGTCAAGGCTGCAGTGAGCCAAGCTGTGATCATGCCACTGCACTCTTAGGCGACAGAATGAGACCATGTCTCCAACAACAACAATAACAACAACAGCAAAAAGCCTTTACTCTCTGGCTACCTGGATGGGGTCTTTCCTTCTTTCTAAGTCTTTTGATACTGTTTTGTACTTTTCTTACTGCCTCAATCATTTTGACATTGTATTTTATTTAGGATTAGGTATTTTCTATCTTGATTATCGGACTGAAAGAAAGTGCATTACACAGAGTGAGCTTTAGTATACAGCACTACATATCAGTGGCGCTCAGTAATGCCTGACAAGGTCTTTGTAACAACATAAATTACCTTAGCATATCATCTCACTGTCTTTCTACTTACTTTGCCTCATTTTTCATCATGGTACTTAACACTACTTTAAATCCTATACTCTACATTTATTTGTTAATTTGTCTTTCAATTAGGGTATAAGTTCCATGAAAGTAGGAGGGCATTGTTTTGTTCACTGCTGTAGCCCCAATGCCTAGAACTTTCCAGGGATGTGATATTTGCAAAGTAAATATTTCTCAATGAATTATTTAATAATATCTAATAAGTACTTATAAATGCATATTTTATGGAGTATGTGAAGATGGAAACTATCTCATGACCTTCAGAGTTGAGCTATCTCCTCTATGGAAGCTTACCTTAAGTGTAACTTTTCACATCCATTCACATCGTAAGTGACAACATTTTTTGGGTGGAGTAGAAAAGCAATCTGTATTCAGCCCAAAGGAAAAACCATAGAAGGGACAGAACCAGGAAAGAAGGATGGCTTTTATGAAAGAGTTATTGTGACACAGTCACATGACACTAAGGCCATGTTTAATGACGGTAGCAGTAACTGTGTTTCAGAAACCCATATAAGGACCCTTTAAAAGGAGAATAGCAACACATCGAGGGCAAAAGAGTGTCTGAGAGAGAAGCAGACGATATACACCCCAGGGCAAGTGGTGAGTTCTGCTGGCTGAACCCAAAATTTCAGCCATCTAAGAAAATATTTTGTCTGCTACATGCTTGGGTTGAGTGAGACCCGTCACAAGTTTAAGTGCTAAAACTTACTCATTGTTACATTTCTATTACTAGGAAACTCCAGCTTCTTTACATAAGAAAACTTCCTCTTTTGTTTTTCACTTAGCATTGAAGTTTATCTTTAATGTATTATTCAGGTTTGGGCAATGATCAATTAATCAGAACCCTTTTGTACTGGGAGAATAGAACTAGGCTCTTGGCTAAATAACACCAGATGCTCCAAATTAGATTCTGTCAAGTGGATGACAGTGTCAAACATTATTGTTAATTATGCAGTAAAAATTACAAGAGGCTAAAGATGAATTTGGATTTTAGGAATAAAATTTTCCTGGTGTCTTGGGTATATGTACGACGCTACCAAAATTCCACCTTTGGCTAATGTCTTGTGTGAAGAGAGCATAATCAATAAACAAAATGTAATATACCTCAGCTTAGAATTTTGGCTTCAAGCCCATTTAATGAGGGACACCAGTGTATAAAGTTAGTTTTTCCACAACTGTACATGCATATCCCAAATGTGTCAAGGAATCTGGCCCACTAAAACATGACCCTGTGAGAAAAGGTCTAATCAATCAGAAACCTTAACCCTTAACTTTAAAAATTAGCCTAAGGGGGAGAGTCAGTCAAAACAGATTTGTTAGTTGTATTTCTGAATCTTAGGTATTAGCGGATTCAGTTTAATAGCTGATGCTTACATATAACGGTTAGATTTCTTTCTCTCTCTCTCTCTCTTTTTTTTTTTTTTTTTCCTGCAACTTAACTATCTAGGGCTGACAGGTTTTTACAGAAAATGGTCACTTTTAAACACTTGACAGAGAAAAATCACATGTGAGAAATGAATCAATCAAAGAACAGGAGTGTATGCTTCAGACATAAGGAAAATTCCTTTTCCACAATCAGAAGCAGTTGACTCCTGTGAGAAGAATCTAAAACATTGCTTTCTGATTCTGAAGGATGTATTTTGATTGTAGAACACCTCAATAGAAACCCGGGTGAGAATAATGGCACTCTATTTAGGCTTTGTTTCCAGAACCTTCTAGTCCTGCTAAAAGTAGGCACAAAATGGCTTTAGTGGCACCTCTTCTCAAAACAGAATTCTTCATAGAATTTAATATGCCACAAGTCCATCTTGTCAGCAGTTGAACCAAAGCTCCTGTGTACTTCCAAGAAATGGATCAATGGACACTTCAGTCCATTTTCTTTTTAGAACCAAAAATATCAATCAGACCTTCTTAAGTATATATATGGTTTTGCAGGCTAGAGAGTGAAGCTCTCTACTATGTCAAAGAAGAGTGGGCTGAATTTTCCCATTGCTCAGGCATCATCCCTCCCTCCACATCTTTACAACAATCTAGATGAGTCTTCCTTATTCATTCATATATCCTTTCAGTCCTTTAATCATTAAATCCTTTAATATATAGTATTAGCCAGGTTCTGTGTGACATGAAGTTCCTTTCTTCCTTCTTTCCTTCCTTTTTCTCTCCCTCCTTCCTTCCCTTCCTTCCTTCAACAATTAAAAATTGAGCACCTACAATGGATCAGGCACTCTTTTAAGTATTAGGCATACAGCAGTAAGCAAGAAAGTCTAGAATATTGTTCTCAAGGAGCTTATAGTGTAGTGGATGGCAGCACACAAGTAAATAGAAACAATAAATGAGAACATTTCAAATTTCAGATAGCCGTGTGCTATCAGGATAAGAAAACAAGGCACTGGGATAGAGAGTGCCTAAAGTTGATGTAATACTTTAGATATTTCCAAAGAGCTGAAATCTTACCAGCCATAAAAATATCTAGTAGATGAGCAATTGTCCAGGATCTGAGTTGAGAGTCATTTTGTCAAGTCCATGGTACAGAAAGCTCAGTATGTGTCTAGAATATTGAATTGGAACTTGAAAGATGTTTACAATCCAGTGCAGAGGTTCTTAACATGTTTCTAGTTGTCAACACCAATGGATATATGAAGAAAGTTTAGTCACTTTCTCCAGAAAAACGCCCATCCATGCTTCTAGGCACACACTATTTAGTATATTATCTCAGAAGGTTCATGGATCTTTTGAAGACCATTTGTATAAGCCCTGGAGATTCATGGACTCTTGTCAGAGTGGTAGCATGAGTTTTGGTGTTACGATGCTGCTCTTAAAATAAGATTGAACTAATTCATACTGGGTTGCAAGTCTATGCCAAGCATTTTCAGATACATTAATAATTTAACATTTATAAAATGAAACCAAGAATTCCAGAGATGCAGTGAGTTGCTTAAGACATGCTAATTCATGAAAGGGCTGGTATTTGAACCCAACTTTTTCGATGCTAATCGTACCTTGCCGATATCCTCTTCCTGACTTAGGGACCAAGAAAATTGTTGGCACAGACTTTTCAGTGACATAAATCATCTCTTAGGTCCTACCCTACCTTGGTCTTATGGACTACTGGTGTTGCACAGAACTGCTTTACAAAGTCACCTTAAATGGACTTTTACAGTCCAGCCTCAGTCTAGGCTTGGATCTTTTGTTATTCATGCTTCAATTGCTGCTACCCACACCTAAGAATTTAGAATTCAGTGTCATCTGCAGGTTTCATTAGCAAGCTGCTTATTACAGCTCTTCCAGGTCATTAATGAAGCTGCTAAGTATGTCTGGTTCTGGACCTCCCTGTGGAGGCCTGCTGGCTACTTACAAGAGACTCATTTATCATTTCTCAGCACTGGGAATCTATGGACAGCCTCCGACTTGGGGATGGCACTCCAGTCCAAATCAAGGATCATTTTCAGATTTCAAGATCTGTCTAATCAACTTGCATCTCAGGTAACTGAACCTTGAGAGGTATCACTCACTGCTTCTAAGAAAAATGGCCATATAAATTATCAACCTACTGGGATTTTTTTTAAAGTTAAAGGGGGTATAATTACTCAAGACAACAAATGTGATGAAACCCTATAGGATAAATCAGGCTGAATGTCACCTTAGTTCTCTACATCTTCAGATTCAAGTATTCTTTACTGAGCACCTACTACTTGGTAAGCACATTTATAAGTATCAGCATTTTAAAGGATAATGCAAAGACATAAGTTAAATTCCAGCCTCCATGGTCACAGAAATACTTTCAGAATAACAACATTACAGAAATCTTAAATCTGCTTCTGGACTCCCAAGTATTTATTTTCCTCTTCTCATATGTCTCCGTGAATTCTTATTCTGCTACCTGTCAACTTCTGTTCTATAATGGGAATTTTTTTTTCATTGAAATTTGTAAATTATATTCTAGTGAAATAGGCCCTTAATAGAACATTAGTGATAGAAAAAGGCCTGAAATCAGTATTTGTAGAAGATGATCCTTTCTTTCTCATTGAATTCTACAGAAGATTCACAGCAATCAAAGGAACTCTTCTCTTTTTCCTGTCACCATTTTTACTGAAAGCCATGTGGCTCGCTATTATTTTAAGGATGTAATTCATACAAATCAAATATCAGCTACTTTCTGAATATGGCAAAACCATGAGTCAATGATACATCTAACTTCGGAATACATTTTCTATGTGTAAATCAAAAGCCTACAGGCAAAAATCATGCTTTTCCCTCGCTTATAGCCACTCAATTATTTCACTCCACTGCCTAAGAAACCCTGTCCCAAGCCAAATTCTCCTGTTTAAAACTCTTTAATTGTGATTTCCACTAGTAGAGTACTGATGCATTAGTCTCTCCAACTATGTACCCCCCACTTAAACTTTAAAATGCATACCTCTGGGGAAATCCTAGAGGTATGCATTTATTTATTTATGATTTATTATATTGAAATAAGAACAGCTTTTAGCAGGCTTTTTGCCATTACTGGAAGCCTTTAAAATCTTTAGTTTGAAAAAAAACAATCCACAGGTCACAATTTGCCACAAGTAAATGATGATAGACAGGCAAAGATTAGGTAGGTAGTTGTATATAAACTACAGAGTGAGCCAAACATGAATATTTATTCTTTACCAGTTGTATATTTTTTTCTCCAATTAGAATTTTAAGTCAATTGAAAAAAAAATGTCTCCAACTGGAAAAGAAGGTTGACTTGTATCTTTGAAGAGCTACAATATTTGAAACTCACATATGGATAGCAATACAGATTTTTCACATTGAGTTCACTGAAAATGCTTGCAAAAACCTGCCTGGGGCAAAAGAAGAGGCAAATCAAATGATTCAGAAGCAAAATAGGTTTCATTATAAATACAAATAAGCAGAAGCCCTGGTGTCTTGTAAAGATTTTGCTTTCTTACCTTCACTGCTAGAGGTTTCCAAGAGCTCCTTCAATCATATAGTTTACCTCCTACTGCACATACCTTGTCTGCATTTCTGAAATGCACACACCCATCTGGTAAACAGCATTCGTTTCTATACAGAGTCCCTATGGGGGTACAATCACCATTGAAGTCAGTAGTTCTCAACCTTTGTTGCACACTTTAGAATCTTCTATGGGAATAAAAAACTGCTGATACCTGGAACCCATCCCCAACAGATTCCGATTTAATTGATCAGTAGGACCCAACTACGAGAATTTTTAAAAGCTCTCCAGGTGAATCTAATATGTATCAAGTGTTGAAGGCTACTGATTTAGATGAAATGTATTTTTAAATGACTCAACAACAAGTGGTTGAAAACAAATAGGCAACATGATTCAGAGAAGGGAAGCTAGAAGTAAAAATCTTCGCAACAGAGGTGATGCAAGTGAAAATGTGAACAACAATGCAAATCTTTTTAACGTTTTTACTGTGATAGGTTGGTGAGGCAGACCATGGAACAATGCAGAATTCTAACTGTAATAACTTTTTTCTTTTAAAAGGTATATGTAATAATTGGGAGCTTTTGTTGGCAGCGGGGCGGCAGGGAGGCGGGGAGGCAGGGGGGGAGGGTGGCGGTGGGTTTCCTGAGGAAGCTTCAGCTGAGATCTAAAGAATGGGAAAACTGGACCAGGTAAAGAGAGAAAAGTCCAAGTAGAGAGATTTCCCATGTATATATCACCTATATCACAGAAAAGAGCTGGACACATTTGGTGGACAGAAAGAAGGAAAGTCTGGCTGGAACTGAGAGCAAAAGGGCTAGAATTTTAACAGGGAATCAAAGATAACCAGGAAAATGCCACATTCAGAGCCTTGCTGAAAGTCTAACTTGACAGTCTAGGGCAGGATGTGAAATGGGTCATCCAAATGCTATGAACTCTACTCCCTGGGACATCCATTAATCAATAGCCAAGCAGCGAATCACAGAGCATGAGCTAAGCTAGTCAACAATAGGAGTTGTCTGAGTTGTGAAATTCAGCCCCAACATCTATTTTGATCTGACTGGAACAAATTATGTACCATCTCTTTGCTGCATCTGTATAATGCAATTAATAGTGAACTTTCCTCCTCAGGCTTACTAGGTAAAGATAAAGTGATATCACATTTGCTAAGCCCTTGTCAATAAGACATGCCTAATAAGTGTTAGCCACTCTTATTAGAACTTAGGAGAGCCCATCAGATAGTCAGAGACACAGACATGAACACAGATACTTCTGAACCAACAGAGAATGTGCTGAGGACCATGGGGAGCTGAAATACAATGCTGGAAGAGCACAGAGTGGAAGGGATTAATTTTGAATCATGGGACCAGAGAGGCCTTCATGGGGAGAGAAGGAGGTGTCTGAGAGAAGCCTTGAAAAGCATACCACATCACCTTCCTAGTTTCTTCCGGTTTATTTTGCCTACATCAACAACGCTTTTATCCCTGGTACTTTCTGTGTTCTAAACAGCATCAAACTCAACATCAAATTACTAGTAATCTTTCATGTTAAGCCAGAATTTAGAAGTGAAGCAGAGATCTGGCACAGGGGAAAGAGGCATTGATGTAAAGGAATAGATAGTGAGTTTAAGTTACATAGGCAGGACTTAATACATGTCTGGAGATTTCCTAGGTTACTTGCATTGAAGATGACTTTGGTACATTTGTATATCTTACAGAAAAATAATTTTAAAAACCACTTTTAAAAAACAAAGCCAGTCTTGTATTTTTACCCTTCACCAGTGGGCAGAAAATATTGCTCCGAGCATATGAGTGCTGTTGTAAGTGTGCTCTGCAGGATCTGAGCAGGTGATGTAACTCGTCCATTAATATATAAAGTTCCGTACATTTTTTCCTACCAGGCAGCAGCAATAGCCATTTGATTCAAAAGGAAGGGAGACCCATCAGGGTGACAGGAGACTAGAAAAATAATACACCTGAATGTTTCTAATTAACACCTGGAGTTACCTTGCAGTTTCTTCAGAAACAGAGACGAGATCAGGATATACCAGGCACCAGTCTGCTAAGAGCACCGACTAGCTCAGCATGAGCCACGTCAAGACAGAAATAAGGAGACATACTCTTTTCAAGGGAGTTTCTATCAGAGCCAGTCCATAACTACCTTTTTTTCTTCTGAAGACTGAAGTCACCTAAGGGGATTGCTTTGAGAGATTGCCCTTCTTTACAGACCATCCGTTGACAATTTGAGCTCCAGCCATGAAGAAACAAAGCTATTTAATTTCAGAACCCAGAAGTTTCTTTATGACATTTGGCAGAAAAAAAATGAGAAGTTGGCCGGGCGCGGTGGCTCAAGCCTGTAATCCCAGCACTTTGGGAGGCCGAGACGGGCGGATCATGAGGTCAGGAGATCGAGACCATCCTGGCTAACACGGTGAAACCCCGTCTCTACCAAAAAAATACAAAATCTAGCCGGGCGAGGTGGCGGGCGCCTGTAGTCCCAGCTACTCGGGAGGCTGAGGCAGGAGAATGGCGGGAACCCGGGAGGCGGAGCTTGCAGTGAGCTGAGATCCGGCCACTGCACTCCAGCCCTGGCGACAGAGCCAGACTCCATCTCCAAAAAAAAAAAAAAAAAAAAAAAATGAGAAGTTGTGGAATGAACTGCTTGTAGACATTGGTTGTTACAGGGTTAAGTGTCGGGGGGGGGCTTTGATCACAATAAACATCCCATCAACCATTATAAATAATGTGCTCAGGAATGAGAAAGGACCTCCTAAAGGAGCCTAGATGAAGCAATGTACTTTTATGGTTTAGTAAGCTGAGCAATAGGCCAGGACTCTAGAGATTCTAAACTATCACTGTGTCCTGAAAGAACAAGTCACTTACTGAACTCTGCTCTCTTGCCTCATAGGGAAAGCATGAAGCACGATCACTGCCCCACCTTGCAGGGTGATGCAGAAGGAGAGCTAGGAGCCATCCATCTGCAAGACATAGATATAACATCCTTCTCTTGCCACTGAGTTTTCCTTTTAATTGTTCTCTGCCAATTTCTGAGAAAGAGAATGATGTGCCATGTATTCTGGAGGCACAGAAACTTGGCTTTGCAGAAAGCAGCAACTTACGAGGACAGGGGAAAACTGTCTCTTATCATATAATTAGCACATAACCATTGATAGCTAATTCAAGGACTTATGGAAAGCAAAATAACATTTCTCTTTCTCACGCAACCATTTATAAGTGATAAAAAGCAAGAGGACATGAAACAGGGAGATAAGTTAATTCAATTTGCAGACGCAATGGTAAAACGTGTTCTCTGCTCACCCAAACTTCTTCCAGGACAGAGAAAGTCAGAGGTCTGTGTCTAACTTTACTATAGTTTTACAGTAAATAACCCTAACCCAACAATGTAGGAGAGTTTCATGTCACCAAAAAGCCAGATAATTGATATATTTCAAACAAGACAATTTAAGCTGAGTTTATGTTTATTTCCTATTTATGCCTATCCCCCTTTCAGCATGCCAGGGGTGGCTTTCTTGTCATCATGTGCATGGAGACTTTCCTGTTTGGCTTTAGCATCCAGTTCCCGCTTTTATTTATTTATTTATTTTTATTATACCTTAAGTTCTAGGGTACATGTGCACAACGTGCAGGTTTGTTACATATGTATACATGTGCCATGTTGGTGTGCTGCACCCATTAACTCGTCATTTACGTTAGGTATATCTCCTAATGCTATACCGCCCCTCCCCAACCCCATGACAGGCCCCATTGTGTGATGTTCCCCTTCCTGGGTTCCAGTGTTCTCATTGTTCAGTTCCCACCTATGAGTGAGAACATGCGGTGTTTGGTTTTCTGTTCTTGCGATAGTTTGCTGAGAATGATGGTTTCCAGCTGCATCCATGTCCCCACAAAGGACATGAACTCATCCTTTTTTATGGCTGCATAGTATTCCATGGTGTATATGTGCCACATTTTCTTAATCCAGTCTGTCACAGATGGACATTTGGNTTAAGTTCTAGGGTACATGTGCACAACGTGCAGGTTTGTTACATATGTATACATGTGCCATGTTGGTGTGCTGCACCCATTAACTCGTCATTTACGTTAGGTATATCTCCTAATGCTATACCGCCCCTCCCCAACCCCATGACAGGCCCCATTGTGTGATGTTCCCCTTCCTGGGTTCCAGTGTTCTCATTGTTCAGTTCCCACCTATGAGTGAGAACATGCGGTGTTTGGTTTTCTGTTCTTGCGATAGTTTGCTGAGAATGATGGTTTCCAGCTGCATCCATGTCCCCACAAAGGACATGAACTCATCCTTTTTTATGGCTGCATAGTATTCCATGGTGTATATGTGCCACATTTTCTTAATCCAGTCTGTCATTGATGGACATTTGGGTTAGTTCCAAGTCTTTGTTATTGTGAATAGTGCCGCAATAAACATACATGTGCATGTGCCTTTATAGCAGCATTACTTATAATCCTTTGGGTGTATACCCAGTAATGGGATAGCTGGGTCAAATGCTATTTCTAGTTCTAGATCCTTGAGGAATTGCCACACTGTCTTCCACAATGGTTAAAATAGCTTCTCCACATCCTCTCCAGCACTTGTTGTTTCTGCTTTCTAAATCCTCAATCGCTTGACCACCGACCTTTCCCTGTCCTGAGTGTTAACACTAAAACCTCAAAGAGCGTGACTAGGACACACAAAGAAGTAAAAAACACACCACTAGAGCATGAAATACTAGGAAAGAATGAAATCAGCACTGTTGATTCTTAAATCATCAGTGGATAACCACTTTATGAGAGATCCATCCCCAGAAAAAAATTATTCATAGAATGAGTTTCTTGAACACAAATCTTACTTACAAGGGGTCATCACTATAAATTCAGAAAATGTATTATTTCTTATACACACAGAAACACACAGCTCAGTATCTAGGCTTAGTTCTTAGAGAAAGTAATTTATTAAGATAAAGCCCTGTTCTTTCTATACCTGGCATTATAAAATGCTATCAGTCTCTGTCTCTTGGGAGTCATATCCTCAAACATGGGGCTCACTTTTCCCAATTTGTACCTCTGCAAACAAGGGACCAATTGCATTCAACTCCAAAGCCAAACCAAGTAATTCTTTCTTATGTTAAACTGAGCCAGATGCAGAGTTTCCACACATGAGCTGTCATTGGGTGTCCTCTCTCTTCTGCCCTCTCTCCTTTTCTCTCCCTCTTTCCTGCCCTCTCTAAATCTGGCTTCTAACAATGTCCAATAGAACTGCATTATTTGATTTGCCGAACATTTTTGTTGCTGTTGATGGAAAAAGAACACAGATATCCTTTTCACAATGCAACTATCAAAGGACAGAAATAACAACCTTCCTATAGTGGAAATATGTCCATGGACTTTGTGTTTTGTTTGTTTGTTTAGAGAGGAGTCTCACCATTTTCTCCAGGCTGAAGTGCAGTGGCTATTCACAGGCATGGCCACCGCACTTCATAGCCTCAAATTCCTGGCTTCAAGCAATCCTCTAGCTGCAGCCTCCCAAGAAACTGGGACTACAGGCATGAGCCACTGTGCCTGGCCTTACTGGCCTTGTTTTAAAGTTATCTAAGAGACCTAAAATCAACTTTTATTCAACATGACAGAGAACCAGGGATTTCTGGTTAATACACATTCTGGCTAATATATAATTTTTATTTAAATAGCCAACATGGATTGTCATTAAAAAAAAAAAAAAAAAAAACAGAACGTGTTAGTATATTATTAACAATGAAATTACCTTGACTATAATTTTCTTCAATGATTCCGAAGGCACTCCAGACTGTCTTACTGTCTCAGGAAGTAGGAACTCCCAGTGCAGAATGGCTGAGTTGGAATCCCAGCCCTGTCACCCACCTGTATGGTCCTGAGCAAGTTACTCACCACTTTTATGCTTCAGTTTCCTTATCAGTAAAATGGGACAATAATACTTATCTCATAGGATGGTGAGTTAGAATATAGACCTGTGCCTGTCACATGGAATCCAAAAAATAAATGTTAGCAATCACAAATACTAGAATTACTAAATACCATTATATGAAAGTACTGGCTGATATAAAATTTTGGTTTATAGTTCCAGTTACTTAAGATTTCATTTTCAAAAAATACAACTCAAAGCATTTCAAATCTTACTCTGTTTGAATATCAAATGGCAATAAGGTAAATCAATTTTGCAACTTTTTCGAGAAAACTAGGGACATCACCAACTAAAAAAGCACATTGCTAATAGCGCTGCACTGGGTTGGGATCACGTGCCAAAACTCTTCCCTGTAATGCATATAGTGATGGAAAACCAATAAGCAATTTTTATATTTTCATTGATCTGCATTTGTTTCTATGATTAGTATTCATATAAAAATTCCTTAGCATAATCTAAATCATCTCTAACACAAGACATAAAAACCTGTCTTTGTTGTTTTCTCATTGGAACCTAGGGTTACAAGCAGGCCAGCCAACAAGTTCAAAACAAGGGACTTCACTCCACAGAACCAGAATGAGGCCAAAAGCAAATCCCACGCACACATTATAAAGACACTCTTTCAGCAAAAGTGACAAATGCAAGCAGTCTAGTTTCGCTGAAACTGTGACGTGATATGGCTATAGTTTCCTACACAATCTTATTTTTCAATGTTCTCTATTTCAAGATAAGGACCTTAAAACAAAAGCAATTACTTTGCTTTGTTTTACACTGTTTAAAGGCATTATCTCTGGTTGAGACAAAGGCTCTGTGCTGCCTGGTAACTGCTCAGATAACAGAAGAGGTGCACAAAATCCCAGTAAAACAAGAAGCCCAGATTTCCTGTGAGGTCATAAGTGACAACAAAAGAAAAAGCCACTGAAACGCTGTGGATGTCAGGTTCAAGGACCTGCAGCTCTGCTCTTGTAAAGAATCCAAGGGATTCTGTATAAAGGATGGTCCTGTTTAGGGCTTTGACTATGAGCTTTATTATGAAAGAACCTTTGGAGCAATAGGAGATAAGACAGTAATGAATTCTGTAAAATGAAAGGGACCTCAGAAGTCCATCTGGCCCATCCTTCTACCATCAAGCAGGCTTATGATCCACAATCCAGACAGTAGAGACCCTACTTTATTTTACGCTGTTGGATGTTAAAAACAAAAGCAGATTAAAAAAAAAACAAAACAAAACAAAAAAACACCTCAGTAATCTACTTACAGACTTGAGAGTAGACATTCTACTAAATGAAATAAAACTGAGTTACAAAGTACATTAGAATGCCAGAGATTTGATTATTATGAGGGTCAAAGAATGCTTCGGACAGATGACACAGTGATCTTTAATCTACCATTTGTCCTCATACACAGAATCCTTATCCCTGATAGCACATAGCTGTACTCCAGCTGACAAATCTCCTGCCAGACCTCAACACACACACACACACACACACACACACACACACACACACAGTATCCTATATCAGATATGTACACATGCACACTGGAATATTAAAATGTAGACAGAAGGATGGAAATGACATTAAGGATCAGAAGTTTACACATGCTGTCTTCAGAATGTTTTATCCATCTGATTTTCAATCATTTATAACACATCCAATAATCTGTTTTCCCCTCATCTGTAAAAGTAGGATACTAGTACTGAGGAGGGTTCATGTGAGGTTAAAATTCATTAATAGATGGGAAAGTCATTTGAGGATAGCAAAATGTACACTGAGGCAAATTTCTTTGCTATATTTTTTTTTAATATCATGTACTTAATGAAGTCTCAGACATAGCAAACCTAAAAATGGAAGCTTCCAGACCTTCTCTGCCCTCTGCTCAGATAGGATAGTTCAGTCTTCATATTTCCCAACATCCCCTCAGGCCTCAAGGACCCTCCTTGGAATCAAAGGCATTTTTCTGTGATCAGGAAGAGGAGCTGCCCAGTCTATATCTTTGCCAACAACCCTTTTCCTTTACTTTGTGATATTTGTGACTGTGAGTCCCCAGCTCACAGGTTTCTCCTCTCTTGACATTTGCAGTCATGTTTACTCTTAGACAATATCTTTTAACATGAAAAGAAGTACTAAATGTAACTCATTTTAGCACTTCCTTCATTATCTCATATCATATCTTCCTTTTCAATGAGATTTTTAAGGAGCTTTAAACATCATATTTTAGTTAATTTTATTGAATCACAAGCTTCTAAACTAATGTCTTAAAATTCTCAATCAATGTGTACTGAATGAAGTCCTCATATTTTCAAATATCTTTTCCCTTTCTCTTTCCAAGTTAAATAAAAAAATTATCTTCTGTTTCCCCTCCAGGCAGATAAATCTATGAGCAAAAAATAACAGTAATTTTGCCTGACAAGTATAAGAGCCATGCTAGTGATGTATTCCATCAAGAAAAGGAAAGACAATTTTAAAGAAAATTAGACATAAAAATGAACCAGTTCACTCTCTGCAAAGTAATCTGATGGTGTTTAACAAGAATTTTTGCCATTTCTTATCATCTGCATCAGGGAAGAACATATACAAATAAAAGATAAAGGATAAAAGAAAATAACTTGTTCAAAACATCCGTAATGAATACTTATAACATGAAAACTAAAAGGAATAAATTCCCAAGCTAACATTAGTATGGCATCATAACAAAAAACAACCTACCTCATTAAAATGCTTATTTTCAGTGTATGAAAGAAAAAAATGACTATTTTCCTAGTAATAGTTTAAAAAATTTAGAACACACTATTTTTTAGTAAAGTTGATAAAAAAGATACCATCCGTCAGGTTTTTTGACATCTCTTATGTAAAGGCCAATGCAATACATCCCATTTATACTACACTACAAGAGAAAAAAACCCTACATCTAAAAAGCCAACATTCTTCCCCTTTTAAGATGATAGTAAAAGCTCCATAACTCATTATGTTTTTCTTTTTGCCTTTTGTGAACAAGTCAGAACAAAATGTAAGGCTCCAATATAATAGATCTTGAGTTCCGGTCTAATTATTCTTTCACTCCTTTCATTATTTGCTTGCTTTATTTCTCACATAACTTCTGGCTTCATTTTATCTCTCTCATACAATGTTAAAATAACTTAAAATTATTTTGGAAATAAGCAGGGCATACTAAACACATGACTCATTAAAAACTGCAAACATGCTGATTACATGGCAATAGAGAAATACATTAACAGAACAAGGTTAAGTGAATAATATATGTGAAATAAATATTAGAAGCTAATGTGAGTGTTCATATTGGTAGCTAGCCTTTATTGAGATTTTACTCTGCATTAGACACTGTTAAATGTATGTCACACTTTATTATATCAATTAATCTTCACAACCATCCTTGGGGGTAGGTATTGGCACCCCACCCCCAAGTTCCTCATCTTTAGATGAGGAGACACACAAAGAAGTTCAGTCATCTTTCTAAATTCATGCAGCTAGCAAGCTATCTGTATATAATTTTAATATGTAGAGTTTATTTTCTTAACTTAAAAGAGCTTAAATTTATAGCAATAATATTTATTTATAAGGAGAATTGACACTGAATTTAATCTCTTCTAAATTTCATGGAAAAATACAAGCTATCCCTTTGATCTTCAGCATATTTTGCTAACATTAACATTTTTAATATATTAATATTTCAATAGTATTGTTTTCTAGTATTTCAACCACAACATGGCAGAGGAATGAGGTGGATGAAATTAGTTTGGGTGGTGGCACATTTAGGTTATAATTACAGTTACTTTAATTATAATTATAATTATAAGCATAATTATAATTAAGGCACCTTTTTAATTAAAATACTTATGAAAACAGAAGGAGATGTAATGTTAAATCACCACAGGAAGCTAGAACTCTTGATCACCCACCTACCATAGCTAAAGATAATTAATGCAGCCTAGCTGGGACATGAGGTCAGAATTTCAGAGCTGAGAAACTAGAAGTTAGCTGCTCAAACACCCCAGAGAGACTTTGCCACAAAAGAGAACGCAACTGCTCTATTGTGATCGGATTTGTAAAGCATCTGGGTTTATGACATGCCTTTATCACCTCCTTTCCTCTTACATCAGTATCTCTTTTCTCTCCAATTCCCATAACTCAACAAGATCAAAGATATTGCATCTTGAAATGTGAAGTCAGTGGTAAGGATGTGTGAAGACACAGGTGTTTTTTACAGTGGTTCAGTCTGCTGTTTTGTTTGTGTTTTTTCAAATAATCCTTTATGCCAAGAGGAAAAATCCATATTGACTATTTCAAATTACCCAGGAATAAATATGCTTCTATAAAGCCAATCAGCTAGGGGAAGGTTATGACCTTTCCTTGACTCATAAGAACCTTACTAGGCTCTGTGAGAGGTTCTGTGATGAATGACTGTGAGACACCACAAAGTTAGCTAAGAGAGGAATATGTGCTAGTATAATTACATTCCTACATACATGCTTATTCACATCTGTAAAATATGCATAAATAAATATAAACGTAAATGGGTATGGGCAGGTAAGGAAAAGCATCAACATACAAGGAGTTACTTCTGATTAGTGGAATATGGGAGTCTGTTTTCTTCTGTAGTTGATTTTCCATTTTCATATTTTCTAAAATAGACAGTAGTTTTAAAATAAAACTTTTAGAAAAAGTTTCAGAAGAAATGAGGATACTTGAATACTTGCGTATTACTATTTCTGTCAGAGAAGAGCACTCCAAGCTTATGGACAGCTGACAAAGTTCTGCAGGACAAATCATTTAAAATCATTTAAAAGCTGGTGGCTTTTTCCATTCTGGTTAATAAAAAGTAACCATGTGTACAATATCCAGAAAATCAATTCTCAAGCACTAGGATGCCTGACACTAGAAGATGTTTAACACGATTTAATATCCTATTTGATAATTTGAAAGGCAATTCAAAATCTCATGGTTCCTCATTGTCATCATAATAAACACAAATTGTCAATGACTATGAGTCTAAGATAAGCCTGTTTATTTGAGTTTTCATTTTTGTGTTCTTCCTGAAAGGGACTTAGCTTTATATGTTTATCAGTTAATATAGGCACACATGGGAGCAGATGGTAAGATTGTGACATCAATCCTTAGCTGTCTTATACCAAAGTTACATAGCTGAATGAATTTGTAACTTCTTCCTCATTCCTCCATATTCCCAATGAGAAATGCAGAGTTCATGACAGTAACTCTCTGGCTGCACTGAAATCTGAGTGCATTTTAAAATACTTGAAATGAATGTAGAATGGGAAGAACCGTAAAGGTATCTGACTTAAAATGTTCAGTAGAATTCAACTCTTTCTAGGACTCATTATGTCGAAAGACATTAACCAACCATCTTCATTATTTATACCCCTATTCTATCCCCACTCCTTTCGCTAATAGTTTTTGTTCACAAATCTTTAAAATCCTTTTAGACAGCAATCTGTGGTTTTCCATTCTCCTTTCGAAAGGGGTTGAAGTCATTTCTACTTTAACATGTAAACATTTTTTCTTGGCTAGGGATGGAAAAGATTGAATACGGTACCAGCAGCTGGGCCTTACCTTCTTAGAATCCTAAATTCTGATCTGGAAGGGACATTAGAAATGATTTACCCTTATTTGTCCCACCCTTGTCTCCTCCCACACCCACAATCAATTAATGCATTTGGCTTGATTAATTCTAAGTCTTCAACAACCTGACACTCAAAGATAAACTTTTCCTACCTGGGAGAAATGGTGAGGAGAAGCAATTCCACTCCAGCTCACAGTTCCAGCTGTTCCCAAGGAAACATTGTTTGGGGGCCAGAGGTGATAACCAGTAAAGTGACTGCTCCACAAAGCCTTTGCTCCAGTCTGCTTCCCATCATGCTCTAGTTTATGCAGGCAATCTTGTATACTGACCTGCATTTATATGCTGGAGTTTTATTCACACTTAATCCTCTGAAGGTGTATTTTTGAACATCTATCCAGAAGTAAGATCTACTAAAGTCTTTCCTTCTCTTTTCTTGCAGACAACAACCTGTTTTGGTGGTGATACACTGTATTATATTTTTGTGTAATTATACCATCTCTGTAAGCTCTACAAGACTTTATTATACAAGCCTAGTGGTCCTGGAACAGATGAAAAGAAGTAACTATCTTTGCAAATAGCTTCCATCTCTATGATCTCCATACATCTTCCAGAAAACCACTAAGGGTCAGTTACTGTGGTTCTTATTTAATAGAGGAAGGAAGTGAATTTCAGGGTTTGTGTAAGGACACAATCTAAACAGTGGCAGAGTAGAGAACCTGAAGGAAGGCAACTCCGGTCCCCACGCACTGTTTCCCTGGGAACAGCTGGAATTGTGAGCTCGAGTGGATTTGCTTCTCCTCACCGTTTCCCTCAGGTAGGAAAAGTATATCATTGACTGACAGGTTGTTGAAGACTGGGAGTTAATCAAGCCAAATACATTCATTGATTGAGGGTAGGGGGAGGCAAGGATCGGACGGATAACGGTAAATCATTTCTAATATCTCTTCCAGTTCAGAAATGCAAGAAATGTCTGTAACATAAACGAGCATTCACTTTCCCTACCAATAGCACAGAGCCTAAGAGAGCTCTGCACACACTCGGTATCCCTAAGTAATGTTTTGGCTCAGTCAAGAGTATGCAGCAAATCACACTTAATAAAACGAGCCATGGTTAACACTGAGTGCTTCAAAACTTCTAATATTACGCTGAGCATTGTCTTTCTTTCTCCCTCCCTCCCTCCCTCCTTCCCTCCCTTCTCCCTTCCTTCCTTCCTTCCTTCCTTCCTTCATTCTCCCCTTCCTTCCTTCCTTCCTTCCTTCATTCTGCCCTTCCTTCCTTCCTTCCTTCCTTCCTTCCTTCCTTCCTTCCTTCCTTCCTTCCTTCCTTCCTTCCTTCCTTCCTCTTCTTTTTCCTTTTTTTATTTTTTTTCAGGGTCTGGCTCTGTCACCCAGGCTACAGTGCAGTGGCTTGATCTCAACTCACTGCAACTTTCACCTCCAGGGCTCAAGCGATCCTCCCAACTCAGCTCCCCAAGTAGCTGGGACTATAGGTGCACCATCGTGCCCAGATAATTGGGTTTTTTTGTTTGCTTGCTTTGTTTTTGTTTTGTATTTTTTTTGTAGAGATGAGGTTTCTCTATGTTGCTCAGGCTGGTCTCGAATGCCTGAGCTCGAGATTCACTGGCCTCCGTCTCCCAAAGTGCTGAGACTACAGGCATGAGCCACCACTCCCAGCCCTATGCTGAACATTTCATCCATAATTCCATTGAATCCTGCCAGAAATGCTACGGATGAGTACTATAATTTCCCTCATTTTATAGATTAAAAAGTTGAGGCTCAAACTCCCAAGTTCAGTGAGTAGCAAGAGACAGGATTCAAACCCAGCCTGTTTGATTCTAGCACCAATGGCTTAACCAATACCTTCTCATTCTAATAAAAACATATTTCTAAATCTTCATAAAGTAAGCGCTCGGTCTCTACAGACACTGAATCTTTGAAGAGAGGTGGAACTCTTAATGGTCACTAATGTTTTTATGACTTTTTCAAGTGTTAAGTTTGCATCAAATTAATCTACCTGACTCCTTTTCTCATTTGGTCTGGAACAGAGAGGGCAGTTGCAGCTCTGAGTCCATGCTTGGGGTTCCAGGCATCATGATCACTTTCTATTGCCATTTATTCATGAAATATCGTCTACATTTAACCCTGGAGTTGTCACTGTACTTTGATCCAAGAGCCTCTAATCCCTTCAGGCAGAAAACTACTCTGTGAGCTGCTACCATGTTCATTATCCTTCAATTGCTTTACCAAATAAAAATTTTTTTGAATGAAATGGGGATGTGTTATGCAAGCCGAAAGGAAATCTAGAAATACTACTTAGTATCTTTAGCCTTCCTTTTCAAATATGATATCTATCTGAAAGTGAAAAGCCAGCCATCTGCTACAAGGCTCTACAAATGAGTCTATTGCACTAGACACTGGAGACCCAAGGCTAGTGAGGAACGAAGTACAATGATCAAGAATCATTGAGTTAATTATTGTTAAGCTTTGATTCAAATGCCTACTTTGTTGTCGTAATTTAATCATTTCTATCATTTTTTTAACACTGTCCAAATCCTTTTAGGAAAAACTCAAAATGGGACTGAGTTCTCTAAAAAAAGATTGAGAGCTATAAAAGGAGGGAGAATAAATAGTGTGTTCCCAACCATATAAATGGAAGGAAAGGAGAATTGACAACTGTTGACTTGTCATCTTGGGATATGGAAAATCATCTTTCTGGCCATAGTTGGGCCCTCTGTAGTATAATCTTGCTTACCTAATTAGTCAACCCTAATACTAGAGGTGGTATTATCATAGAGATGTTCTATCCCTATTGTGTCAATCACAGCTCTTCGCTAGTTGGGAAACAACTCTGAGATTTAAAAAATGGGGAATGTGGGAGGGGTACAGTAAAACCACAAAGAGTTTATTTGTAGGGTAGCATTGTTTTATGGGAGCTGGCTGAAACTCAAACTCATATTGGAGATGAAGCGGCTCCAGAGATTTCAGTTGTGGGATTCTGACATCATTTTTCCTGAGTTCTGGCATTCATGGACTCACCTGCTTTCTAAATGTGTACTATCATTTCTCCTTACTCTACTTACTGACATATTAATAGTTTCCCTGGATTCAAATCCAAACGTTAGGAAAAAGAGTAGCTAGTCAGTTCAACTTTACTTTTTTTTTTTTTTTTTTTCTCACAGGTTGCTGGGCAGTTTGCAGACACTTATCTGGGTAACCATCTCCTAATCCTTGCGTGTATCTGGGAAAAGATCATATTGGCCTCATAGACTTGTTCCTGCTGCAAAACTGCAGGCAGGAACAGTCCCTTTGAAATGGAAAATAAATTAGTCCAGAACTCCAAAACATCTCGTTGTAATTTTTGTATGCATATAACTATATTGATAAGATATATGGGATGCTGTGTGCTTTTTAGGAAGAGTAGGCATGAAATTCAGCCCATAAATACAGCTTTTTAGAAACTGCTACTTTCATGATTTTATATAAAAAGATTTAACTTATCATTAAGAGAGGCATGCAATAGCATGTAAAAGCAACTGGAATCGGACTGAGTTCAAATACCTGTTTTTTCAATTAACTGTGGGATCTTGAATAACTCACTTTACCTCTCTGATTCTATTTAGTTTCCTCATTAGTGAAATGGAGATGATAAACAGTACCAACCTCACATGAATTTTTGTGAGGATTACATATTTGTTAAATAAATAAATATATGCTAGCACTCAGAAAGTGCCTGGCACATTAAGAGTGCTATCTCAAGTGTTACCATTAATGATGATGATGACTCAAAGCTCCTATCTCACAAAGGCGTCAAGAGGAACAAGAAAGAAAAATAAAAAGAAATGCTGTTTCCATGGCAAGCTTGGTATAGAATAGTTTTGTTAGCCCTCTTAAGACTCCCTCTCTCATTCTTTCTCCAAGGTTTTGCTTGCCCTACCAAAAAGATGTTACTGAGAGGCATGAGAATTGCTTTCAGTAATCATCATCCTCCTTCCCCTCCCTAGTTTGGAGGAATTCTTTCTAATCTGCTTTGGGGAAGCCTTTTACTACAAATCTGGAATTCACTCAAGATCTGGACTTTTGGAAAGAAAGCCTTGAAAGATCTGTCAATGACAACCACTGTTTTTCTTACCAATTTCCTCACTGAGGCAACTGAACTCCCAGCACACTACCTGCTGGTATTTGGTGAAGCAGTGGACGATAACAAGGGGGAACAATAGATTAATTCCTCAGGATATTATGGAGCCACACATGCCTTATACCAGTTAAACCTTAGGACAAATCACCAGGAACTAGGTACTAAACATGGTTAGTCTTTTTCTGAAGGTTAAGTGACCAGTAAGTATTTGAACTAATATTACTTCAGGCATAAGTTGGCCTGACTCTAAACCTCAAGAATTATAATCCATTTCAGAAAGTTCACCATGATCTGGCTGGGTGTGGTGGCTCACGCCTGTAATCTCAGCACTTTGGGAGGCCAAGGCAGGCGGATCACGAGGTCAGGAGATTGAGACTATCCTGGCTAATATGGTGAAACCCCATCTCTACTAAAAAAAAAAAAAATTAGCTGGGCGTGGTGGGCATGGTGGCGGGTGCCTGTAGTCCCAGATACTCGGGAAGCTGAGGCAGGAGAATGGCGTGAACCTGGGAGGTGGAGCTTTCAGTGAGCTAAGATAGCGCCACTGCACTCCAGCCTGGGCAACAGAGCGAGACTCCGTCTCAAAAAAAAAAAAACAAAAAAAAAACAAAGAAAGCTCACCATGATCTTTTTTTTCTTGGAGCAGAAGGTGGCATCACCCAAGCGCAATAAGCAATTATATATGAAACCTAACTGGTGAGAGACAGCACATCACTGAAAGATTCCCAATCGTGCCTCAACACATACTTGCTATTTTGTTGTTGCAGTTGGTTATTTCATCCATCTGTCTGACTATAAACTGAGTTCTCAATCCAAAAGGTATCTTGAATTTATTCTGAAATTAAGGGTATACTGTTGATTGAATAAGAACTTCCAGAGGAGTGCAGCATTCTCCAGCTAAGGTGGTCATTTACTACATGCACTGAGAGATCTATGACCCAGAGAAGAGGGGATGTGATCACAAAACTGACATCTGTGCTGACCCTATCAGCACCTCTAGAGCTGAATTCACCTCTATTATTTCCATATTTCTGAAATTCTATTGCAGACTAAATTTTAAAAATCACAAGCCTATTTTCTTTTCTTTTTCTTTTTTCTTTTTTTTTTTTTTAGACAGAGTTTCACTCTTGTTGCCCAAACTGGAGTGCAGTGGTGTCACATCAGCTCACTGCAACCTCTGCCTCCCAGGTTCAAGCGATTCTCCCCACTCAGCCTCCCAAGTAGCTGGGATTACAGGCGCCCACCACCACGCCTGGTTAATTTTTGTATTTTCAGTAGAGATGGAGTTTCACCATGTTGGCCATGCTGGTCTCGACCTCTGGACCACAGGTGATCCACCTGCCTTGTTCTCCAAAAGTGCTGGGATTACAGGCATGAGCCACCTTGCCTGGCCCATGTGCCTATTTTTAAAAACCACCTTTGAATTAGATAAATTAGTCTTTGAAAGAAGTAGTACAGAATCCAAACAATGTCTTCTGAAATGATTATCACCTTCAATGCAAAGAACGAATATTTACCAGGTGCCTCTTTAAAAAATAAGATATAATTCATGTATCCTAAATGTTACTATGTAAAAGCATGCAATTCAGTGCTTTTTAGTATATTCAAAGATTTGTGTGACCATCATCACAATCTAACTGCAAAACATTTTCATCAACCCAAAAGAAACCCCATCGTAGTAACTTCCCACTGTCCTAATTCCTCAGCCCCTGAAAACCATTAATCTACTTTCTGTCTGTATTATTTGTGGAAGTGTCTACTCAGAACATTTCATATAAATGGAATCATATAATATGTGACTTCGTGCCTGACTTCTTTCATTTAGCATAATGTGTCCAAGGTTTATTCATGCTGTAGTATGTATCAATACTTCATTTTTATGGCTAAGTAATATCCCATTATCAGTTTATTTATTTTCAGGTTGTTTCCACATTTTTCCTAGTGTGAATAATGCTGCTATGACCGTTCGTAAACAGTGTTTTTGTATGTGGATATATGTTTTCAGTTCTTTGGTGTATATAGCTAGGAGTAAAATTATTGGATAATATGTTAACTCTATGCTTAATTTTTTGCTATCAAATTGTTTTTCACAGTAGCTGCATAGTTTTACACTTCCACTTAATGGCCTCTTTCTGCACTCTGAGAGAAAAAGAGTTAATGAAAAAATAACGGAACAAAATTGCAGAATTTAAAAGCTAAGTGTCACGCACTTATCCTCCATTCAAAGCATCTTTCCCTAGGCCTCCTACTATGATTTGGTGGCTACAAAATCAGAGTTCCAAGAAAGACAAATAATTTACTTCCATCATTTAAAAAAATCCATTTCTTTTATTCTTTAAATCCACTCTGCTGGCTCTCATAGAACACAAGTAATACAGAAAAATAATACCTCATTTGTGATTGAACTGTAGCGAAATTTCACAATAAAATTTCAAAAGCAAAATTTCAAAACAAAAGTTGTCATTATCACTTACTGAATGACTATGTTACTTTCTTTTGGAGAATCTAATTCATGTACACAGACACACACATACATATATAATTTCCCTATGAATAGCAAGGCTATATAAAGAGATTTGTATAAATCTCTCTCCCAATAATTATTGTAATAGAAGGTAAGATATGTTAAAAAAAAAAAAATAGTCCCATAAACAAGGTTTGCTACTGACCTCAGTCAGTAACCAGGAAGCTTTCATGTGGCATCTACTAGGTGCTTGACACTAAATAATGCAAAATGCAAAATGTAAATATTTGCTTTGGCTATAACCAGTCTGAGGCTGGGCACACAGCAATGACCAGCAGGAGTCAGAGTCACAGCCCATCTGCCTCAGAGTCAAGTTGCCAAAAGAGGGAGCATGGACCTTGGCAGAGAAAACTGGTTGTCCTCTGCAGCACAAGGCTTTACAGCAGAAAAAATGCTGGTATTTTTTTTAGTGGTTATTTATGTTCATTCTCCAAATAATTCTCAAGCCTTTTCTTCTTTTTCTGTCCATCTATATTTCCTTTCCTACCATAACAGGGTTTAAGTGTTTATGGGCCAGGTCTCCACTGAAAACTTAACGAAAATAAAACTTCTCTTTTGAAAAGTGTCTGTGTACTCAACTTTTACACAGAGTTGCAAGAGCTTATGTGAATCCCCTGAAGTCAACCTACGAACCTCTTCAAGGACACCTGCCTGCATTACGGTGAGTCATTTCACCCCTGGAGCCCTTGCAATGTGAATGAGGATGTCCTCCTACAGGTGTTCTGATGATAAATGTGATCTTTTCTTTGTTGAATTGTCACTGGGGGCACCATATCCCTGGAAAATCATCCCTCTAGATTAATCCACTTCCTTGGATCTAAGAACTTTACTTAGTAAAGCACCCCTCAATTAGCATTCTGCCAATTGGCACTATTAACAAAGACAGGTCCTAACACTCACACTAGTCAGCGTAGTCAGCGGACAGAAAACACGTCACTTACTTAAACAGAGAGAATTTAAATGGAAGAACTGTTAACTATTATACTATTGTTAACTAGATAATTGAAGATGTAAAAAGAGAACTTGAAGGTATTACAGAGGAAGCAACTGCAGAAAGCAGCTACCCCAGGGCTGAGGGAAAAATGGAAAGAGGGTGGCAATATGAAAACTCAGAAATACAGAGGAGAGACCCAATGAGTTAAAACTCTGAAAATGGGATGCAGCATGTCTCCTCTGGCATCTCTGGTGGAACACCATGCAATTTGTTCCTGGAGTGTTGGAAAAATTGCAAACTGGATGCAGCTGCAGCTACAGGAAAGAACTCCTGAGGCCCAAGTGAAGATGCATTGCCGGGATGAAGCTCAGGGTAACGAAGCTCAGGGTAACAGGAAGGAGACAGCGAGCAAAGGGGGAACCAGCTCTGACCCCCTCCTCCAACCCTGCAGTCTTCCTGAAGCACCCTCTGCTTGCAGAGCTTAACACGGAGCCTGCAGGCAAAGCAGGAAGGCTGCAGAGGCCTCTCCAGCTTCCCAAAGCAGAGTGCAGAGGGGTAGGTTTGGAGCTAATAATAACTGGCACGCAAATTATCTCAATGAAAAGTCTCTAGATTTTGTTAAATTCTGAAATCAGCAATTGAAAAAGTTTCATCTACATAATAGATGCCTTGGAACGGCTAATAACACTGCCACCTGCACTGAGCACTCTCTGTGCTCCAGAGTGTAACGATTTAGTTAATATCATCTGTAGTTTCACTTAATCTTCATAACACAAATTCCCTGCTCTCTGAATATACATACATACATGTATGTATACATATATCCATATATACTTATATATATTTATATATATACACATACATACACATATATGCACACATATATAGACATATGGCGAGAGGGAGAGAGAGAACGAGAACACTTGCATTATTTGGGTTAACTCTAGAGATCTAGTGTAATATTTATTCCTAAACAGAACAAAATAAATAAATAAACAAAAAAAGGAACCACCAAGATACCAAGATTGGAAATGTCTGAATAATTGCCCAGAACCTATATGCAATCTGACCTCCAACCCCGTGCTCTTAACTGCTCTCTATTACTATGCACAGCCAGCTCGGGACACCAGATCTCCTTCTAAAAGGCCACTTTCCTAGTAGGGCACTCAGTGATATTCAATGACACTGATACAAAGGCCCCTTGTGCCCTAACGCTGCAGGGTTACTAGAGTTCACTGGGCTAGGAAAGCACCAGGACACTGCCTGGGTGATGTCTGCTGTGTTCCTATTAAAACCCATTCACTGTCTGGTCTCAACTACTTTTAATTACAATGAGCTACAGCTTCAATTGCATATAGCACAGATATTCTTATATAATTCTTTCCTAATGATACTACTTTAAACATAGAAAAAGATTTGGAGAGATGGGATCAGCCAAGGTGGAAAGACCATGAATAAAAGCATAAAGAGATGCAACTAATTTTCTAAGGAGCATTCAGCTGACTTTTACAATTCTTTAAAAACACTTTTAAAAAACACAGCAAAATTCTATGAGAAAAATCTCCATAGGCATCCATTTAATGCATTTCTTCAATAAAAATATTTATCCAGCACCTATAATTTGCCAAATAGAGGTGATTCAGATATGGCCACTGCCCTCAAGGATTCTGCCCTCTAATTGAGTTTACCCTCAATTAGTCATGAATTCAATAACTACTACTAAGTATTGAATACTAATGCTGGACAGTCACTGTTCAAAATGTCTGATATGTATTAAATTACTAAATGCTCACAACAATCTATAAGGCAGAAAAGTCTTAGTATCCCTATTTTATAGATAAAGAAAGCGAGGCTCAGATAATTTAAGCTATTTCACCCAAGTTACACAGCTAATAAAAGCTGGAGGCAGAATTTAATTCCAAGTACTCTGACTCCCAATCCTCTGTGTTTACCTAGGCCATGTTGCCTCCCATAAAAACAATAAAGAAATGCTAAATGGCATGTAGCACTGTGGACACCAGTACTGTATGGTTGGGAAATCAAAGAAGGTTACTTTGAGAAAATGACATTTCACCTGAGCTTGGATTTTTTTTTAACACAGACTTTATTTTTCAGAGCAGTTTTAGGTTGAATGGAAGGTACAGAGATTTCCTACACATTCCCTGCTCCCACACATTTACAGCTTCCTCTATGATCAATATCTCACACCAGAATGGTACATTCATTACAACCGATGAACCCACATCGACACATCATCATCACCCAGAGTACAAAGTTTACCTTGAGGTTCATTCTTGGTCTTGTCCATTCTATGCATTTGGACAAATTTATAATGACATGTATCCACCATTATAATATATGAAGTAGTTTCACTGCTCGCTCTAAGAACCATCTGTGCTCCTCCTATTCATCTCCTGCACTCCCCCAACACCTGGCAACCACTCGTCTTTTTACTGTCTCCATAGTTTGGTATTTTCCAGGATGTCATACATATTTGGAATCACACATTATGTAGCCTTTTCAGATTGGCTGTCTTCATTTAGTAATACGTGTTTAAATTTACTCCATGTCTCTTCATGACTGGATAGCTCATTTCTGATTAGGGCTGAGCAATACTCCATTTTCTGGATGGTGTCACAGTTTCTTTGTCCGTTCACCTACCAAAAGGCATTTTGGTTGCTTCTAAGTTTCAGCAATTATAAACAAAGCTGCTATAAACAGCGACGTGCGAGTTTTCAGGTGGACATAAGTTTTCAACTCCTGTGGATAAATTCCAAGGAATGCAATTGTTGGATCATTTGGTAAGAGTATGATTCGTCTGTGAGAAACCACCAAACTGTTTTCCAAAGTGGCTGTACTATTTTCCATTCCTAATAGCAACGAAGAAGAGTCCTTGTTGCTCCACATCCTTGTCAACTTTCGGTGTTGTCAGTGTTCTCAATTTTGGCTGTTCTCATAGATGTGTAGTGGTATCTTATTGTTGTTTTAATTTGCATTTCCCGAATGAAATATGATGTGGAGCATTTTTTCATATCCTTATTTGTCATCTGTATAACTTCTTTGGGGACATGTCTGTTAAGTTCTTATTGTTAAGTTTTAAGAGTTCTTTGTAAACGTTTTTTAAGTAAAGTATATTATCTGACTGTTTTCATCGATAACAGTAACTCACCTTTATTGATAAGTGTTTATTGTTTGTTAGATAGTAGATATTCAAGGCACATCTGTCCAAAGTGGGATGATCTACATCTCCGTCAATCAGCCTTACTAATTTGACATTTCAATAAGTATATTTGCAAGGAATAAACTTCAACATATTATTTGGGAATTTTGTAAACTGGGCAGTTTGGTTTTATAACTAATCAGAATATATCGAATTTGAATTTTGTATGTTAAAATTGAGAACTTGAGGTAATGATAGCACAAGCCAGAAATGGTGGCTCCATAATTAATCCCAATTTAAAAAGTCATTTGCTTATTAGAAAACAGCATGATGCAGTGAAGAGAGTTTGGAATTAGTCTGACTTTGCTTTCCAACTTTTGTATGATGAAAGGGATTGAAAGCAAAGCTTAATGAAAGCAAAGGTCTTGTATGATGCAGTTTAAGTGCCTTCTGAATCGTTGTTTCCTCATCTGTGAAGGTGACATCAATGCTTTCTTTATGTTCTAGGCACAGAAGATGGCAGAGGGTATTTGATAAACATTATCCTACAAAAGCAGAGTTGTCGACACTGTCACAGAAAAAATCATGAAAACTATCAGGAATTCCCAAATTCATAAACACAGAAATACATCTTCGGGCTCCTGAATTCCTCCATTCACATGCTCCATTCACAGAAGATGGCAGAGGGTATTTGATAAACATTATCCTATAGAAGCAGAGTTGTTGACACTGTCACAGAAAAAATCATGAAGACTATCAGGAATTCCCAAATTCATAAACACAGAAATATATCTTCGGGCTCCTGAATTCCTCCATTCACATGCTTCTAAAGTTACACGTTTCCTATGCATAGATTCACAGAGAAACTGTCTAACTTTTTACCTTTCAATAAATTTTTAAAAATACATATATGGGTAGCAAATTTTGCAGTAGCTGAGGAACTTAGTGAAATCTATTCTTCAATCATTCTTTCTTGTTTCCATACAAATTATATGGTGGGTGTGTTCCCATCAAGAAAAGCTACAGCTGAATTCAATTTTCTGCTCTTTAGTATATCTACACTTTCCATTTTCAGGCAACGATTTTCTTAGGGAGCTTCACATTCATTTTATTATTGTCACCAGCCATATCAGCTGACTTTCTTCTGAGGTCCTTTTTGCGAAAAGAAACAAAACTTTATTACTTCAAAAGGGTGACACCACCAAAACAAACAAACCAAAAAAAGCGAGAATATAGGGAATAGCTATTAATTAAGTGACTTTCTGCACAGTGCTTGAAATTCAAATACTAACTTTGGCAAAATTGCCAATTATCTCAGATCATGGACTTCTGAGAGTTAGCTGCCCACAAGTCAGTGACGCTGTGAATACTGAAGCCTGTTGCTAGGTTTTCGGCACTGTATTTGCTAGAACATTAGTACTGTGAGACTGTATCTAAATGCTTATGCCATAGTGAAATAAACTTAGCAATATAGCCTTCTTGGTGATTCATAGAGCATATTAGCATATTAAAGTCTCCAAAGTCCTACAGTCAAGGAATCTACTTAATATTGCATAAGCCAGCATAGCCCAAACATATTTGACTTTGGAAGCTTTTTTAACATTTTGGTTAACACCTATTAATATTTTGCAGCACTGGTATTTCTCATAGTAATCTCTTCTAAACTATATGTACAATACACCAGTGAGCACAAAACAGTAACACACAATATTTGAACAAAACTATAACACACAATGTTTAAACAAATTTTAATTAATTCATCCAACAAACATTTCCTAGTAATTACTAATATATGAAAGCAAGTTGTTTATTCACATGGTTCATAAGCATAATTCACTGGCCTGCTGTGAGTCAACATTTAATGAGCCCAGGGATGGGCTTTTGAGAGAACAACACATAGCTCTTTGTGGGTAAATTAAGGTACATATTTTATTTTAGCTCCCATTGAGGTGAACATCACGGTGAGGTGGACTCTCCGAGGTGTTCCCCGGAGTTTACTTTTCTGAGGTTCTGATGGTGGCTATTATTCCACTATATTCCCGAAGCCACATTTTACAATGTTGTAGGAGGAGTCTGGGACATTGGAATGAATAAAACATTTTTATCATGAGAATAGTTAGCGTGTTGATTCAATACATTTAACTCCCTTGTGAAAAATCTTACATTGCAGTGCTCACATTTGATATGTACACTTTACCTGTTATGCTTTTTCAAGATGAAAGCAGCCTTATTATTTGCATGTGTTACTTCTAATGACCCTACCTCTGAGGGATCTGCTCTATTTTTTCACAACCAATCATTTTTATCTTCCTTCATACTTTCAGACTGTTTCTATTGACCTAAAGTTTCACATGTTTCTATTTTATTTTTCCCCTCTAATGTGTTACTAGCTTTTCTCCTGTGGTGTCTCTGAGGTCTTGTACATAGTTTAGCCATTTTTCTTGTTTTGAAAGTAATTAATTATTTAATTAAGAAATCAAATCCTCAATATTGAATACCATTTAATAACTATTTTCAGTCCAATTAGGTGACATATTTAAGGCTACCTGTTGTATACATTCTAAACTCAGTCTCAAAAATGCTTAAGAAATACATACTATAAACTCTTGCTATTCTTATAAAACTGCTACTACTTATCTACCACCAGTTATTTTCAAATTCATAAATTTAAAGGCACAATTTTTCTGTGTTTTTTCAGATGTTTATATAGAACAAGTGTAGGATGAAACTTAGGAAAACATACATATTTTATACAGACAGCTAATAATTGGTGATGTCTATTTAATATTTGTTATATAGTAAATCCTGTATTAAGCATTTCACATACTGGATCTCATTTAATCCTCATAAGAATCTCTTACATTCATTTTACAGTTAAGAGAACTGAAATGCAGAGTTGAGTACTTGGATCAAGGCCATTCCACTGTGAAACACAGAGGCAGGTCTCAACACTGGATCTCTCTGACTCCAGAGCTTTCCCTATTAACCACTATGCTTTGCTGCCTCCAGAAAAGGACAATCTACTCTAAATATGCTACATATAGCAATGCAAAAGAAGAGATGTAGATGAGAATGTGATAATTAGAAGAGAAAGGAGCATTTAGGAAGAAAGTTAGGCAAGTGTTTAGGAAGAGAATTAGGGTGAGAATTTTAAAAATCAGGAAAATCCTTTTCACTGATTTTGCAATTCCAAGCCATCATTTAATGTCTGGGAAATTCATGGTCCTCATCTGTTAAATGGAATTGTTGTTTTCTAATCACTTACGATGAATATACAGTGTTAGGTGAGTAAAGAGAAATTAGAAAATTTTAAAGAACACTCAATATCAGTTTCAAAGTGTCTTTCCAAGGTGATGTACAACATTAAATACTGTGTAAAATACTTTGGGACAGTGCGTCTATTTTCAGTAATTCACCAATAAAAATATTTTACTATAGCAATTTAAAATGTTCTAAGACCATTGTGTTAAATAACTTATACTGAGTAAAAGGAGGTTCCATGCTGGAGTAGTAGAAGTGTTTGGGACAAAAACATAAAATAAAATAAAATAGATTACTCATTCAATTTAGCCTAGTTCTAGCTCAGCTTCCAGGTAATTCAAAATAAGATTAGAAATGAGAAGCTAATTTATCATTCAAGGGACAGGAGCCTGTTTGTGGACACTGAATTATGGGATAGGGATTTTGCATGTGAACGCCTTCGACATAGCTTCTTGCCTAGATCTCAGGCTGAAGTATTGTCTCGTGATGAAAACAATTCCAAAAACAATGAATGCCTTTGTTCTGGACACACCTCTTCCATTCAGTTGTGTTCTCTATCGCTCCCTCAGTATCAGGTCTTCTCTTCATTTTTCTCCCATTTATGCCCAGGGACTCTTCATATTTTGAATTACCTAAAGCTTTGTACTTGATCATTTCTTCAGAGACATCACTGAACTTGACTTACCAACACCCCTCTCCTCTTCTGAGAAAACTACATCCCATATTTCCTAATTTAGCACTTAACTATATTAAGACCACTTATTGTTTCACTGTGGTTGTATTTGTGTGAAGTACTCTGCAACTAGCTTGAAATCCTCTGAGGTCAGCTGTCACATTTTATCTTACTGTATTTTTCAAATTATACAAAACATACTCAAGGAGTTAACTGCTTAAAAATGGTGTTGAGATCGGCTGGGCGTGGTGGCTCATGCCTGTAATCCCAGCACTTTGGGAGGCTAAGGCAGGCAGATCACGAGGTCAGGAGATCGAGACCATCCTGGCTAACACAGTGAAACCATGTCTCTACTAAAAATCCAAAAAAATTAGCCAGGCGTGGTGGTGGGCAACTGTAGTCCCAGCTACTTGGGAAGCTGAGGCAGGAGAATGACGTGAACCTGGGAAGCAGAGCTTGCAGTGAGCTGAGATCACGCCACTGCACTCCAGCCTGGGCAACAGAGCAAGATTCCATTTCAAAAAAAAAAAAATGGTGTTGAGATCATAAAGAAAGACTCTGAAAGACATGATCCCTCTCACTAAATACAGGAATTTTACCATTCGTTGGAAAAGTTCCATGGATGCGCCAATACAGACCCTTTCTGGAATTAGGCCATTATTGTTAAGTGACTACACACTACACATGTTTAAAATGGCCACATTCTACATTGTTTGTAATAGTGGAGGGTTGGTATTGGTGCTTCCCCTGATCCCAGTACTGATTCCTGAAGAAGATAGGAAAGAAGAGAACAATCACCACTTGCTCTAGGAACCACCACTGCTAACAATTTTTTGCTACATCTTGCCAGTGTAAGGCAAAGAGCCAGAACACAGAAAGGCTGCTAGAGGCTGGGATATCAGCTAATTAACCCTTGGAAGAAACTTTGCACCCCAATTCCGATAAATGGGTGATAAAAATTTGAAGTCACAGATACTTCAGAAGCAAACCAGGACGGCCCAGAGTGGGAAAACTCAATCAACCTGACTAGAACCCTAGAAAACTGACAGCTCTGTGGAAGTCCGTACACATGCCACAGAAACATCACCAAAAGGAGAACTCCAAGCTAACACAGAAGCCAGGATTTACTGGCCAATAATTAAGGTATCTTGGATGGACCCCAGCTCTTGCCTTTGGCTGGCTTACAACCTGCCTCATGAGCAGCTCCCACCTAAAAGATTAACAAAATAAAATGTATGATAAAAAACAAGAGAGATTTAGCTTTCAAATTGTAACATAATTATGCTCATGCAATCCAAATAATTCTCAGCAGTCTGAAATTCCTCAGAGACCCAACTGAATACATTACAAACACTCTGGTCATAAAGCCCATGTTTCCCAGCAATAAAATTGCTGCAATAAACATTTGGGTTCTTTTCCATTTTTAGGATCATTTTGAACAACCTGCTTCTAATGTATTTTATTAGCTTCCTCAAAGTCTTCCAATGAATGACAAAACCCCCAGTGCTTTGTCTGAGTGGCTAACATTAAGCCATAATGTTGTTTTGCAGTGTGTAGTCTTCTCACTGCCAAGCAAGGGTTTTCTGTTATGTTCCCCTGCATTAAATCTCTCCCAGAAATACTGTCCGCAACCTGTAGGCAACTAGTAAAATGAGATTATCTCCCTTGACCCCAAGTCATTCCAGCATTAGCCAGAAGGGACTGTGAACACTAATAATACTTTCAATTTAAAGACAATTTTTTTCCTTAGGTTAAAAAAATTATGTACTTTAGTCTTTGAACAACCACCCACAAACTCTTCTCTGAGTCACTGTGTGATCTAGTAACAACATATTTATTGATAAGGTTTTCCGCTGAGTAATCAGTGCATCATTTTATAAAGAGCTTTGTATGTGAAAGGCCTTCAGCAGTTCTGTAACCCACACATTAAGAAAGTATTGTACTTCCATCAGAGGCATTTTACATATAAGAGCTAAAAGTTGCTCCACTGCTATGATATTTCAAAAGCAATTTTAACAAGTTCTCCTGTTTTTCATCCTTAAAACCCAGCTATTAAAACTATAATAACAATCTCTTAAATGAATTTTAACCTCACGTTGTCAACTGATCTCAATAAAATCTTATAGGAAACTCAAAACGTATGTATTGTTCCCAGAGTGTCAGTCCTCACCATGACCCTTCTTTCTATTCTGCATTTTCTGTCTTTAGTGATTATAACTAATACATTTCTTAAGAGTTACTGTGTTAAGTATATTACATTTATCATAACACTTAGTCACACAACCATAAAAAGATATATCATTGCTACTCCCATTTTATACATGAGTCAACAGAAGTTCAGAGAAGTCAACCAACTTGGTCATAAGCTAGTGAGTACCATAACTACAGTTCAGTTTCACGTCTAATCCTAAAAGCTGTACCTCTAAACACTCTGCTGAACTCTCTCTTTAATCTTTCCCTATCTGTACTAGAAGAATCCAATCTCATCAAACTTTACAACTCAATGGATAATGGTAAAATAAGAAGACATCTGAAAATTTTTCCTGAAGTACATCTCAGGTCACCATGTCACAAAGCTAACCCCAAATAAAATTATCTAATAGAAATCCACCATGAATTTCTTCACAGGGAATGTTCCATAATTCATTGAAATAGAAGAAAGTTGACTTGATTGCTTTTTACACATGATGTGAACATATCTATCACTATACTACACCATTGTTACATAGACCCACAAGACTTTCCATTTAGAGAACTGTTCTCAACTACCCCTCAAGTCTGCCTCCTGTGGGTGAGAGACTTGAGAACTTAGACCCCTGAACGCTGCTTTCTTTCTTTGCATTCTATAGCAATTAATTCTCTCCTTTTTCTGAAAAAGGTACTAATAGTTCATGTATTGTTGCTTATGGCTATCACTTAGTCTATTTATAAATGCAGCAGATTTTTGAGACAATAAATATACAAAGACACAAAGAAAAAGAGTGAAAAAAAAGTATGATCAGAAGAAAAACAGAATAAGGAAGTAACTGCATGAATAGCATCAACCGAAAATGCAAGAACAACTCAAAGATCATTGGCCCTTCCTGTGGTTATCTCAGTCATGAGTTATTAGCATGAACCAGAAAACCACAGAGAAGAATTCATAAAGGAAACCATTGCTGTGAGCTACATGAACTAGCAGGAAAGTGCTAGAAAAATTCTCTCTTTGTCTTTGGACTCACAGCAAAGATAACATGCAGAATATTGTGTTTGTATGTCTGGGTAGAAAGAAAATCACTATAAAATTGATAAAAGAGACTTCCCCCAAAGAGACAGTGGCAGTTTCCCGTTTGGCATGTTTGAAGCAATAGTGCCATTTCTTAATTGTCCAATTTGTTGTGAATAGCCTAGTTTTCCTTCAATTTAATTTCAGGGTTTGTTTGATTTTTAATCACATCTGCACTTTCAGAAACTCTCATAGCAAAGATTTTTCCATCCTCAAGGCATGGTTTTCCACCTGTCAGAACAGGGCCTTGTCTGCCCTCAGAGGCTCTGAGGTGGAAATGAAATGGCCTCAAATGTTTGGAAATTTGCTTTCCCTTCTCTTTAAGAGGAGATTTTTGTTTGGTTGGGTTTCATTTTATTTTGCTTTGCTTTTAAAGTTTTTTGTTATTGTTGTTTATACTACTTTTTATATATGACGTATATATGTACTATATATACTACATATACACATCATATACACATATATACATCATATATATGTATATATGACACATATATACTACTTAATTATCATTTTAATTCACACACAGTGCTGTCCAAAGGTGAAGACTTTTGTTTTATTTTGTTTACTACCCCAAAGAAGTGGTGTTTCTTTTTTGTTTTTTTTTAAAGACAGAGTCACACTCTGTCGCACAAACTGGAGTGCAGTGGTGCAATCTCAGCTCACTGCAACCTCCGCCTCCTGGGTTCAAGCAATTCTGCCTCACTCAGCCTCCAAAGTAGCTGATTACAGGCATGTGCTACCACAGCTGGCTAATTTTTGTATTTTTGTTAGATACGGGTTTTCACCACGTTGGCCAGTCTCGAACTCCTGAGCTCAGGTGATTTGCTCACCTTGGCCTCCCAAAGTTCTGGGATTACAGGTGTGAGCCAGCGCGCCTGGCCTGGTGTTTCATTTTGTTTTGTTTTTACAAATAAGTCCTTTAAGTCCAAAGTCCAAGACCCAGATTTCTTGATATGAGAAGAAATCTGTGAAAGCCAATTGCTTGGCGGATCACGAGGTCAGGAGATCGAGACCATTCTGGCCAACACGGTGAAACCCCGTCTCTACTAAAAATACAAAAAAAAATTAACTGGGCGTGGTGGTGGGTGCCTGTAGTCCCAGCTACTCAGGAGGCTGAGGCAGGAGAATGGTGTGAACTTGGAAGGCAGAGCTTGCAGTGAGCTGAGATCGCACCACTGCACTCCAGCCTGGGAGACAGAGCCAGACTCTGTCTCAAAACAAAAAAACAAACAAACAAACAAAAAGTCTACTGCTTGAATACAGTATTTGAAAGGGTTTATTATTATTATCAAAGGAAAGGTAACAACATGAAGATGGAGGTTTTCTCTCCTGGCTCATTGCCTCTGACTCTGAGGAGAACTAGGAACTGTGGTAAGCAGATTTGAAAAGAAGAATATTTAAATCTAAAGCAACATCCTATGAGGTAAAAGCATTGCGTACTGTCAATCTTATAGCTCATATATTTCAAATTAGACTTCTGGTTGTGTTTTATTTCAATTTTTTCCATTCGATTTCCAAATGATTTTGATTGTCTGTTGGTATCGTTTCTCATATTATTATTCCAATCCCATTTTACTAAACACGTTTTTAAGTTAAAACCCTTGATGACTAAGACACACCACTTAAAAGATAAGACTGACATGGGTCATACATTTTTCTTTATCTTTAGAAAGCTAAAGTGTGGCCATTAGTACTTTGTGAACCCAAGGAATTCTTCAGACCAATTACTTCCACAATTCTAAGAAATGGGACACTACATCTTCAGAAGATTCTTAACCTACTCCTAGCCTTATAGGTGAGCAGAGCTATTCTAAGTGAAAACCTTTCTTCTTCACAAAGAACTCACAGCTTTAAAGGAAAGAGGACAGGAGGATGAGGACTACATATGAGCACTCTAAAAGGAGGCCCTTGAGGGGAGTGGGATGACTCATGCCAATCTATTAAAATTCTGACTGGAATGGGGTTATATGAAGGGTTTGAACATGACACCAAGGCTTTAGCATGGGCCTCTCAACCTGCTGTTAAGATGAAATGTATGGAATGCTGTTGGATATCCACTCAGGCTTGGATGACTATGACATATCCTTCCATTTTCTACCTAACACAACTTTCTCAACTGTATTCATCTAAAACTATACAGAATATTACCTAGAGCTGATGTGAATGTCCACAGTAGGGGAAAAGGTGGGGTTTTTTGTTTGTTTGGTTGGTTGATTTTTGTTTGTTTGGTTTTTTTGAGATGGAGTCTCGCTCTGTCACCCAGGCTGGAGTGCAGAGGCACAATCTCGGCTCACTGCAAGCTCCACCTCCTGGGTTCACATCATTCTCCTGCCTCAGCCTCCCAAGTAGCTGGGACTATAGGCACCCGCCGCCACACCTGGCTTTTTTTTTTTTTTTTTTTTTTTTTTGTATTTTTAGTAGAGACAGGGTTTCACCACAACCAAGGTGGTCTCGATATGCTGACCTCGTGATCCGCCCATCTTGGCCTCCCAAAGTGCTGGGATTACAGGCGTGAGCCACCACGCCCTGCCGAGAAACGGTTTTAAATGGACAAGGACTATACTATTTCTTAATCTCAGAAGACAAATCTCTGTTTAAGCCTCAGCATGCATAAAGACCACAGACGTGTTTGTGTATGTATATGTATGGGAAGAGAAAAGAGGGGAGAGAGAAGAGAGAATACTGAATTTCCCAGCATTAAAAAAATAGAACATGAAAAAATAAAATGTAATTTTATTTTTATTTATTTATGAATGCTTAATAATAGTCTACAATAGTTACAAATGCAAGCTAATCACATCTACACTTTGACTTCTCCATCTGAAAGGTAGAGGTACAGTAATGCATTCCTTGATTCATTTCTCAACTAACTCCTGACCCATAATGAGACGAAGTAAATTCTACAAAACCACAAGTACAAATTATTCAAAAGTTACCGTGAGTTTATTTTTAAAAACTACAGCTTTCAAGATTATTTGAGGCTCTAATCTATCCCATTTCCTGAAAAACACTAGAATCAATCGTTCATGAGACTCTGATTACAAGCTTACTAAAACATTGATGATCCACCAGCTATAAACTCTAGGGCATGCAAAATTTCAGAAGCACAGCTTCTGAAACCAGTATCTGGTCTTGATGAGCATTCAGAGCAGTGTGAAGCCCTCAAAGCTTTTGTTTTATTGAAGAGATCTTGGGTTCCAGATTCATAAAATCTTAAAAGCACAAGTACCTTAGCCTATTCACAATGGAAGAGAAAGAGACGGAGAGACAGAGAAAGATAGAGATAGACACAGATAGACAGAGATGTCACTAAATATTTCTTCTGCCTCTAGGTTTCTCTAAATCATTCTGTCTCGAGGACTCTGAAAACTACATTGTCTTTTTAGAAAAGCCTGATTTGTCCTTCGGTAATACCATTTAAACACAACAAACAAAAATTGGCCAGAGTATCAACATATAATATCTCTACTGACTTAACATGTCTCTCCTCAAACTGGGGTGACTTATCATTAAGACTGAAAATGGTTAGTTTTATGTAAATACATGTGAAATCTACTTCCAAAACAGAAGAACATGATTAAAGCTCATTTTGCAGCTTGCCTTTTATGGACAATCATGATGTGCTTTATTTTATTAAACCCTTAAATAATTTATTTACTATAAAATAACATTCTCATTAAAAGCTACAATAAGGGAGATAGATGTCACTCTGAAGACATATAGGATAAACAAAATGCCAAGGGCAGTTTTGAAGAGAATTGGGTAAGTAAAACAAGTTCCTGAGAGCATTTACTCCAGCTCAGGAAATACAGAAGTTTGTTGACACCCAAACATATGTGACACACTGAAGATGGATATTTAAAAATCCTACTTGGCTGAACACTGTAGAATTATATGAAGAATACTTTTTAACAACCATACAATGTTTTTCTCAAGAAGACTAGACAATGAGCATTTTATATTATGCCGAGGCAACTGCATTAAAGACACTAGCTCTGTATTCTACAATCACTCACAAAGCAATTGGAATTTGACAATAAAACAAACCAAGGCCTTTTCCCTATTACCAAATTTCCAAGCCATGTTGTTGAAAAGAATGCAGTTGAATAAAGAAGTCCAATGCCTGGAAGCGACTTGAGGTTTAAAGCACTTCATAAATGCTGTCAAAATAAGGATTTTCAAAGCTTGTTTTCACAGTGAAGAAAATTCAGGCAATGGAGAAGCATCTGTGTAATCTCATCTAAGCACAGTACCTAGAGGGCTCATTGCTTTCCAGAGACATGGAATCATTTAATAGTTTCACAATTCAAACAGAAGTCCTAATCCATTGTATATTATAGTAAAACCCAGCTAAGACTACAAAAAATGTGAACATACAGATGCAAAATTAATCCACTTCTCAAAGCTTGGAAGTGAGCAGATGATGCATTTTATGACACAGGTGGATTATTTTGGGAGGTTAGGGACAGATACTTAACCTCATTTAAAGACCAGTTTTTAATAACTAAGGGAAGTTACTACACAACAGCTTAAAATATTGAGATATCCTAAAATTATCCTATATTGTTTATACTTCAAATAATAAATTTATCAAACTATAAATAATATGGCATATTGGAAAGACTATGAATTATGAGTCAAGTAGGTCTAGATTCAACATTTTCAATATTTTCGCTTTGCCATTTATAGCTGTGGACTTTAGGTACATCTGAATTATCTCTTGGGTTATATGGTTCTCTTTTTTTAAAGCAATTGGAAGAACACATACATCATATAGTCATTAGCTGTATTAAGTGACCCACCAGCATGGTTTGGGAACACAGTATTCTGTTAGTCACACTAGATAACTCCACCTACAAAATATTATCAGACACATGCTGGACACAGTGGCTCACGCCTGTAATCCCAGCACTTTGGGAGGCCAAGGCAGGTGGATCACAAGGTCAGGAGATCGAGACCATTCTGGCTAACACAGTGAAACCCCATCTCCACTAAAAATACAAATAATTAGCCCGGAATTGTGGCGGGCACCTATAGTCCCAGCTACTCAGGAGGCTGAGGCAGGAGAATGGAGAGAACCCGGGAGGTGGAGCTTGCAGTGAGCCAAGATCGCACCACTGCACTCCAGCCTGGGCGACAGAGAGAGACTCTGTCTCAAAAAAAATAATAGTACACACACACACACACACACACACACACACACACACACACACAGACATAGAAATAACACTAGACTGAGGATTTCAATTTTAGATTTTATTTTTATTCTTCTGTGGCTTTATCGCTTTTACTTGAAGTCAGTCTTGGGGTTGTCTTTGGTGAGACAAAATAATTATCCCCTAAAAAACAGAAGAAACTCACTACATTTCACCTGCCACCATTTGGCTTGGCTGTCCCCTCAAACATGGAGCCTTATTGGGGGATAAAACAATCCTTCTTGTGTTTTTTCCTGGAAATCATGGTATTGCACAGTGGCTCTAGCCAGTCCAGTCTTACTAAGTAGCTTTATCCTTGATCCATATGTCTAGTTTTTCTGGAGAAACATGTTTTCATTTAATAAATAAAAGACAATGTAATATAATGGAAAGTTCCTGATACATCTATGTTGATTGGTTCTATTACTTCCCAGCAGTAATATTACACAGTTTAACCTATCAGAATAGTCACTAGCTCCTCTCTAAATAATACCAATATCTTGAGTCATTGTAAAGACTGAATAAGAATGTATGTAATATACTAAGTTGTTTTCCTACCACCTGGTCAATGCTCAATACACAGCAATAGCGAAGATAAAGAAGGTGACAAGTAGCACAAGATTAACTGGAAAGCTTCTAGAACCTTATATAGGGATAGTCATGAGAAGTCAAGTATTTGAAGAACAAAGGTAACATGTATTATGAAGACATGGCAAAGATGGAATTAATAGTAGAGGAGGGAAAATAAATATCGGCTTAGGCCTCCTAACTCTCTGCAGAAACCTTCCCATAGCCCCTGCCTGTTTCCCTTTTGTTTGCTAGAGTTGCTCAATTGCTGTGGGTTGGGTAATTTGTCTAACCAGCTGATATTTTATTTATTTTATCTTATCTTATCTTATCTTATCTTATCTTATCTTATCTTATCTTATTTTTGAGATGAAGTCTCACTCTGTCACCCAGGCTGGGTGCAGTGGTGCAATCTTGGCTCACTGCAAGCTCCGCCTCCCAGGTTCACACCATTCTCCTGCCTCAGCCTCCCCAGCAGCTGGGACTACAGGCACCTGCCACCACGCCCAGCTAACTTTTTGTATTTTTACTAGAGACGGAGTTTCACCATGTTAGCCAGGATGGTCTCGATCTCCTGACCTCGTGATCCACCCACCTCAGCCTCCCAAAATGCTGGGATTACAGGCCTGAGCCACCACGCCCAGCATGAATTTATTTTTTTAAAAGGCTTGATTTTGTTGTTGCTGTTGTTGTTGTTGTTGTTCCCACCCTTTCCCCTGAATACTCTACACAGTTACACTGGAAGTAGTTAAATTCACCATTTTATCCATAGATCTCAGAATTGTGACATAAAATTAAGATAAACATTAGGGAGGCAAGCACCTCACCCAGGAAACGCAATGACTGACAAGCAGCTTTTATACTCAATGCATTGCATCTGGAGGCAGCCCCTGGGTGGGACTGTGGGATTTCCCTAATTGGGTGGGGCATGGCAGGCACTCTGTCTGTCTGATGTCTGTGACTGGTTTTCGTCTTCTAGAGTTATCTCCAGTTCACCGGGGAAGTAACGCAAACAGACATGGCAGGCCCACGATGTAACAAAGTAGGCATATTGTTCAATTGTTCCACCCACCTTTTCTCAGGGTCAGCTCTGACAGTTACTGCTGGATAATCAGCAGCTTTTTGCCTTTACTCTCTGAGCGCAGATCACTGGAAGAGATAAGGACAACCGAACCAAACTGGGATAGTTAGCATGCGTCTCCTACTCATCTGTAATTTAGATGCAGGGTTTGAGTTACATAAATGGTAGGACCTTACAATAAAATGTCATGAACTTCTATTGTAGCCCCTGAAATTGTCATGGTTCCTCCATTTCCCAGAAACTTCCTGTTCAGCTTTTCCTAGAATTTTTAGTATCTGTGTACCTTCCAGTCAGTGCCTCCTCTAAGCTAATTTCAACAATTATTATTTCTTATTACTATTATTTATATTATTAATTCTATTACTAATATTAATAGATACATTAATCTAATTCAGATTGCCATTACCATCTGACTTAGAATCTTGTGATATATAAAAGACATTCATGGAAAATAGACTGGATCGATCAACTGCTAACCTCTGAAACATCAATAATAATCACCCAAAGCCAAATTCCTTTATTTTTCATTTAGGTATATAAGAAATCTTTTTTTTTTTTTAGAATTTTACTTTTTAATTTTGTTTTGCTGGTGTCTTTGCTAAGACAAACTAAAAGTTAAAGCCAATGTTTTCATAAAATTAACAAATATTAGTAGTACAGCTGATATTATTTGACATGAACTAAAAAATGTTTATTGGGGTAAACAAAAAGCGGCATAGATATTCTAGTTATTATGTGATTCCCATCCAACACATACGAGTAGTGTATATAGCCTATCTTTCTGACCTTCAGAAAAGACAAGTTTAAATTACCCTAGACATCTGAAAATCTATCTTGTCTTTAAAAATTTGCAGAAATTAAAACATCTTTTCCATGTGCTTTAATATCATCTAACAGATACTATTTCTGGGGAGTCAGAAAATATCTTTCTTTCTCACTGCTGTATCCTCATCACTTAGCATAGAGCCAAACCTTGAACAGGTGACTCAAATTGGTTCTTACATAAATAAATTAATGAAGGAATACACAAATGAAAAAGAGGTAAAATAACCCAATAAAAAGACAAAAGGATTTAAGTCTGATGCTGTCAGACAAAGGCAAACAAGTTATTCCAGGTGTAAAATGAATACAATGATATTTGTCACATCTATATTTTCCCAAACCCCATCTTTAACCACACAAAGCACTGAACTCAAGAAAAATGGCACAAAACTAGATTCAAGTTACTGTAAGTTCTTAAAGTCTTAAAATGAACCCACCCATGTCTAGCAATACTTATTCTATCCATCGTTACAATTTTTAAAAGGGCTCTCAGATTGCTGCAGTTCTTTTCAGACTTAATTGTGAAGAGGGCACTAGGAAGAATGACCCATTGACCCACCAAATCCCTTAAGCCTGTGTTTATTTCACTTTGCAACTCACCCAACAATGACATAGAGGCATTATAGAATGAAAGAATGTGGAGAGCCTGATGGTTTCCACGCAGAGAGGCTCAGGTCTCTCTCTGGGATGAATAAGCCTTCTTAATCTCTTCCCACTCACTCACAATTCCTTGTACAGGGGCAGGAATATTGTGAGCACTTTCCCCAACAGTGGTCTGTCCTAGTTTATGCATCCCTAAAGAGAACCCTGGAGAAGCATGGGCCTAATTGGACACCATGAGAGAGGAAGTAAAAGACAAAGGAAAATGGAATGGGACATGGCAGCCTCCAGTTACCATGTAAGTTGTGGAGGAATCAAATGTTTCCCTTACGTGACTAATCATTTTTAGCATTGTCCCTGTAGGAAGAGAGCACAGAGTAGTTTGGACTTGTAATTTGGGTTGGGTCACTGCTTCATGAACATTACCTTTCCCATGAGTAAAATAATGATAGTACTAATGATGACAATTATGACTGATAACAATAAAAATCATTTCTATCTTCCAATATTTTTGGAGATATTAAATGACAGAAGGTACTTTGTACAATTTAAAGCTACAGATAGATGTCAGCTATTATTTTTCAACTGTGCAGAACCTTCCAACACTAAGCCTAGATGCTTAGCTGGGGTTGGGAGATTCTGGGCATGATAGAGATGGTAAAATTAGAAATAACAGCCTCATTGACTGCACACATAATTTGAACCAAAGCCCTTATTTTGATAAACAGAGTTCTGGAAGGGTTAGCCAGTAAGATTCTGAGCTGGGATGTAGAACCCAGGTTATTTCCAGTGGAAGTGATATGGAAAGAGACACTGTCAGAAGCAACACTGGATCTAGAATATATTGTCCAAAACAATATGGCCAGGTATCTATTCTAAAGTACGTACGTACACATACACACACGCACACACGTACACACACAATTGGTGAGTGAAATGAAAGAAAAGATAGCCAGTGACCTAGAAGAGAGTAAACACATGCGAAAGAAAAGCTCTATCTCCATGAGGTGTCTGGAGGAAAAAGTAAAAGCAAGGGAGACCCAAGCCCTCTGTTATGGTTCATCATGGGAAAATACCAACAAAAGCAGTTAATGCAGCATCCTTTACCACATTTTGTCACAAATCTCATCACACAGCTGCTGCTGACATGACTGTTCTACAAATCCCTTCCTGCCTATGTCAGAGAGCTGGTGAGTAGCCCCATTTGAGCCTTCCGTGATAAATCCCATAATCCTCACCACCTGCTTATGAGTTCCCCAGCATCGGTGACGACTGATGCCTTAGGATTCAAAGCAAATGCTGCTGTTCTCTCTCCCTTTTCTGTGAGTCAGCCTTCTGATGATAACAATCCATTGTTTCATCATTTAATGTGGTCATATAAACAGGAGGAGGATGGCTGAGATTAAGATGGGACATTAATTTCCATTTCCTGGAGGATAACTCTTCTGATGTTTCTAAACTTGTGCCTCTGGCCTCCTGACAGTCCCATAAACTTGGGAAGATGAATGGAGTGTCTGTTTTAAAGTCATCTTTAACATTTTATGCATGGGCATGAACTTCAAATTCCAGAGACTGAGTTCATTTGCTGCTACATTAAGGATCCAGGTAGAGAAGAATAAGTCACTGAGATTCCATTGTCTTCTGAAATATTGCTTACCTGAGAGTAGTCCCTTCAAGATATAGTAACTGCTGGAGACCCTCATGTGCCTCTAACAGCTGGACTTTGGTCCTTCAAAGCCTAAATGATCCATCTGGCTACATTTTATTTTCTTCAACTCGTTTCGCTCTTTCAGATGGTAAAATGAAAAAATCTTAATATTCCACAATGGCCAAGTAGCTGCCACACAGTTTCATGACCCATCACTCACTTTCTGATTATCCTGTCTTTCCTGTCTTTACGTATGAATGAGCTCCTACATAATGCCATCAGAGCACACGACACTGCATATCAGTACCTATCAGAGTACCTACAGGACCAAAAGAGGCCAGTAAATCTAAGAGATTTCCGAGAAGAGCTGCAAAGGTGATTTAAGAATATTGAAAGTTGATTTATGAAGGAAGATAAAAAGATCTCTTGCTTAAGCCAACTATGAAAATGTGGTAAAGCAGGTACATCCATACATTTGAAGTTCAGAAATGCTTCTAAGAAGGAGGATTGGAAGCCATACTAAAGGCAACTGCAAAATTGGAGCTCAGGACAGAGAGAGACTCTCAAACTGCATGATACACTCTCTGTGTGATTCCAAGATGCCAAGAACGCTTCAAGAGCTGATGTTACCGAAGACTGACATGAGCTCTTTCTGCAGTGAAAACCAGGATGAGAGACAAGAATTCTTCAGGAGATCGTCGTTTATGGTTATGGAAGCTGAGTAGCATTGAGGGATAATATCATCCATATTGCATGGTGAGAGGCAATGCAAGCATAGGGCTTGGCACACACTTAAGTGCTGAATGCATGACAGCTAGTGCTGCTCTACTCTCAATAGTATCATTCTCCCTGCCTTGCACATGACAAGGCTGCAGTCCAATATGCCTGCCAGTCAGATGCTGGGCTCCTTCATTCTTCTTACTGAGCTCCCCATTCAGGAATCAAACACTTACTACAGATTAGCAAAGAACAGGCTTAAGAACTAAGCAACCTGCTGTGAGAGAGCTATCACAACTTTATTTTTACACCCTTTTCTCAATAACCATAAGACGCCAAGTATATCTTGTGGCTTTTCACTGGAAAACCAAGTGCAGGACTTGAGAAACAGAAGGCTTTATATTTTACTTCTAAGCACCTATGCCAGACAAATCCCGAAAGCACTTTCAGCTTTTTGGAAAATATTCCCAGGTTCACGGGCTAAAAGAAGACCATGAAAAAAAAAAAAATCCCTAACTGCTTCATGATTCCAACTTTTCTCAAGTTCAATAAGAAAAGAAACCATGGCAATAATAATGCCAGGTAATGATTTAAGTTTTATGAGCTAAGGAGCTTTCTTTGATATTTTTCAGTCATTTCTCATTTAATCCTTACAAAAGCCTCATGTGGCTTATGCTTTAGCGGAATTCTTCAAGATTCCATTGCTAGTAAGTGCTCGAACTACAATTTGAACTCAAGCCGCCTGACTGCAGAGCCATGATTTTTTTTTAACCATGATGCAGTACTGGTTCCCAAAACGTATGACTGATTTCCACATACATACCCAGCACATACACACGTCCTCCAACTGACAGTGCTGCATCCCTGGTCTGAAACATTTCTATCACTTGCTTCCATTTCTGAAATAGCGTCCTGAATGGCATCTCTTCATTATACCCTTTCCTCTTCAATCTCTTCTCAACTAGAGCAACTGACTTACAAAGTGAGTCTTTCAGCCAAGCGCTGAGGCTCACAGCTGTAACCCCAGTACTTTGTGAGGCCGAGGTAGGTGGATCACGAGGTCAAGAGATAGAAACCATCCTGGCCAACACGGTGAAACCCCATCTCTACTAAAAATACAAAAATTATCTGGGTGTGGTGGCAGGTGCCTGTAGTCCCAGCTACTCGGGATGCTGAGGCAGGAGAATTGCTTGAACCCAGGAGGAGGAGGTTGCAGGGAGCTGAGATTGCATCACTGCACTCCAGCCTGGGCGACAGAGCAAGACTCCGTCTCAAAAAAAAAGTGAGTCTTTCATATCACTCCCTCAGAATAAAAGCCACATTCCCTATGACGGATGGAAAAGCCTTACATAACCTGCCCATCACTTCCTCTTCCACCATGATCTCTCTGGCTTCATCCCTTTAGGTTCTCTGCCTCCTTCACTCTTCTCCAGCTCTTGTGACTTTATCTTCTTGCTGTTTCTTGAACACAGCAGGGTCATTTCAACCTCAGGAACTTTTTAGTCACCATTCCTACGCCTGGACCACTATCCCTCAGAAGCAGACATAGCTCACTCCCTTGCTACCTCGAGATTTCCCAATTCTTATCACTCTATTTAAAACTTCAAAAACCCCACTTCTCCCAGACTTTCTAACATTGTCCCTTACTTCATTTTCTCCATAACAGTGACGATCATATAATGCCCTTCATATTTCACTAATGTATACATTTTCTCTTTTTTTAATCAAGAATATAAGATCTGTGAGGGCAAACATTTTTTTTTTTTTTTTTTTTTTTTTTTTTTTTTATTCTCTGCTACATCCCCAGCACTAAGTGTCATATGGTAATTATTTATCATATGAATGTATAATATATCATCTTTAATAGTCTAAGAAACATCCTTCAATCAAATAGAGAACCTAAAATCACAGGGAAATGCTTTCTGTTAAGGATTCTTCCAAATTGCCATTAAGAAACTCCAATTTATCACTGCAGTTGAAAAACATTTCTAAATATTACTGAAATCACATTTCTGCTTCATGATATATTTCCTTAAGCACTTTGTTCTCACTAAGAATAGGCTATGAAGGTGAGGTATATAATTTCAAAAAAGGGGGAATGACAGATATAAACTATAGGATAAAAATTATTCACCTGTGACTTTCAAAAAATGGTTTTCATTCAAGGCCACAGATCCTACAACAGATTTAGAGTCCAAGACGTTTTGATTGGCAATAATTAGGTACAAGAAATAGAAGTGGCTTTTGTTTAGAATTTTTTAAAAAAAGGCTCCACGTATCAGTAGTTAGTAGTATCAGAGAGGACAACATGTGTTGAATAGGAAATGATAAGGATATAGTTTGCAAGACCAATAGAAAGAGTAGCATTTGACTTGGTGGGAGGACCCCTAAGAATGAGAGAAGCAATATGGTTCGATGTAAGAATGGTCCCTGACACAGCCAGCCCCTTCACTCTTCGCAGTGGAAACCTTCATTTGAGAAAGTAATAGAAGCATCATAGACAGGTTTGATGATCTGTCGGCAAGGGAAACTCATTGCATGATCTTCTGGAACATGAGAGAAGGCAGTCTTGCAGAGTGTCTCTCAAAAACATGCGATAGCTCTACGCTGCTAACACGATGTGAAAATTCCCCCTGGCCTAGTGTAGGACACAGATGCACTGGCTGGTCATTAAGGCAAGAGGTGAAGTGACTGTGGAGGAGAAAGAGTTAGGGTAAATGGCCCAAGCTAGGAATTAGGTGGCAGTCACAGCTAGTCTTGGGAAAAAATCTAGCACCCGCAAGCATTATGATGGGGATGTAGTCCATCAGAGGGCTGATGCCAACGCATAATACAGACAAGGAAACAGAAGGCAATCTGTCTCATCTGCAGTTGCACCAGACACAGAGTCAATATGAAAGGCCAAGGGACAACATTCTTTAGTGGGAGCCTGCAACAACCGAAGGGTACACATTGATCTGATGCCACTTCCCCACCTCATCATGCTGCATGTAGCCATGAAACTCATAGTCTCCCTGAACCCAAGCAAAGAAGAAAGAGCAGAGGAAAAAAAACGCTCAAAGTTTAAGTGTCTATTCCAAAGAGCTGGATTTATCCAAAAGGCGACGGATTTTAACTGGAAGTCAGTAAGATAAATTCAAGTGGCATGTTTAAGTATTCCTTCCTTAAGCAGAAATGGGTGCTGGTGAGCAAGCAGTATTCAGCTATGAAGAAATAAAGTTATATTTCTACCCACCTCAGTCACAGTGTATAAATTTTAAATCCACTCTATATGTAAGGGCTAGCGATTTATCAGTGCTGAGTTTTACAGTAAAATAAAAATTTTAAAAGTTACCAATGGCTAAGTATAGGGCACAAATCATGACGAATATTAAAAAACAAAAGTTACCTCCCATCCAAGGAGAAACACGGTAAAAGGTGATTCAGCGAAAATATTGTAAAGCCAAATATGAGAAATATTTTATGCCCTGCTTACAATAAACCTATAATATAGCCCCAACACAGTTATTTCCAACTGGTGAGTGGAATTCAATTTGCATTAAAAAAACAAGAATAAAGATACACTTTACAACTTATCCAGGAATTTTCCTCTTGTATATATGAAACCCTCCCTGTCTGTTCTCTATTTCCATCCAGTTGGAAACAACCATATCCATTATAATATACAGCACTAAGTTGACATGGTTACTTATGGTTTGCTAATAGATGAATTGCATTTTATCCAGTGTTTGCAGTCACCTTAAATGCAGATAATATATGGCTAAGTTATTGTTGCAAGAAGCAAGAAACAGTTGAAGTTATGTTTGACTGGCATTCAATAAATGAGGAATAAGATGTTGAAGCCTTTGTGCTTTGCTTTAACAAGTTTTAAAAGGTAAAAGGGACAGGCTATGAGGTAAATGGATTACTAGGTTTGAAATCATGTTTTACCACATACTATTGATATGACTTTCAACTTCTTTCAGCTTGAAAAGGTTAAGCAGTTACCTGTAGGGAACACAGAGATCATGTACATGAAGACTTCGCTTTAGCAAAACAACTTACCATATCATATGCCCTCAGTAAAGCTTTGCTATAACTATCAATATTTTTATTATTTTATTTATTTATTTTGAGACGAAAAGTCTCTTTCTGTCACCAGGCTGGAGTGCAGTGACGCAATCTCAGCTTACTGCAAGCTCCGCCTCCCGGGTTCAAGCGATTGTCCTGCCTCAGCCTCCTGAGTAGTTGGGACTACAGACACCCGCCACCACACCCGGCTAATTTTTGTATTTTTAGTAGAGACGGGGTTTCACCATGTTGACCAGGCTGGTCTTGAACTCCTGACCTCAGGTGATCCACCCGCCTCGGCCTCCCAATGTGCTGGGATTACAGGTGTGAGCCACCGCATCCGGCCCTATCAACACTGTTAAAGGCCAAATTCCTAACAAAACGGATCATCAACTCACTCTTTACCAAAGATTTTCTCCAGAAGCTCCTTTTTCCTAGTTTCCATTTAGATTGACCATCTCATTTCCGCTATTCACTTCTCTATGCTATCCCAACACTAGTTTTATCCAACCTTCAATCTTCAATTGTTTTTAACAACAGTTAATGTGCTTTAAGGAGAATAACCTCTCTCAGTATTGAGATCTTTTCGCAAAGTCACAGAAACACACATACTCACTTTTACCATGTCCAATTGTGATGAATGCAAGGTTCTGGGAAACGTCTGGCCAGTGTTAGGACACAGTTTTCAATAAAGGAACTGAATAAAAACCTCTGTGCTCAGGGAATGAAATCCAGGAGCACAGTCCAATTTGTGATTTAACAAGTGAATGAGAAATGAAGAAATTAAAAGACACATTTTTGGAATCAGAAATCTTTCATATGATTTCTTTGTAGCATGCCTTTAAGCAAATTATTTATTTATTCTGGGCCTCAGTTTCCTTATTTGTAAAATAAAGGCAACAAAACTGGCTGGATCATTTCCATTTGCCTTCCAGGTCCTTTCCTACTTTCCGTCTCCCTACTGTGTGTCATAGAATGCCAATTTTGGTGCTATAACAACTGGGCCTGCAAGGTGCCCATTTGAGTTCATGGGAGCAACTGGCTAGGGTTCCAAAGCTGGAATGAGAGAAAGACGAAAGTCTTTATACTCCACCCCACCATCCCACTCCATCCCTAGCCCCAGCCTCTCTGCCAGGCCACACATTAGCAGGGGCCATATTCTTCTCACCTGTGCCTACAGCTCTCCTCATCTATGCCCTCCCTGCTCTTATGGTTCCCTCTCAATTCTGGTCACCAAACTCTCAGCCTCTTTAGGACTAGAGGTGAGAGTTGCACACCGGCTAGTGCCTGGGTGCTTTCTTATTGCTTATAGGTTTCCTTTAGTTCAGACTTTTAAATAGTCCCTTCGTTAAGTTATCTTTAATTTCTAATTTCCATCTGAGTGTGCCATCTCTTTTCTGCCAGAATCCTAACTCACACAAAAATCTACATCCTTGAGCTATTATAAAAACATGAGACAATGTAATACAGGTAAAAATGCCCATTTTATGCCTGTTATACAGTAGGGTGATTGATGAATATCTGGTAATTCTTACTTATAAAACAGTCACCTTTTGCAAAGCACTATTGTGATAAGCATTCTCCTTGTGCAGGTCATGTCTTAGTCATATGCAGACAATCATTAGGTAAGCTGCAAAGCAGCCAAGTTTTGTAATATCTGGTTTTTGTTGTTGTTTATGTCAGGCATAATATCCAAGTTGCCATATATTACTAGGCTATCATGATGTTTCTCAGTATGTCTTTCTTTACCAACTTATCTATATTTAGGTCTTTTGTCTTTCCTCCCAAGTGAATCTAACTTAGCTCTTTAGTCTCACACCTCTTTGCCGAACATCTAGCACATCACTAAGTAGATAATAAGAGGTCCAGAAACAACTATTGTTTCTGAGGGCTATTTGCCATACTGAAGAAGTAGTCAGTTTTCCTAATGCAGACTGGTGAGCTGTCTCTATCGTCTAAATCAATAATTATATCATCTAAATCAATAATCTAAATCAATAATTTTGTTTTGTTTTGTTTTGTTTTGTTTTCCCCCACCATTCAGCATTTAGGCTATCCCCATAAAAGATGTGGTGAGTACATATGTATCACGTGTCAGGAATGCATATCAAATTGAGAATTTACTGTTTTCTGTCTGGGCTCAGCCAACACCTCGTTGTTAAAGATGACATTATTTTATAAGGGAAGAGGAAATTTAATTACTGCCTTTGTGGCATAACTTCTAACAATTTTGGAATGACTTCTTTCTGGAACTGAAATTAGTTCCTTGAAGATATTGCTCTAAAGCTCCATATAGACAATAATTAGATTTATTTTTGGTAATCTTTACACATGCATGACTTCTCCCATGTGGCCCTCATGCATTAGTCTTGGAAAACACATATTAATATTCCCATTTTAAGAATAAGAAAACTGTAACTTAGAGGTGTTAAATTCCAGGCACAGGTCACTAGGTAAATGGCAGACACAGGACTAGAACTCAGATCTTTGGACCCCAAATTTCATTCTTCACTCAATAACTCTTCATGAACAACCAACAATGTGTACAGTACTGAATTAGTCCCAGGACAAGCTTCTGCACAAAAGTAAGATATAGCGTCCATTAATTAAGGAAGTCTTAGTTGCTCTGTAAACAATCTATAGTGAAGGCATATATAGTGTTAAAGGTATTGACAAAATTCTATGGCATTCCAGAGGATGTAAAGAAGAAACAATTCTGAGAGTAGTAAAGTTGGGTTCAGTCTTGACTGGCAGATAAAAGTTTTTCAGGGCAGCTTGATACAGGATATTTTCTTTCTCTATTAACTGCATAATATATAATTTCCTTTATGTTAACTCAAATTCAATTCTCATGGACTCTTGATTGAGAAGATTTTTGAGTGTGAGACCACCAGAAAATACAAGAGGTCTACATGTCCATCTCTTAATATGTGAGCCTTCCAATGAGCATTTCCAAATACTGACCTAATCAACAGTTAAACAAGATTCCCTAAAGGAGTGGTCTATGCGCTATGCATAGACCTTTAGCTGTTAGCCACATGTAACTATGTAAATGTAAATTAAGTCAAATTAAAATTGAATTAAATTTAAAATTCAGATTCTCAGTCATACTAATCACACTTAATCGTCTATTAATAGTCTCATGTGGCTGGTGGCTACAACAGGTATTCCATCACTGCAGAAGTGTATATTAAACAATGCTGGTATGCATTTGAAATTTGTTTCCTTAAAATTACTGAACCAAGGAACTATAGGTTCATCTAATAAAACCATAAAGAAGACAATAAAATCTTACAAATAAAAGTGATCTAGATTCACTATGGATTTAGCACATACATATTAAGTGCCTACTATGTGCCAGGCATGGTACTTGAAGTAAGAGATTAATTAGCAAAATATACATGATTTCTGACCTCATTGATCTTAAAACCTGGAGGGAATACAGATAACATAACATGTAGTTTCAACAGAATGTGATTATTTGCTATTACCTCTAATTTTGTCACAATCACAGTAAGTGGAAACTCTTTTACATTTGCACATGCAGAAAGGAGCAGACATGTCTGTCCCTGAGAAGCTACAATCTTTCTGGGTCACCAAACCATCATGCTAACTAAAGAAAAGTTTCCTTCCAGAAATTTCCGTAGGTTTTTGAGATGTGAATTTAACAGCCAGCATTTAAATGTTTTCACCTCACATATATTCAAGTATGAGTTTTTCAAAGATGAGAACATTTTGTAAATTGTAATAATAAGTAAGTAAATAGGCTGGGTGCGGTGGCTCATGCCTGTAATCCCAGCACTTTGGGAGGCGGAGGCAGGCGGATCACGAGGTCAGGAGATCGACGCCATCCTGGCTAACATGGTGAAACCCCGTCTCTACCAAAAATACAAAAAAATTAGCTGGGTGTGGTGGCGGGTGCCTGTAGTCCCAGCTATTGGGGAGGCTGAGGCAGGAGAATGGCGTGAACCTGGTAGGCGGAGCTTGCAGTGAGCTGAGATCTCACCACTGCACTCCAGCCTGGGCAACAGAGTGAGACTCAGCCTCGGAAAAAAAAAAAAAAGTAAGTAAATAGTCTCTTAGGCAGCCTTTATGATACAGTCAAAGCTATCTTGTGTCTAGGGACATCAGAGAAAAGAGCAGGTATTGAAAATCTCAAAGAGCGAGCTTGAAAATTAGCCTTTGGTTGGGTAAGTTTAAAAGTTGGTGGGAGAATAGTTCTTATCTTCAGCTGTTTGAGCTGAACAATCCTCAGAGGAGGGAGCACCAGTTCTAACCAAGGACTCTCGTGGTTAGTGGGCTGGATCTTGATTACTCTCTCCTGACATTATTTTAAGATCTAACTCCTACAGACGGTTCGGGAGAAAGAACAAGGGAATACCCACATAAAAGCAAAAGTGTATCTGTCAAGATTCTTAATGTTACTTTAAACTTCTCCCTCTTTAAGAAAATAATAATTCTTTCTGCTGAGAAATAATGGACATGTATTTTTAAAAATATTTTTCTAGAGACAGGGTCTTGCTCTGCAACCCAGGCTGCAGAACAGTGATGCAACCATATAGCTCACTATAACTTGGAACTCCTGGACTCAAGAGATCCTCCCTCCTCAGCCTCCTGAGTAGTTAGGAGTACAGGCATGCACCACCACACTTAGCTTTTTTAAATTTTTATTTATTTAATTAATTTATTTTTTTGAAACCAAGTTTCACTCTTTTTGCCCAGGCTGGAGTGCAATGGCACGATCTCGGCTCACTGCAACCTCCGCCTCCCAGGCTCAAGCAATTCTCTGCCTCAGCCTCCCAAGTAGCTGGGATTACAGGAGCCCACCACCCACCTGGCTGACAGTTTATATTTTTAGTAGAGATGGGGTTTCACCAAGTTGACCAGGCTGCTCTTGAACTCCTGACCTTCAGGTGATCCACCCGCCTTGGCCTCCCAAAGTGCTGGGATTACAGGCGTAAGCCACCATGCCCTGTCAACTTTTTTATGTTTTGTAGAAATATGGTCTCACTATGTTACAACCAATGAACCAACACTGACATGTCTATATCAACCAAAATCCATAGTTTACATTAAGGTTCACTATGTTTAAACTCTATGGGTTTTGACAAATGTATGATGTCACGTAACTACCATTATAGGCTCATACAGAATAGTTTTCCTAAAGTAAAATTCCCCTGTACTTCACCTAGGCAGCCCTCCCTCTTGGTCTAAAATTCCTGTCCTCAAGTGATCTTCCTATCTTGGTCTCTCAAACTGCTGTCATTATAGGAATGAGCCAATAGACCAGGGCTGAATATGCTTGAATAAAAAATAGTAACCTAAAATTTAAGTATGTTAACATTTCCAGAAACAAGTCTTCCATGGGCTAATTGTGTGTGTGTGTGTGTGTGTGTGTGTGTGTGTGTGTGTGTGTGTGTGTTTCTGTTTGGGGAGAGTTGACTCAATATTCTTTACAATAAAAATAACTGAAATGTCTTTAACTATGACATTTTTCAGTTAGCTATAACTTCTGTCATGCTTTATCAACTCTCATTTAGCCCAGTTTGTATCTATATGTAACCTGCGTGGCCGATTTAGTCTGTCAGTTTGCAATCTCTGATCTATAATGACTCTGCCTATCACCTTAGTTTATTTCTATAGAATATTTAGTGTGTATTTTCAGTATGGCCTGGATCAAATATAATGCAGCTTTCTAGACCAAGATGAAACAATATCTATCTTGGTCAATATCCATCTTGGTCATCATTAGGGTCATCATTTCCCCTAATGACTAGCATAATGCAATACATAATATGTATTTGCTACATCAATAAGTGAAGAATGAATAAATGCATGTTTAGTAATAGTCATTGCATTTTAAGTACTTGTCATTATCACGCCTTGATTATTTATTCTTATTATTCATTTAGACACTGTGGAGTTGGTTCTGATATGAGAGGGTTTAAAGTACAGAAAGGAAAACGTATGGCTCTTCTCATGCAAGTCAAGTTGTATGGCTCACTGTCCTGAAGCTGGATTTGAGAAGACCTCTGGATATAGGGGAGTCATGTGAAATGTCATGGTGTTGGAATCTGGATCAGGATATAAAGAACAAACAAGTGTTACCAAGTGAAGACTGGTTTCCAGCAGTGGCAAGATATTGGATTGTCAGTGGTTGACATTTTTAATGGCATCAATTCTTTGAGTTACATATAAAAAGGGGATCTAACTAGGATTTGTTAAAGGTGCTTTGTTTTGCTTCCTGCGCTCAGTGGGCAATTAGTTAGCATTTTATTTAAGCACTACAAAGAAGAAAGGAGGAAAAAGCCTTGCAAAAGCAGAAGACTCTGAGCATCTATGTCTTAGATGCAAAGCTATAAACTGTGGTTCTTTGGCTTAACTCAGCCTTTTCTATTCTGATAACTAAATAGGCTAAAAATGCACACACAATTAGAGGCGCAGGTATTTTAAAGAGTATATGTTGTAATATATTATAAAATATAATGTAAAAATCTTTACATTTTGTGGACAGAAAAATGTCCTACAATCCCTGTCCACAATATTTTATTAGCATTATGCTTACCCTACTGAGGAGTCACAAAAATTGCTGTAATATTGCTTCCAATTGCTTGCTATCAATCTTCCCTCTTCAGTGAAATAGCAGCAAAATAAGGCAGATAACATCTTCTGCCTTTCTAATTCGTTCTACCCCCATACCTTTCTCCTTCCAACACTCCTGCCTGGGTAGTTGCCCATAGTCACAATAAACTCAGAAGAACATGACCAGAAAGCATGGTGTAATTTTTATAAATTTTTGAATTATTACACCTTGACATAGTTTCATAATTTAGACTGGGGCATTTTTATTTAAACTGATCACAAGCAGAGAAAGAGTTGGATCTGCTCTGCAATTAATCATCTCTGCATTACATTTCCCACAAAACAATACAAGAAACAAAGGAACACAAGCCACGCTAACCCAGTCCTTGATGTGCAAATAATTGGCCTGGTCTGGCTTTTGTCATTGTAGATGGCAGTGGCCCCAACTAAGGCTTATTAATATATGCTCTCTAGACAAACAGAACACTGGAAGTCCTGCCCATCCCCAGGCCCTGTGAAATTCACAAAGCATGCCTCAGCTTTTCTTGCTCATTGCTTTTCAATGCAGCTTCCTCAACTCAACATAAGATCTCTTTGTCCAAAAATACTGATTTTGATCTTCCTACTTTTAAATACTGTAGAGTGCCTAAGGCTTGAAAACTACACATTTCTTTGCTCTTGGTTCAATATGCTCAGTGGGAGAAATTTATCATCGGAGTTGTTGCTGTTGGAGAAATACAGAGATCTCCTTTCCCCTCAGTCCCCAAAGCATCTGTTGCCTGGACTTTTGTTTGTATTAATGAAATATGCCATCTGCATTGTGCAGGCATTTACATTTCAGTAGGAAGCAGAGAAGGGAATCCCAAAGAGGAATCCAGTAGCCATTATAAAACCCCTTTGTGCTCCTTCATGTAAAACTCAAAGACCAAATCCTCCTAAGCATCTGTGGCCACTGCCATGGGCTCCATTTTAGAGCCAGGAAATGTCAAATTATAACAGACCATCATTTTACTGTGAGTTGCCTCAAAGGCCACTCTTCTATTGGACAAAAGATTGCATGCATCATTTTTCTCCTGCCTTAATGGATGGCAGATTCGACAGAACCTTTTTGGACACAAATGACAGAAACCCAACTGTATGAAACTTCAACAACAAACAGAATGTACTGCCAGTGCAACTAAGAAATTTAAGGAATTGTACTGGAAATTCAAGGAAATGTACTGCCAGCGCAACCGAGTAATTCAAGGAATGCATCCGCAGGTCTGACTGCCTCAGGGTGCTAAGTGATACTGTTAGGAATTAGTCTCTCCCTACCTCTCAGATCAGCTTTCCTTGCTTTGGGTATATTAAAGCAAATTCTCACCAAGTTTAATCCTCTTCCACTCAATTTTACCTCTCCTGCTTTGCAGCCCTAGTTTGAAAGAAGTTCCTATTATCCAGTAGTTCCAAAAGAAGTTTGGAAACTGAATATATTTGGCTTGAAAGGTCTGGCTTTGGTCACCTTCCTTCTCCTGAAACAGTGTTTCTAGCCAAGGTAAATACTGTGGCCTCACTGGCAGACAAGGGCCACCTGTAACCTCAGAATCTGGAGTGTGGGAACCACTCTACTGTACACACGTGGACTGAGACTGGAGAAGTGTGATGTTTCCAGGAGAAAAAAAAAAGCATGATTGCCAGGCCAGGGCCAGAGATGTCCATTCCAGAGAGGAATGCCTGAAAGATCTTCCAGGATTTGGCCATTTGGAAAAGTACTTAGCCTCACATGATCCTAGTATGAAAGAGCTCCCTTTTTTGCTCTGCCATCCTTTACCAAATTCCCTAAGGAGTGCAGGAAAGTTATGTCTAAATCCACATGTACTGCTTATCTTTTTCAGAGACATGTGAGGTTCTAAGTTATAGGAAACAACAGGTCAGGAGTTTATTGCCAGAGCTAAGAAACAAAGAACTGGCAAGTGTGAAACAACCTTAGTTGTGTGGGAGATAGGATCTGGAAGAGCTGAACTAGAGGAGCCAAGAGTGACCTGAATGCCTGTGGTATATTCAGAAGAATCAACAGGAAAAAAAAACACTGGCCAGAAAGTCTAATTTTATTTCTCAATAATCAACATATATTTGAAAAGTGCATGATAATTGTAATACTGATAATACTGATAGTGATCATAACACTCAAACAGTTAACATGTATTCAGCGAGTAGTGAGGTAATAACTGTGTTTAGCACTTAACATATCTCGCCTAAATGAGGAAATGAGTTCTGGGGGCGAACACAGATGTGGCTCCAATGAACTGTCTGGAGGGTCAGGAGGGCCTTAGGACAGAACATGGTGTCTCATTAAGAACTAAAGGGCAAGTAGAAGTCAGAGTGTAAGGAAGGCTGATCCAAGGCAACAGAGTGTATCAGGGTTCTCCATAGGGACAGAACTAATAGGATAGATATATACATGAAGGACGTTTATTAAGGAGTATTGACTCACACAATCACAAGGTGAAGTCCCACAACAGGCCCTCTGTAAGCTGAGGAGCAAGGAAGCTAGTCCCAGTCCCAAAATGTCAGAAGTCGAGAAGCCAACAGTGCAGCCTTCAGTCTGTGGCTGAAGGCCGGAGAGCCCCTGGCAAATCACTGGTGTAAGTGCAAGAGTCCAAAAGCTGAAGAACTTGGAGTTTGATGTTCGAGGGCAGGATACACCCAGCATGGGAGAAAGATGGAGGCCGGAAGACTCAGCCAGTCTACACCTTCCACGTTCCTCTGCCTGCTTTTATCCTAGCCACACTGGCACCAGATTGAGGGTGGGTCTGCCTCTCCCATCCACTGACTCAAATGTTAATCTCCTTTAGCAACACCCTCACAGACACACCCAGGAACAATACTTTGCATCTTTCAATCCAATCCAGTTGACACTCAATATTAACCATCACACAGAGCATACACAAAGTTCTTGTGGTAGGTCTGAGAATGTAGTGATTAGGAAGGAAAGGGTAATTCTTGATGGCTGAAGCATCACATGAGAAGGCTGCAAAGAGGGGAGAGAAGCACAAAAAAAAGTTCAGGAAGTTAGAAAGGCAGAAAACACATTCATAAGCTAGACCAGATCTGGACTTCCGTGGACCTCCCAGAGCTGATCCAAGGAAGAGATGGTTATGTCTCTGCTGATTATGTGCAGAAAATGAGAAGTTTGGATGACGATCTCCTTGTCAAATATTCTCAAAAATCTGAATACTAGGTATATTCAGATGATATAAATGAGACTCACTCTTAAGATAGTATTATACTGAAAAGACTTGACCATCATTCCACATTTGGCAAAAGCAAGATGCTTTTCCCCAATAGTAATCATGCAAGAAGTTAATCAATTTAGCTACAGGATGAGTACCTCATTCTAGTATTTTCCAAATGTAGAACAGTGCCAGCATATCACAAGCTCAGTATATGTTTGTTAAATAGATGTTATAAACAGATGAGTACTAACTGCCTATTATTTTGGGTCAAACCAGACCGGACAACTACTTATTTATTCTGCATTTATTTATCTCCTGAAGAAGTGCTTTTCTTCTACAAACTATATATCTAAATACTGAATGGCATTATAACAAAAACTATTATATCTCTTAAATATCTTTGGGGATGGCTTTTGTAGAATCACCAAGGAAAAAAAAATCACACTCAGCTCTCAGTATCAGGAATAAAGATTCTCCTTTTTAACCATGTTTTCAGTCAAATTAAAATTATCAATCCTAGGAATATATGTGTACTATATAGACTGAATGTTTATGCCCTCCCCTCGCAAATTCATATGTTTAAACCTTATACCTGGCATGATGGTGTTTAGAGGCAGGGCCTTGAGGAGGTCATCAGGTCTTGAGGGCAGAACCCTCGTAAATGGGATTAGTACCCTGAAAAATGAAGCCCCAGAGATCTCTCTCATCCCTTCTGCCATGTGAGGACACAAAGAAAAAATGGCCATTTATGTACAAGGACGCAGGCCCTCACCGGATACCTAATCTACTAGTGAAGCGATTTGAGGCTCAAGATCCCATTCTCCAGAACTTCGAGAAATAAATTTTTGTTGTTTAAAAGCCACCCAGTTATGGTATTCTGTTATAGTAGCCCAAATAGACTAAGATAGGAAATTGGTACCCAGAACTAGGAGTGCTGCTATCCCAAACATCTAACAATGTCCAAGTGACTTTGAAACTGGGCAATGGGTAGAGGCTAGAAGTGTTTTGAAGTGTCTGCTAGAAAAAGCCTACATTGCTGTAAAGAACCTTTAAAAGTGATTCTGTGTAGGTCTCAGAAGAAAAGAAGAGATACAGAGAAAGCCTCAATCTTAGAAAATACCTATATAACCCTGAAATTAGGAATATGAATGGCAAAGGTCATTCTGATGAGGTCTCAGACAGAAATAAGGAACATGTTACTAGACAATGGAGGAAGGTAATATTTGTTATAAAGTGGCAGATAACTTGGATGAACTGTTTTTGTGTTTCAGTGCTTTGTGGAAGGTAGAATTTTTTTTTTTTTTTTTTTTTT
>NW_016814655.1:177698-197910 GCF_001698545.2 Rhinopithecus bieti | reverse complement strand
ATCCGCCCGTCTCGGCCTCCCAAAGTGCTGGGATTACAGGCTTGAGCCACCGCGCCCGGCCGGAAGGTAGAATTTGTGAGCAAGGCAATTGGATACTAGGCTGAGGAAATCTTTAAACAAAGCACTGAAGGAGTGGCTTGGCTCCTCCTGACTGTTCATAGTTAAGTGTGAAAGAAATGAGGTAACATCAGCAAAATAGTGGGATAAGAGCTCACCTAATTGTATCTCCCACAGCAACAATAATTTTTCAGCCATCCATAGACAAAATAGACTTTGTGGGAGCCTTGGATTAATTTAGGAGGTTGTGAAATTCCAGGGGAGCCCAATATTTAGTAGGGCCATTTTGAGAGGGTCGACTCATGCCCAGATGGCAGACTTGCTGACCATGGTCCTGGCTGCAGACCTGGAAATGGCTTTGTCCTCTTGCGGCCCCATTTTGTCTTGGTCTTATTATAACAATCATCAGCAAAAAGGCCCAGAAAAATTCACGCACACTAGTACGCTGGTTGACAGGCCAGCCAAAGTTTAGTCTGGATGTAGACCCTGAAACAGCTCTGAAACTCAGTTTTAGACACTCTTAGCTGTGGATTGAGAGTAGGCCTTCTCAACCAGGAACCCAGGGGGAGAAATGCCTGCCTGAGTCCCCTGGGTAGGCTTGCCAAACTCAGCCCTACAGCAGATACTGAAACTTAGCTACAACCCCTCTGAGCTGTAGCCTGTGAGCAATCCTACATGCCCAGGCATCTGGAGGAAAATACACTTATCTATGATCCTAGAGACAGGACTGCAGATCTCTTAGTCTCAGTTGTATATCCTGAAGCATCCTTGTGTGTATTGGGCTGTTCTTACATTCCTATAAAGAAGTACCTGAGACTGGATAATTTATAAAGAAAAGATGTTTAATTGGCTCATTGTTCTGCAGGCTTCGCAGAAAGCATGGTGCTGGCATCTGCTTGGATTCTGGTGACGCCTCAAGGAGCTTTCAATCATGGTAGAAGGCAAAGGAAGAACATGTATATCACATGGCAAAGGGAGGAGCAAACAAGAGAGTAGTGGGGAGGTGCCACACACTTTTAAATGACCAGATCTCAAAAGAACTCACTCATTACCATGAAGACAGCACTAAGCCATGAAGAATCTACCCTTACGATTCAAATACCTCCCACCAGGCCCCGCCTCAAACATTTGGGGATTACATTTCAACATGAGATTTGGGCAGGAAAACAAATCCCCACACTGTATCACTCCACCCCAGTCCCTCTCAAATCTCATGTCCTTCTCATATTGCAAAATATGATCATGCCTTCACAACAGTCCCCCTGCCTTAACTCATTCTAGCATCAACTCAAAAGTCCAAAACCCAAAGTCTTATCTGAGACAAAGGAAATCCCTTCTACCTATGAGCCGGTAAAATAAAAAAAAAAAAAAAAAAATTAGATACTTCCAAGATTCAATGAGCATATAGGCATTGGATAAACATTCCCATTCCAAAAGGGAGAAGTCAGCCAAAAGAAAGGGGCTACAGGCTTTATGCAAGTTTGAAACCAGTAAGGCAGTCATTAAATCTTAAAGCTCCAAAATAATCTCCTTTCACTCCATGTCTCACATCCACAGGGGTGATGGTACAACTGGTGAGCTTCCAAAACCTTGGGCAGCTCTGCCCTTGTGGCTTTGCGGGGTTCAGCCCGAGACTGCTCTCACAGCGTGCTGAGTGCCTGAGACTTTTCCAGGTGCATGGTGCAAGCTGCCAGTGGATCAACCACTCTGGGGTCTGGTGGGTGGTGGCCTCCTTCTCACAGATCCACTAGGCAATGCCACAGTGAGGACTGTGTGTGGAGCCTCTAACCACAGATATCCCCCCTGTGCTGCCCTAGTAGAGGTTCTCTGTGAGGGTTATACCCCTGCAGCAGGCTTCTACCTGGGCACCTAGGCTTTCTCATACATCCTCCAAAATCTAGACGGAGGCCGAGTCTCCTTTACTCATACACTCTGTGAATCTGCAGGCTTCACACTACATGGAAGCTACCGAGGCTTATGACTTGCACCCTTTGAAGCAGTAGCCTAAGTTACCTCTGGGGCCCTTTGAGCCAAGGCTGGAGCCAGAGGACCTGGGATGTGGGTAGCAGCATCCCAAGGCTAGAGAGGGCAGTGAGGCCCTGGGCCCTGTCCCTGAAACCATTCTTTCTGCTTAGACCTCTGGACCTATGATGAGAGGGGCTGCCACAAAGGTCTCTGAAATACCTTTTCCCCATTCTCTGGGATATTAACACTTGGCTCCCTATTAGTTATGCAAGTTTCTCTAGCAAGTGGTTGCTACACAGCCTGCTTGAATTCCTCTCCTGAGAAAGCTTTTCCTTTCTGTCACATGGCTAGGCTACAGATTTTCTAAACGTTTACATTCTGTTTCCTGCTTAAATGTAACATCCAAGTTTAAGTCATTTATTTGCTCCTGCATCTGATAAGTAGGCCGTTAGAAGCAGCCAGGACTTATCTTGAACACTTTGCTGCTTAGAAATTTCTTCTGCCAGATATCCTAGGTCATCACCCTCAATTCCAAACTTCCATAGATCTTTAGGACATAGATCACAATACAGCAAACTTCTTTGACAAGGTATAACAAGAGTTCAGTTTATTTGCTCCAATTCCCAATAAGCTCCTAATTTCCATGTGAGACCTCAGCAGCCTGAACTTCACTGTCCATATCACTATCAGCATTTTGGTCACAACCATTTAAATAGTCTGTAGGAAGTTCCAAACTTTCCCTCATCTTTCATTTTTATTCTAAGCCCTCAAAATTCTTTCAACCTCTGCTAGTTACCCAGTTTCAAAGTTGTTTCTAGATTTTTCAGGTATCTTTATAGCAATACCCAACTCTGTAGTACCAATTTTCTATATTAGGCCATTCTTACATTGCTATAAAGAAATACCTGAGACTGGGTAATTTATAAATGAAAAAGGTTTAATTTGCTCACAGTTCTTCACACTTAATAGAAAGTATGGTGCAGGCATTCGCTCAGTTTCTGGTGAAGCCTCAGGGAGCTTTCAATCATGGTGGAAGACAAAGGGGGAATAGGCATGTCACATGGCAAACACAAGAGCAAGCTAGAGAGTTGGGGAGGAGGGACCACACATTTTTAAATGACGAGATCTCATGATAACTCACTCATTATCACAAAGATAGTATCAAGCCATGAAAAATCCACCCTCATAACCAAAACCTCCCACCAACTTCCCCCCACCCCTGCCACCACCACCACATTGGGGATTACAATTCAACATGAGGTTTCAGTGGGGACAAATATTCAAACCATATCATTGTGACTTGGTTTTAGTCCCTTTAAGCCATGGCTAGGGTCAGGACTGCCTGCCCAGGTATATATTCAGTGACCTAGTAGGAGCCCTCCCAGGGACCTGGAGGAAGTCACTCCCATTTGTGCAACTGGTAGCAGGCTTGTTGTCTGCATAACTTCAAGCAGTTCTTCATCCCAGTGCAAGCTCTACTGGACAAGGTACTAATGGTGTCTGGTCCACCAAGAGGTCAGACAAAAGCCATGCCTACTAGAGACACTGGTAACAGGCCTGTCAACTGTGGGTCCCCTCATGGACTCATGTGATCCAGCTCAATTGCCATAAGACTGCAATCCTATAGGCAATCCCATCAGCTCAGAGACTCAACATGAGAAGGCTTTTCCTGCCAAAACTAGTCTGTAAAGACTAGAAGTGGTATTTGCTCCTTCAAATGCATAGCCATCAATGCAAGGCTACAGAGATAACAACAAATCAGGCAAACATGATACCACCAAAGGAAACTATGAACATTCTATAATTGACTCCAAAGAAATGGAGATCTAGAAATTTTCTTAAAAAAAGAATAAAAAATAATCATCTTAAAGAAGCTCAGTGAAATATAAGAAAACACAATTTGATGAAATTAGAACAATGCATGAACAAAATAAAAAGTTTAATAAAGAAATATAAACCATAATAAAGAACCAACAGAAATCCTAAAGCTGAAGGATAAAATGACAATATTAAAAAATTCAATAGACAACTTTTAACAGCAAACTCCACTATGCAGAAGAAATAATTACTGAATTCAAAGACAGGCCATTTGAAATTAGTCAAGTCCAGGACCAAAAGATAAAAGATTTTAAAATTGAAGAAAGCATTAGGGACCTATGGGACAAAAATCAACTGTACAAATACATAAACTGTGTGATTTCTGGAAGGAGAAAGAAGAGAGAGAGTAAGGGACAGAGAATTATTTAAAGAAACACTGGCTGAAAACTATCCAGACCTTTGGAGAAATATGAGTATTCAGATTCATGAAGTTTAAAGGATCCCAACTAAGATCAACCTAAAGAAGAAACTCCAGGACACATTATAAATGAATTATTAAAAGTCAAAGACAAAGAAAATCCTGAAAGCAGCAAGAGAAAAGAGATGTGTCACATATAAGAAAATCCACATCAGGTTAACAGTAGACATCTCAACAGAAGCCTTTCAGGCCAAAATGGAATAAGGTAATATATTCAAAGTGTCAAAAGAAAAACTGCCAACTAACAATACTATACTCAGCAACTGTAATGCTAAAGGGATTCTTTCAATTTGAAAGAAAAGAGTTATTTTTGTTTCATGTAACAACATGAAAACATATTAAAGTATAAAGCTCACTGGCAAACTTAAGTATGTAGCTAAATTCAGAATATTCTAATATTATAATGGTGGCTTGCAAATCACTTTTAACCCTAGCATAAAGGTTAAAAAGCATAAAAAAACTATAGCTATAATAATTTGTTAATTAACACACAATATAAAAGATGAAAATGTGCTATCAATATAAAATGAGAAAGCGGCAGTAAAAATGTAGAGTTCTTGTATGCAAAATAAGGTAATTTGTTATCAGCTAAATTATAATATTATAATTTCAGGATGTTTTATGTATGCTCCATGGTAAAGTAACCACAAAAGAAAAAATCTCCAGAGATACACAAACCATAAAAAGAAAGAAAACAAAGCATATCAATATAAAAATTCAACAAATCACAAAGGAAAACAGCAAGAGTGGAAGAAAGAAACAACGGAACTACAAAATTGTAAACAATTAACAAAATGTCAATAGTAAATCCTTATCAACAATAACTTTAATTGTAAATGAATGTAACTCTCTAAAGATAAAGAGTGGCAGAATGGGTTAAATACATATATTGATATATATATATATATGTATATATATATATATACACACAATATGCTACCTAAACTAGACTTGCTTAAGCCTTAAGGGCAAACATAGACTGAAAGTAAAAAAGATAGTAAAAAGTATTCTATGAAAAATGGCAACCAACAGAGAGCATGGGTGCCTATACTTATATCAGACAAAATAGACTTTCAGTCAAAATCTGTTAGAAGAGACAAAAAAGGTAGCTACATGATAACAACTGTAAATATATATGCACTCAACATTGAAGCACCTAAACATATATAAGGCAAATATTTCAGAAATGAAGGGAGAAATAGACAGTAATCAAATAATAATAGGGGACTTCAATACCCCATTTGCAACAATGGACAGATCATCCAGACAGAAAATTAATAAACAGCAGGCTTGAACAACACTATAAACCAAATGGACTTACCACACTTACAGCAAACATTCCAACCAACAGCAACAACTACACATTCTTCTCAAATGCACACGGAACTTTCTCCATGATAGATTACACTTTGGGCCACAAAACAATTCTTAACAAATTTAAGAAGACTGAGATCAACCCACGTATATTTTCTGACCACAGTGATATAAAACTGTAAATTAATATGAGAAAAATTATGAAAAACTCACCAACATGTGAAAATTAAACAACATACTGTTGAACAATCAATGGTTCAAAGAAAAAAATCAAAATAGAAATGAAAAGCATTTGAGACAAGTGAAAGTAAAATATAACATACCAAAATTTCTGAGATGCAGCAAAACCAGTGCTGAGAGAACTGTATAGTGATAAATGCCTACATCAAACTGAAGAAAGAGGCCAGGCACAGTAGCTCACGTCTGCAATCCCAGGACTTTGGGAGGCTGAGGCGGATGGATCACAAGGTCAAAAGATCGAGACCATCCTGGCCAACATGGTGAAATCCTGTCTCTACTAAAAATACAAAAATTAGACAGGTGTGTTGGCATGCGCCTGTAGTACCAGCTACTTGGGAGGCTGAGGCAGAAGTATCACTTGAACCCGGGAGGTGGAGGTTACAGTGAGCCAAGATCGCACCACTGCACTTCAGCCTGGGTGACAGAGCAAGACTTTGTCTTAGAAAAAAAGGAGGAGGAGGAGGAGGAGGAGGAGGAGGAGGAGAATGAGAAGGAGAAGGAGAAGGAGAAGGAGAAGGAGAAGGAGAAGGAGAAGGAGAAGAAGAAGAAAGAACTCAAACAACCTATTGTTACACCTCAAGGAACTAGGAAAATAATAAACTAGGTCCAAAGTCAGCAGAAATAAAGACATAGTAAAGATCAGAGCTGAAATAAATGAAATAGAGACTAAGAAGAAGAGATCAACAAAACTATGAGTTGTTTTTTTTTTTTTGAAAAGATATAAATAGACAAAGCTTTAACTAGGTTAATCAGAAAATAAAGAGAGCTCAAACAAATAAAATTAAAATTATAAAGGAGACCTAAAACTGATAATACAAAAATACAAAAGATCAAAAGAGACTACTTGAGTACAATTATTCACCAACAAATTGGATAACTTAGAGGAAATAAATAAATTCCTAGAAACATGCAACCTACTAAGATGAATCATGAAGAACTAGGTAATCTGAATAGACAAATAACAAGTGAGAAGATTGAATCAGTAATCAAAAACCTCCAAACAAAAAAATTTCAGGGTCAATTATACCAAACGTTTAAATAATTAATGCCCATCCTTCTCAAAGTCTTTCAAAAAATTAAAGAGAAGAGGACATCTTCAAACTAATTTTACGAGGCCAGCATAACCTTTAAACCAAAGCCAGGTAACGATAATACCAGAAAATAAATTACAGGCCAGAAACCTTGATGAACAAAGAGAGATGCAAAAATCCTCAACAAAATACTAGTGAAACAAATTCAGCAGTGCATTAAAAGGATCATACACCATGTCAAGTTGGAAGAATGATTCAACATATGCAAATCAATAAATGTGACGCACTACTTTAAAAGAACAAAGGACAAAAATCATATGATAGTCTCAATATACGCAGAAAAAGCATCTGACAAAATTCAATGATCACTATAAAAACTCTCAACAAATTAGATATAGAAGGAATTTACTTCAACATGTTAAAGGCCATACATGACAGGCTTCTGGGTAGTGCAATAGTCAATGGTGAAAAAATTTAAAGCTTTTCCTCAAGATCAGGAATAAGACAAGCATACACACTCTCATCACTTATACTCAATATAGTATTGGAAGTTCTAGCCAGAAACATTGTGTGATGATAAGAAAGAAAATGCATTCAAATTGGAAACGAAACAGTTAAACTGTCTCTGTTTGCAGAAGTCATAATAATATATACAGAAAAACTTAAACATTCTACCAAAAACCTGTCAGAACTAATAAATAAATTCAATAAAGTTGCAGGAAATAATATGGACATACACATGTCAGTTGCATTTCTATCACCTAACAAAGAACTATATCCTAATTGAGATATAGAAATTGAGATTCCATTTACAACAGCATCAAAAATAAGACACCTAAGATAAATTTGGCCAAGCCGGTGAAAGATACCTACACTAAAAACTATAAAACACTGATGAAGGATATCAAAGAAGGTATAAACTAATAAAAACATATCCTGTGTTTATGGATTGAAGAATTAATATTGTTTAAATGTCCATATTGCCAAAAGTGATCTACAAAGTCAGTGCGATCTCTCTCAACATTCCAATGACATTTTTCATGAAAATAGAAAAAAAATCCTAAAGTTCATATAGAACTACAAAAGACCTGAAATAGCCAAAGCAATTTTGAAGAAAAAGAACAAAGCTAGAGGCATCACACTGCCTGATTTTAAAATATATTACAAAGTCATGTTATCAAAACTGTATGGTATTGGCATAAAAACAGAGACATTGGCCAATGGAACAAAATAGAGATTGCAGAAATAAGCACACACATATGTCTTCAACTAATCTTTGATGAGAGTGCCATGAATATACAGTAGGGAAAAAATCACTTCAATAAATGATGCTTCGAAAACAATATCCATATGCAGAAAAACAGAATTCTTTTAGTTACACCATCCATAAAAATTAACTCAAAATGGTTTAAAGACTTCAATGTAAGATCTGAAACTGTAAAACTCATAGAAGAAAACATAGTTTAAAAGCTCTCTGACATTGGCTTTGGCAATGATTTTTTGGATATGATAACAAAAGAACAGGCAATAAAAGCAAACACAAACAAATGGGAGTACATAAAACCAAAAAGCTTCTGCACAACAAAGAAAATAATCTACATAGTGAAAAGGCAGCCCCTGGAATGAGACAGAATGTCTGCAAGCTATCTGTATCATGAAGGGTTAATATCCAAAATGTTTAAGAAACTCATACAGCTCAATAGCAAAAAAGGCAAATCCCTGATTTAAAAATGTACAAAGGGCCTAAGTAGACATTTTTATTCAAAGAAAACATATAAATGGCTATTTGTATGTATTCTTTGAAAAATATGAATAGGTGCTCAACATCACTATTAATCAGAGAAATGAAAAATGAAACCACAATGAGATGTCACTTCATACATATTAGGATGGCCATTATCAAAAAGAAAAAAGGGAATTATTGGTGAAGATGGGAAAAAATGAAATGCTTGTCCACTGTTGATTGGAATGTAAATTGGTATAGCCATTATATAAAATAGTAGGAAGGCTCTTAAAAAATTAAACGTAGACCATTATATGATCCAGCAATTTCACCCTGGGACTATCTCCAAAGGAAATGAAATAAGTGTCTTAAAGAGATACCAGAATCTCCATATTCATTGCAGCATTACTCATAACAGCTAAGACATGGAATTAATCAAAGTGTCCATTGCTGTAAAAATGGATAAAGAAAATTATATATACACATACATACATATATATATAATGCATTATACATAATATATACACATACGTACACACATGAGCAATGGAATATTATACAGCTTTAAAAAGGAAATCCTGCCATATATAAAAACACAGATGAACTTGGAGGATATTATGCTAAGTGAAGTAAGCCAGACACATAAGGGCAAATACCGTATAATTTCACTTACATGTAGAATCACACTCATAGAAACAGGAAGTTACCAGGGACTAGGGGATGCAATAAAGTGGGAAATGTTGATCTAAGGGTACTAAATGTCACTTTGAAGATGAACAAATTCCAGGGATCAAATTTACAGCATGGGTGGTAATGGGTATAATTAATTAATGTGTTATAATCATTACACAAAGTACACACGTATCAAATCATCACATTGTACATATTGAGCACATATGAGTTTTATTTGCCAATTAACTATTTAAAACATAAAAAGTAATAATCTTACTATCAACAGATTAACTGCCTTGGTTTCATTTTATTCCAAGAGCTTGGTGTTAATGAATAACATAGAAACTATATATAAACTGATACACTACAGAGCAACACAATTATTGTTGATATCCAAATTTGTCAGAATTAAAATTCAATTTTCAGTATAAAAAAGAAAATGAGAGAAATGAGTTAAACAGGGAATTGTCAAGCAGAAGGGAAGGATAACTTAAAGATTTGAAAAATTCTTAGCCTATCCCTATTGCAAAAAGTGAAAAAGCATGGTCAACTGCCTATTTGAAAAAGAAGATTAATATGGGTGTGAACTACGAACTTAATCCACCACTCAAACAGGAAAACTGCCAGTTAGAACTGAAAAGAAAAGAAACAAAAAGTAATGAAGGAAAGCTATCAGGCTTTCTTGTTTTTGCAGCATGCAGCCAGAGAGTTACATTATCTGAGAACAGACATTATTCTTCAAGACAAGAACAACGACCCTGGGAGGCAATTCAGAGACCCTCAGGCCTGCTTTCTCAGTCTCAAAATGGGGGATCATTGCTTTGCTTTCAACAGGCCAGAAAGCCTCTCTCAAAGCTGTGAGATCAGGACCCCCCAGAACTGTGAGGACATGAGTACCCAGGAAAGCGCTGCGGGTGAGAACCCTACAGAGTAGAGTTTCAAGTACAGGGCTTCTTCCTTGGTGTTCCTAGAAGGTGAAATATTAGCTCCAGTGGACTTGGTGGCACAGCATGGAGCCATAGCATGGAGCCACAGTTCTTGAGTCTTAACTCCCTCCCTTCTCAAGATCTCATGAAGTTTGCCTTGTAGTTTCAACTTACTTGGCCTCTATTACTCCCTTTCTTCTTTCTTATTTCTCCCTTTTGAAATGAAAATGTCTAGCCTATGCCTGTCACACGATTGTATTTTGGAAGCACATAATATGTTTTGTTTCAAAGGTTCACAGCTTTAGAGGATTTTGCCTCACAATGACTCATACCTCGAGTCTCACACATACCTAATTTAGAAGAGAGTTAGAAGAGACTTGGGACTTACAGACTTTACAGTTGATGCTAGGATGAATTAAGATATTTGTGGCTAATGGAATGGAATGAATGTATTTTGCATGCAAGAAAGACGAATTTCGAGGGGCTATGGGCAGAATGCTATAGACTGAATGTTTATGTCCCCCCAAAATTCATATGTTGAAACCTTATCCCCAGTGCAATTATATTTAAAGGTGGGGCCTATAGGAGGTGTATAGGTCATGAGGGCAGGGCCTCATGAATGGGATTAGTGTCCTTAAGAAAGAGACTCTATAGATACGATTCCTTCTACCTTCTACCATGTGAGGACACAGCCATCTATGAACCAGGAAGTGGGCTCTCGCCAGACACCAAATCTGTTGCTGCCTTGATCTCGGACTTCTCAGCCTTCAAAACGGTGAGAAATAAATTTCTGTTGTTGATAAGCCACCCAGGTTATGGTATTGTTAGAGTAGCCAAAACTGACTAAGACAATGTGTTTATGTTTTCTTTAGCTACCAGAAAGTTTGCAGTAAATCTGGGGAAAAATCCATCAGTTGAATGGGACCATATCATATGCATATGCCAATGACACATTTATCCTTGGGCTTTATTATTTCCTCCACTTTTTTATCTAACATCCAATGTCCTTTGATTTAAAAACTAACTCTATCTCACTTCACAAGTCTGTGAGGGACTTTGCAAAAAATTATATGAAAGGATAAACAGATCAATGGGTACATGCCAATGAAATGATATCTAGGTAAATAATATCTATTCAGGTCTTTGCAACCTTATCCATTTCCACTTCCTTTTAGTCTTTGAGGATAGCTGCAGTAGTAACCACATTTTTTTTCTTGTCATAATAACCATATACTGAGTATGTCAGCATTTTGGTTGTCTCTTCTATTTCTGGGTACCATGAAATAACATATAACTGTATCTGAGCAATGGACACAGACAAGACATGACACGTATAACTTTCAGGTCAGAATACTTACAATGTGAGGTCCTCCACGGCTCTCTTTTCCAATCTCAAGAACCAGCAATGCCACAATTGGTGGACTCTTTAACACTTGGGTCCCTGAGTGATAACGATGCAGATAAGAGCTCCCACATGACTCACACTGGTCACATTGTTCTTTGCTGCAGCATCAGCTAATCTATCCTGACAGCTATATACCACAATGAAATGAATACAGAGCCAGTGAAATGGAAGTGGTGGACAAGCCTCCAAAGTAGCTGAATTGGTAGTATAGGAAGTGAAGGGAAAAGGCAAAATATCAAAATTTAACAGCAGATTTTGAAGTACACTTTCAAAACTGCAAAAGAATTGGTAAGGGTTTAGAGATGAATCATGTAAGTGACTAGGATAGACATAGATACAGCAAAGAAATATTAAATGTGCTTTTATTATTTACCTACAGAATGGTGGTACTTTGTACATTTCATGCACTCAGCTGAGGTACTGCAACTAGTTTTAAAGAAAGGCTATGGTTTATATATAAGGGTTGCATTTCAAGAGTCTCTAGCAGTAATCCAATTTAACCCTTCAAGGGAATAATAAAACATTTGATTTGATTTTCAGAAATACCTTACTGTGGCCGAGGCTTTGAAAATGTTACTTTGCTTTGCTTGGCCTTGATTTTATTACAAAATGGAGATTATTATACCTATATACGGTGTTGATTAGATAATCATATTAAATAATCCAAGAAAATCTTTGGCGAGGGAAAAAGTTCAATTATTGTTAAAAGCCTTCTAACATTTTATTTTACAGTAGGAAGTCTAATCCACAGAGAGATTAACCTAGTTGTCCATGTCAAGGAGCTAAGAAAAATGTCTTCTAACCCATAGAATTGGGGTATTTTTCATATTTCCTGAGGACTAAACAAGTAGATAGGTCACAAGCTAAGTCAAAATTAATTTCAGATAGATGAAAGAGTGAGTGTATTTATCATCCAAAAAATGGAGTGGTAGAAAATGAAGGAGGCCTGAGAGTCTCTATCTGTGGAGCTATCCATTTACAGCCAAAGACTGATCACAGCTAACTGCAAATCTGCCCTCACTTAGAAAATCAGTCCAAGGTTTCTTCCAGTTAATTCCTGTATGTATTAATATCTTTTCAGAGCACAAAGCACATGACATCTAGGATGACTACCAGGCTTTCCATCATGGCCTGCCTTATAATATATCTCCTGTGTTATTATCATTATTACTGTTTATTAGACTTCAAATTGGTTTTACCTTTGCAAGTGAATATACTTAATGTCAGAAATAATTAGAAGTCAAGATTTTTTAGGGTAAGTATTGAATGAATGTTAACTACTTGGCACCTTCATATATCATATATAAATGTATCATACATTATACATCAATACAGCATAAAGCATCTCTTACAGTGCTATGCACATAGCAGACAGGTAATTTGTATTTGCTGAATGAATAAATAAATACATGAATAAAAAAAGTAATAAAAAAATTCACGCCTGTAGGAAAGTACCTGGAAGACATGATTGTACAGTATTATATTATTCTATTCTCTGATGGTAAGAGCCGGATTTAGAGTAAAAAATTCAAAACAAGTAAGAGGACATTGAGACTAAGCAAATCACAGCAGTGATACTTATTAGTTCATAGACAGAGACCAAAGACTTATAAGATGGGTCACTTTAAATAAAGATAAAGCAAAGAGCCAGGAAATTCACAGAAGTAAGCAATCTCATGCACAGGAGAACCTAATAGATCTTTCCACCTGTTATTCCTCTGAGGGAGGAATCTTTCCATGAAACCAAAGATGACTAACTTGAGAGGCAAAGCACGATTGCTTAAACCAGTCATGCATCACTGGTACCAAATTGCTACAACTGAAAATGCGGAAAGCAGGCCATCCACATTCAAGCAAACCCACTTAATTTCCATACAACATTGCTTCTTGTAACATGCTTCTCATAGGGGAGACCACAGTGGGGAAATCCCCAGGTTCTATGTTTCAGGTCTCAAGTGAGAAAAAGCAAGAAAAAATGATCTATGCTAAGGAGAAGAGAGAGATGGGGATATGAAGGCTTTGCTTAGGGTCTATATGCCAAAATGCAGAGGATAAAGAGAAAAGTGACCAGCACTTCGAAAGTGAGATTCATGTTAGAAGGTAACATGGCACAGTGAAAATCACAGGTATCTTTGGAGCTGAAGTCTTTACATTTATAACATGCTACTTAGTGTCTACAATCTCAAGCAGTTTGTTTCATTTTTCTGAGCTTCAGTTTCCCTTATAGACTGCGGACAGTACCACCTGTTTCTCAGGGTTGCCATAGGATGCCATGTGATTATTCATGAGATTGTCTGGAATACAGTAGCTCAGTAAAATATAATCCCTCTCTGTCAATCCTGAGAGCCATTTTTGACATAACAAAAATGTTCAGAATGTTGAGAGGATCCATCAAATGCATGGACCTAGGCAAAGCAGGAGCTCAGAGCTACAGCTGGTTATATGAGCAGAAGCAGAATCCCCACTGCTCTCAGTCAAAGACGTGGGTTCTTTCTCCAGGACAAAATTCGTGCAATGACATCTTTGGGACCATCCCTTCTAAGCTTTTAAGTTGTGTAAACGAAAATACAACAAAGGCTAGATGGTGCCTGTTATCACATTATTGTTAAGACTGGAGGGAAATGCGTTAAATGTAAAATGGCTAACTGTGATTTAACAACATTATCAAACACAATTCTACAGCAAAAAGAAAAAAAACATCACAGGGTATTAAGTAACATCATATCAATTCCCCAGGGAATATCATTTAGAGAAAAGATAAAACTGCCATAACAATACATACAGTTATACAGTTGGAAAACTGTTATGATAAGGGACAAAAACATTATTTTCTTGTGTATGCATCTCTACGCATAACAAATAAAAAATGTCTGAAAGAAATACACAGTGGTTCCTTTTGACACAAGGACTATCTGTGGTTTGGGCACGGGGAGAAGGGCTATCAAAGGAAACCAATATTTTTATCTACTATTTTCACCTTTTAATACAAAATGTATTTATTGTACAATAATAAAAATGAAGGAAAAGAAAAAAAGGAGGCAAGCACATCTACCTCCAAAAATTAGTTTGGTGGACAGGGAGTGCCCCAAGAGAAAACGCATCAGCCACCTGATGGTGCTGTGAATGTAGATGTAACCCTCTGTACTTAGTGCCAGTCTTGAGAAGTGCTACGAAGACTGGTTTTGGCTTTATCTATTCCAGAGGGCACGGAGAGGTCACCTCATAAGGGAAAATATCCTTTCAAATGACATTCTTATTTCTGTCTCTCTGTTCTCACAACTAAGCACAATACAAGCAAGTGCCTGCCATTCCTGACCTTGGTCAACCCTGGTATTTCTTTCATGTACTATTTATTCCACGTACTTTTCCTTCAAGTAAAACCATTAGAAGTCTGATTTTCATTTCCTTCCTTCTTTTCCCACTCAAAAGAGAAGTGCTGAGGAGTAAGTAGCAAGAGTTCCACTCCAACGTCAGGGTTCTGTGGCTCTTGCCTCTCTGATCACTTAACCAGGAAAGGTAAGGAAGAAGCTACTCAAACTAATTATAGATAAAAATAGCATGGCATTTGAGTGTCTGTGCTTTTATCTGAAGAAGGAAATAAGGTAAGACTCTAATCTTAAATTATGCATATACGAATAGCTGTAGCATTTAGTTATTTTTATGGATAAAATAGCTTTTTACGTTAATTTTCTTTAACTTTGACGCTGATGGCACAATAGCACGATGGCACCTCTGTGTCATTATACAATGTCTATCATCTCCTTATGGACTAAAAGCAGGAAAGAAAAAAAATAGTCCTGTTTCAGGCTCCAAAGTGAGGCACCAATTTAGCACGCGTCTTCTCTTCTGAATTTGCAGCTGGAGATAAGCTAAGAATTGGGCATGAAGAGGAAAAAGAAGGAAAACTCAAGTTGAAATAATGACAAGCAAATGCTCAGAGTTGTTGATGTCATCCTAGACATTGTTAGAGAGGCAAAGACAATATCAGTCATTTTGACAAGCCCCTTCTGTTCACTGTTACTGCTTTCCCAGGGAGGTTTTCTTTCACTTGTAAGATGAGAAATCATATTCCTCTCCACCCACAATTTCCCCTTTCTTTTTTTCACTTTGTTGAAACCTCTAAAAATCATGAGGCAAAGACAAACTGGCAAAAAAAAAAAAAAAAAAAAGAAAGAAAGAAAAGGAAAAAAATGAACAAACACAACAAAACTGAATGAAGCCCAAAGGGTCTCAAGAGCCAAAGCGGCTCCCAACTTACAAGGGGGTATGTGGCAAATAAACATGCTCAATGACGTTGCATCTCCCCAATAAATAATAAAATAATTGGTACTTATAGTCACAGTTTTACCCACATCTGATATTGAAAGCTTAGACTAGATGAACTAATATGCATATGTAATGAAGCAATATAGAAGACAACCATACTGTTCAATAAACAGTAAAAGAAGCTAAAATGTACTGGAAATATTTGAATGTTAATTCCTGAAAGTAAGCTCAGTTACAGAACCTTGCAGTGGATAGATGGGAAGTCACAAGGCAGAACCCTTTGAAAGCAGGGAATGTGTCAAAATTAGCACAGTACTTAGCACAAGAGAGAAACACAATAAATATAATGTATCATAAGTTAATGCTGCAAATATAAACAAGAAACTAAGATGTGTCCAGAGTTGAAGATGATACACTGGATAATTTTTAGAACGCTTAATTTAACTCAAAATGTGAGTACTTTCTTTCACCTACATGATATAGCTTAGTGTTTAAATTTGCAGGCCCTGGAGACAGAAAATACCTGTCTAAATCTATGCTTTGTCATTTACTAGCTAGGAGACTTGAACATATTACCTACTGGAAGCTTCAGTTAGCTCATCTGAAAATGGAGACAATGTTGCCAGGCGCAGTGGTTCATCCCTGTAATCCCAGCACTTTGGGAGGCTGAGACTGGCGGATCAGGAGGTCAAGAGATTGAGACCATCCTGGTTAACACGGTGAAACCCCGTGTCTACTAAAAATACAAAAAAAAAAAAAAAAAAAAAATTAGCCAGGCGTGGTGGCAGGTGCCTGTAGTCCCAGCTACTCGTGAGGCTGAGGCAGGAGAATGGCATGAACCCAGGAGGTGGAGCTTGCAGTGAGATGGTGCCACTGCACTCCAGCCTGGGCAACAGAGCGAGACTCCATCTCAAAAAAAAAAAAAAAAAAAAAGAAAAGAAAAGAAAAAGAAAATGGAGACAATGCAGCCTGTAAAGGTTAGAGTGAGAATTAAATAATACATGAAAACTTTTTGTACCATGCTTCAGTGTTAGTGTGTTTATAGGTATGCGTTGTCATTGTTCTTGCTGAGCACAGGAGCCCCAGGAAGAGAGAGGTGTTCAGCTGGCCTCCAAGTTCATGACTCGTTCCAAAATTAGGTCCTAATTTTGACCACTGCCTGCAATTGAGACAAATCCATCTGAAATGTATTTAAGGCTTGTTCCCTTTGCAATCCTGGTTCCAATGTTAGAATTAGGTATGTAATTAGAAATCTGTCAGATAAGTAACATAAAATGGAATCAGGACCAGTCAGGTTTTAATTTTTCCTGTTTTCCCCCCAAACCGGTGACTATGAATACTAGCTCCAAAATGCTCTTAATTAACTAGCTAGGAGTTAATGCTCTTAATTAACTAGCACAGAAAACTGAAAAGGAAGGTAAACGAACCATTAAGGGCATCAATTCTTCCCTGCAAACATTTTCCTGGGAACTGGTGGTCGATGTGATGTGAGCACTAGTGGAGCAGCACAAAAAAAAAGATAAAAGACAAACAGGTAATCTGAGTCTATGAGTCAGTGATCCATCAACTTGAGGACTCATATAAGAACAAAATCAAAAGTGAAAAACAAACAAAACGAAAAACAGAAAACCAGCCAAACCTGATAAATAAGCGACCATGTATGAAACGTGTAATTTTCTCTTTACAAAACTCACAGAGCAGACAGCATCTCTCCAATTTGATCAAGGAAGTGTCAGCAAAATGCAATTGTGGAAAGCTGAATTCTACTTCACTGCCCACTCTGCTCAACTTTCTTTCCTTTCTTTCTTTCTTTCTTTCTTTCTTTCTTTCTTTCTTTCTTTTTTTTTTTTTTCAGACAGAGTCTTGTTCTGTTGCCAGGCTGGAGTGCAGTGGTGCAATCTCAGCTCACTGCAACCTCTGCCTCCCAGGTTCAAGTGATTCCCCTGCCTCAGCCTCCCGAGTAGCTGGGACTACAGGCGTGCACTAACATGCCCAGCTAATTTTTATATTTTTAGTAGAGATCCGGTTTCACCATGTTGGCCAGGATGGTCTCAATCTCCTGATCTCCTGATCTGCACGCCTCAGCCTCACAAAGTGCTGGGATTACAGGCATGAGTCACTGTGCCCGGCCCTGCTCAGCTTTCTTAAAGCAAAAATGCCCATTTTCTTTATTTCAGAAAGGCCTGGAAGCTTCACAAATTTGCTCAGCTAGACGTTTTCAAGGATTGTAATATTTGACTACTTCAACATGAAAACTGCTTTGGATTTACCATTGGAAGTTGAGAACAGCTTAACGCATTCTGCCTGGATGTGCTTGGTCTGACCAGGAAGGCTATCTTAGAAAAGTCAGGAGCGAGGATATTCACTCAGTCACTACTCACTCATCTTATTAGTGGTAGCTATATAATTTTTGCATACAGAAGACATTGCTTCATGCATTTGCATATGGGAAAAATTTCTGAAAGTGTGGCTTTTGGGACTGCATCAGAAGGCCGGGAAGCAAATAATGAAGGTGAAATAAGGGGGAAAACAGGCTTTTAGCCAACTTGAAAATCAGTATTTCTTGGTCATAACAGGAAAACTAATTCAGTACCACCGACACCTGGTGGTTTGTGTCTTAATTGAGTCATTCAGGTCTTTTTTTCCCCCTCTGCTACTAATAACGGAAGTTTAATAGGATTTTAACATTTCCAGCAAAGTGGCACATATCCCTAGCTCTCTCAGAAGAGGTAATTGACCACAATTGTATTAAACCATCATAATGGGAAATGCTTCAGGTCCCAGAAGAAATGCTACCAATGCTTGTAAATTGGAATGTTCTTCCTTCCTTTGTCCCTAAGGTGATTTTCCAGTAAGCTAACATGTTGGGCAAATGTCTGTAACACATGATTAAACATGATTTAATCTAATTAAATACTTATTGAAGGTCACATTTATCTCTGCTTGACTTTATTACCTCCTTTTTGACCTTGTTCCTTTTCTTTCCTTCCTGAATAAGTCTTTGCTTTGGAAGCATCCCTTGAGTGACAATAGTCCTTTTCATTGTAGGCTCACTTTTTTTTTTTTTTTTTGAGACAGAGTCTTGTTCTGTCACCCAGGCTGGAGTGCAGTGGCACCATTTCGGCTCACTGTGACCACCACCTCCTGGGTTTACGCCATTCTCCTGCCTCAGCCTCCCAAGTAGCTGGGACTACAGGCGCCCGCCACGTCGCCCGGCTAGTTTTTTGTATTTTTTGGTAGAGACGGGGTTTCACCGTGTTAACCAGGATGGTCTCGATCTCCTGACCTCGTGATCCGCCCGTCTCGGCCTCCCAAAGTGCTGGGATTACAGGCTTGAGCCACTGCGCCCAGCCCATTTTAGGCTCACTTGAAGCCTAACCTCTTCTAAGAAAACCAACAGTCACTTCATCCTATCTAAAACAAACAAACAAACAGCAACACCCTCTCCAATGTCTGCTCCTAATTTTTAAAGTTATAATTAAACACTTAGATCACCAGCCTAGAAAAATGTGACTTACCAAAGTTCCAAGACATACAGTCAGCATCTTTGAAAACTGGCCTGCACCACCCAGAAAACTGTGATTCATAAATAAGAAAAACATCTTCGATAGACAGGTAACTACCTTATTAAAATTCTTAGATTTAAATTGATTAATTTTAATGAAAAATAAAAATAATCTGGCTTCCTGTTGACCTTTAAAAGAGAAGACCCTTGTGATATTCTGTATTCCATTAAGTTAGTCTAAACCATTTCCAGCCTTTGGGATGAAGTCAGAAATCCTCATTAGGGACCTTGCTCTGCATATTTGTGGAGAGCCTGTCTCCATGTCATCAGCTCATTATGAAACACTAAGGAGAGGGGACACAACAGTTCTGCTCATTGCAGAGGCACTTCTTTTGATGGATGTGGATTTTATCTCCTTTAATTGTGGGCATTTCCCTGCATCCCAGTTGAGAGGGAGGATCTGTGACCTCAACAAAATTGTATTAATGAATCAGTTCCAAGCAGAAGGGACACAGTCTGTCCATGACAGAAAAACAAGCCTAAAAGATATGTTAGGAACTAATGAGCAAATTGGGAGAATACTTGTAAACACTCGGCTTGCCATAAATAGCAACAGCAAGGGAACAGCATACAACTTAGCGCCACAGGCAAGTAGCCTTTCCACCCCAGCCCACTCACTTGAGCCCAGCAGTGGTTAACATGATTTACAGATCTTTGATGGCTTTGGAAGTAAACGAGATGCCAACCCCAATCTTGTTTGTGGCAGGCTGACTATTCAAAGATAGGTAATCGCAAAAAAAAAAAAAAAAAAA
>NW_016814655.1:148324-177449 GCF_001698545.2 Rhinopithecus bieti | reverse complement strand
TTAAAAAATGGGAAAAAAAAAAAAAAAAAAAAAAAAAAAAGCTCATGTTACGTTGGCTTTTCAAGGAGGTTTGCTGATAAAGAGCCAGATCTTGCCATTAGGTAAGAGAAATTCTAAATGAAACCTAATTGATCAGGATTCTACGCTGCCATTTGGGGCATTTCTTATTCTTACGTGGCTGGAACCAATGAATGCACTTCTGCTTGAACATAGCTCCCTTACTTTCAGCACCATAGCTGAAACTCCAATTTTCCAGGATATATCTGTTTAGGCCTCCATAGGTCTGGACTCCTCCACTACTTTGATTTCCTTAGAAAACAGGTTGTGTATGGGGGATTCTATGTCACTGGCATGTCTTTCCATTCATTTTCTTAAGTATTCTTGCATCCTTTTTGTGCATCTTCCCCACAGGCATAACTTTGTCTATGATTTGGTTAATTCTTAGGACAGTAGGGAAATGGGATCATGTTCCTGAAGATAGCAGAGGAGCTTAAGCAAACAATTGGCTCTAGTCAAGTCCTCTGTGTGCATCTCATGCCTTTTCTGATTTTGCATCACCTCACTTGTGCTTCCGTCCTGTATAGACAGCTTTCCCCTTCTGCCCTCATGCTCAAAGGCTGCCTTTCCATCTGGCTCTGTTCAGAGGCATACAGCCTTATCAGATTTCTTCCACCTGGTAGGTAGGGCCCACCTCCACCTCTGAATGTGAGGCACACTGAAAGAGTGGTGTGAATGTGGCAATAAAGGCTGGTTTTGGAGTCAGGCATACCTGGCTTTAAATCTTGTCTCTTTCCTTTACTAGCTGTGTGAACTTTGGCCCCTAACATATCATCTTGGAACCTCAGATTCTTCATTGTAAATTGGTCACACTAATGGTGATTTCAGCTATTTCACAGACAGAATACAAGTATTTCTGCAAAATAGCTATGAAAGGGATTGGAACTCAGGAGGATCTCAACACATTATTTTATTTTCCTTCCAATATTTCTACTTACTGCTTGTACACTCTTCAAGATAAGTATAAGGTCTTACAATCTTCATAGGCAGGAAACAAATTCCATAGCGCTTCCATTTCTACTTAGGAAATTTAAGTCATCCTTTTCTCCAGATAAATATAAGCCCTACTTCCAGATAGAAATAAACTAAGCCTAAATCATGTTCTTCATGAGAAAGAATCTACACAAAAGAAACAAGAGATTAAAGTGTCCTTTGGGTGAACACAACAATGTGTTGCATGATGTCCCGTCTTGCTCTCACAGTTAGGGAAGTTGCAAATCTCAAGAGTGACCTTTCACAGTCACCAGACAAGGAAGAAAGGCAGAAGGGGCAACGGAGTCTAGATTATGAAATCATCATTCCTGTAAGTGTTTGACTCCATCACTGTCATTTACCAGCTGTTGGCTTTGGATAAGTGTCTGAACTTTTTTTCTCGTTTCTAAAATGGAAGTAACAACAGTACTTTGTGATGATTAAATATAAGGAAACAAATCCATGGAATGTGCTTAGCAAAAACACACAAACACACACCTGAACCACAGCATAGGGAACTGCTGAAGAACTGCTACCAATAGTTTCTTAAGGAACATTTTCCTAGCTGGGACTTCATTAATTCTAATACCCCTGTATTGTAGAGATGGAGCATTTCTTCTATTTTCTCCTTGCTTCATAATGCTGATGCGTGATGTGGATTAACATTAGTTCTTTGGCATTTCTCCCCACTGCCCCTTAGCTATGATCTCAATCTCCAATAAGGTGTCCTGGGTCTTATACTCCCAGGTCGTGCCACTATTCCTGGTGATGAGACTCTGATAAAAATACATTAAATTCTGCAAACTGCTTAATAACAGGGCTGCCTAAAAACATATAATGCTCATCTGAAGTCCTTTTAAACCAATAACTTATTTGCAAAAAGATGCTCTTTCTCAGCAACAGTCTCTGAGCATGAACTCATACAAATATCACAGCAACAACAAAAGTTTCCGTTCAGATTCAAGACACAAAGTATAAGTCTTGCTGGTGCAGGCTTCTTCAGCTGGTTGCTATTGACAGCAGACTGGGTGAAACTGTTCTGAAGTACCACATGCATGATAATAGCTGTCTAGATACAGCAAATAGATATAAGCAAATGAATGGTCTTGGAACTGTCTGCTGTCATTCATTTAAAAGAGAATCTCTTGGAGGCTGACTACCTTTGTTCAAAAATAAATTTAACTAGAATTTAGTTGCCGTGGGACGAAAGAACATAGAATAAATCCATCAGGCTCAAGCGAGAGCTGCCAGTTCCTTCAACGTTAAGAGAAATACAATAATTGGGCTCAATTGCTCACTGGCATAAAAAGAAGGGCGGAAAAAGAATGTACAAATAACTCTGTTGTTATCAAAGGCTGCACATGAGCCTGCACAATAACATAATTGCCTTTGTTCATTAGGGAGAAACCAGGTGGAGACGGTTTAATGTATTAATTAGGAAAATATTTCAACACGAGCATAATTTAAGTTTTAAATTTTACCCACACTTCCCAATTTGTCATTTAACTTGAAAATGGGAGCATGTTCTTGATGTCTTACATTCCAAAGGCTTCTTCGAAACAAACCTCTTCAAAGGAAGATCTTTAAGACCCTTTCCAACTGCTCTTCTAATTCTCCTTTCTCACTGCCCCTAATAACCTCTTTGATGGCTTGGATGAAATCTCTTTTTACTTATTGATTTTAGTTACCCCATCACTCACTATATTGCTATTGTTGGATTCTATGTGAAAGACCATTGATCATTTCCTTAACTTCACAAAAGCTTTGCTTTGCTCAAGAGGGAGTTTCTGTGCTTGTTGATGTCCGTTTATCCATTAGGAATGAAATCATGTTGCTCTGCATTACAGAGGAGGATTCACCTCATCTAACTGGAGCAGACTTAATAATGTCTTCAGCATGTCCAAATGTTCTATATATTCTAGAGAAAAAGAACAAACTCTCAAGGAAGAAAAAATGTTTCACATGCAATAAAGGACCATCCAACTGGAGGGAATCACTGTTTTCCAATCCTAATTTTGAGACTTCATTGTAAGTTAAGAGAACCCAAACTTTCTCAGTCAAACCACCAATAATGAGAAAATCCTCGTCACTCAAGCATCCTTATGTAGAAGCAGAGAAAAATTTCTTAAAAAATAAGTTTCTCATCTTATGGCTACTTTTATTTGCATAAGGAACAAGGGGACTCTGCTATACAGTTACAAACTGCAGAGCAACAAATAATCAGCATTTCTCAAAATCAAGCTTCATACTTATAATAGTTTAAAGTAGAAAACATATTACAAAAGCAGTAACGGATGTTAAATAATTTTCAGAGGTAAACTAGGTATTAAATGATTAATCAAAACCTTTCCCAAATCTACCTATAAGAGCAAAGGCTGGGAGCAACTTGCTTAGAGTTGTAAGAGGAGTTCAACATCATAACAACGGCCTCATACAGCTGACAAGAACTTTTGTGCAGCAGACAGGCAATGGATGGGAGCACAAAAATGTGAAATCTTTTGACTTAGAATCTCTCTAACATCTTTTGCTCCCACTTTGGCCCTTATCCTACCTGAAGGTGAACAGATTTCCCTATGGACCCTGGGCCCCAGAGTTCCTTCCTCGCAGAAAGTTACTTTTTTTAAATCCTAGATTAAAGGCTAGATTACTCTTTCAATTGGAATTTAAAATACATAAATGAAATTTACTATCTTAACCATTTTTCAATGTACAATCCAGTGGCGGTAAGTACCTTCAAAATGTTGTGCAACCATTACCACCATCTATTTCCAGAATGTTTCCATCATCCCCAAACAGAAACCCTGGAGTTAAGCAATAACTCCACATTCCTCCCTCCCAATCCCCCAGTAACTTCTAGTCTACTTTCTTCTGTCTTTACAAATTTGCCTATTCTGTGTAACTCGTATAAGTGATAAAGGCTAGAATTTGAACTCACTTTTCAAAGCCTCCTTGTTGCAAACACCACGTGTAGGCGTCCAGGCCCTATATACACTCTCCTGCTTTTTATACTACCTGTCCTTAGTTCTGAGCATTCTTGCATTTGGGCTTCTTTTGTATTTCTCTTAATGTTTGTCCCCTGGTGTTGACACAGACACTATCATTGGCATGTCCTCTTCCCAGGTCTCTGACTTAGACCTTCACGTCACATTTCTGCCTTATCCTCTGACCCAACTCCTGCTCCTCCAAGTCTTCCCTCTTTTCTTAAAACAAATCTATCAACTATAGAGGCTCCCTCAAAAACTGCTGCTCCCACAGTCTAGCTGCAGACCATCTCTTGGATGTTACAGCATTTTGGATGAAAGTCTATCTCTTTCCGCCCGATGCAGTGCCTCATACCTTTAATCCCAGCACTTTGGGAGGCCAAGGCGGGTGGATTACCTGAGGTGAGGAATTTGAAACCAGACTGGCCAACATGGCGAAATCCCCCATCTCTACTAAAAACACAAAAATTAGCATGGTGTGGTGGCAGGTGCCTGTAGTTGCAGCTACTCAAGAGGCACAAGAATTTCCTGAACCCAGGAGGTAGAGGTTGCAGTAAGCCTAGATCGCAGTATGGCACTCCAGCCTGAGCCACAAAGCAAGACTGTCTCATAAACAAAAGTCTCTTTCTTTTACACTTTAGGATAATGCTAGGAAGAGCCTGTTACACAGAGGATGCTATCGTGCAAATCTTCTGTGACTGAGTTATTATCAATCCACTTCACAGACTGAGCAGCTGAGGCACAATGATAGGTGGGAAAAATTTTATCTTCCTTGTCCATTTCCTTCTTGTCCACTGCCCTCAGCCTCCTTCCACCATGAACCACTGCTATTGGCTGAAAAATAAAAAAAATTGTTTTCCATCAATGTTTCCTTCTTTGAGAAGAAAGTAGCAAAGAAAAAACCTAGAAAGTTAAACTTCTCAGACTCAACTGAGTAAGAACTTGTGATAATTCTCTTTTGCCTAGCATTTAAAGGCATCCAATACAGGTCAATTTCCCTCTCTCTCACCCTCTCTCCCTTTCTCTATCTCTCCCCTTCCCCTCTTCTTTCTCCTCTCTCTCATCTTTCCCACCCATTATCCTTATCTCCTCAAGACATTCAGGTTTTACAGACTCCAGGTAATCCCATTATTTATTCCTATACCCAAGCTTTACCTATGAATAGACAACTTCACATTTTTCCTATCCAAACCCACCTATTCTTAAAAATTCAGTGAAAGCCCCTTTTGTTTAGCACTATCCCACCCACTCTTCTCTTAATTCCGGTGCCACATGTTAATTTACAAAACATAGCACTTAACTTTCAAATTAGTAGTTTCTTAGTTCTAGACTCAAGCTTCTTGGAAACTGGAGTTATGATATCATTTATACCATGTACTCATCATGGTGTCAAGCAACTTTTAGCACACTAACAGTAGACAACAAATACTTGTTGCTTGATTCGATAATTCAGTCACAGCTGGGCTGAAGTTTATCTCCATACTGTCAATGAAATAAAGGGCTGGCTAAGCAAATTAATACTGTAAACATAGAGAATTTGGCCTACTTTATGTGAAAATCAACACACTATTTTAAGCAGCACTTCCGTGCCTACTTCCATTCAAAGAATCAATGTGCTGATTGTGATTATTGTCTGTTTGTTAAAGCATTAACCAGATTCACTAAGATTACCACGTTCAACAGCCCCGTTGTTACTCTATGTATATAACCATATTTCAAGAATAAAATCAAGAAAAATGAGACTGTGAACAACTAACTCAACATACACACAAGTTTTTCCCTCCCTTTGAAACAACAATCACACCTTTGGAAGAGTCAGAGCAATTTTGTTTTATCCCTCTTATCAGTGTGGGGACAAAGGGACCTTTCCTTACACCTGCTGAAGGTTCAATCTCTGGAATAAACTAGACAGGAGAAAAGACATACAAATTTATTACGTTCATATTCACGGAGTCCAACAAAATATGAGACTCAAAGAAAGGCCAGATTGGTTGAATCTTAAATAGCACTTTGAACTACAGAAATAAATAGGGGCTTGAAGGTTCCTGCAGACAAACAATGAGAAGGTGAGGGGAGGAACTGCACTGTGAACAAAGGTTGCTTTATCGGGCGGATATGGTTTTTCAGGCAGCAGTCTTCAGAAGAACAGGATCCATGGACCTTTGGTCTCCTTTCCAGTGAGCTATTCTTTTGTTTGATATTATAGGGAGGGGGCTCAAGACAACTGCATTCCTTCTGGAGAAACTTCCCTTACTCAGATAAGGGAACTTCAGAGACACCCCCTCCCTGTGTTTCAGGAGGGAAGGGTAGAGTGCCAGAGAAGGTCAGAGAGACCTTGATTCTGAGGATATTTCTGAAGCCTTTCAACATCCTTTATTTCAGAGTACTCAGTGTGCTGAAGCAGTACATTTGGGGATATCATTTTCTGAGTCCCAATATCAGGTACAAAAGATGTTTTTATAGGAGTTAGAAACCTAGGCTGCGGGAAGGCCTTTGTGGAAAGAACCCACAACTCAGCCTCGTTGCATTTCTTATTTTCTTCCCTTGTGTCTCTTTCACCAGCCTTGGTGCATGTATGTAACTGTTGGCACTTGGAGACAACTGTTGCAGTTTTCTAACATTCAGAACTTTAGAAATTTGCCAACCAAAAACATCTAGTTATATCCGTGAAATGGATGGAAGTCCAATAGCTCCCCAGCTTTCAACTTTAGATTTTCTTGTCTTTTCTGTCTCTCTAACAAACATAAATAGCTTACTAAAGCAATCCTTTACACTGTGTCAAAAGACTGCTGAACGAAAAAAGCTTATGCAGAACTATAGCTTCCAACAAACTTTGCCACAAATTGCTGACATTTTGTATGAGTCAGAATTCTCTCCCTATGCACTGCTACTGTTGCTATTACTACTACTAGTAGTAGTAGCAGTACTGATAGTACTGGTGACAATGATGGAGTCAGAGGGTCTTCCTGGCCCTGGGAAAAGTAACTGGCATACTTTCACTCTAATGGGTTGGGGACCAGGGAGAGTTAGAAACTGACATCAGGAAGGAAAAAAGGAATTGTGTGGTCACAATTAATTCCATGAAGAAGTAACCATCACTTTACTACAAATATTTCACAACTCTTTAAACTTTACACTTTTAACTCCTACTGATCAGCCTCCCGTCTTTCCACTTCCGACTAAAGTGAATAATTTAAGACTTACATTCCATCGGCCAGGTGAGATGGCTCACGCCTGTAATCCCAGAACTTTGGGAGGCTGAGCTGGTGGATCACGAAGTCAGGAGATCGAGACCATCCTAGCTAACACGGTGAAACCCCGTCTCTACTAAAAATATAAAAAAATTAGCCGGACGTGGTGGCACATGCCTATAGTCCCAGTTACTTGGGAAGCTGAGGCAGGAGAATGGCTTAAACCTGGGAGGCGGAGGTTGCAGTGAGTCAAGATCACGCCACTGCACTCCAGCCTGGGTGACAGAGCGAGACTCCATCCCTCCCCCAAAAAAGACTTACATTCCATCATTCTACAGTAGCTTAGTATAACTGGACCACAATGTAAGGGTTGGGACGGATGAGAAATGGGACAAGTCAGCAGAGGAAAAGTCATTATTGTTTCCAGATACACTATAGGGAACCCTGAAGGATTTTAAGCAGAGTAACACAACCGAATGCGTCTTTCAGAAACTTAACTCTAGTTGTTCAGATGATGTCTTGGGCCCTTAGTTGAGTGACTATGGCTTTGCCTGTGATAAGAAACATACAAGGAAGAGATTTGTAAAGGAGAAAAAGGTGCTGTGGAAATCACATTCATGCTTTTCTGCAGGTAACTATGTACAAATACATCTTTCCCAAGAACTCCACGTGGGTGAGGATCTGTCCTGTTTACCACTGTAAACCCAGGGTTGAACACAGGGCCTAACACATAATAGGAGCTTCCTATATGTTTGTGAATTGAATTCAAATAGTCAAAAGGGGACTGTGGGAAAGAACTAATATACGGGTAATTATTTGTTATGGTAAATAATTTATTATGGTAAGATCATTAGTTTCTTTTAATGATTTTATGTCCTTTCTAAAACAATTGGAAAATTATTTGCATTATTCACATATGTGCCTCTCTCCCCTACTGAAATATGAAGTCCAGAAGGCTGAAGACTATTATTACTTTCCCACATGGCACTGAGCACAGTGCTTTGCACATAGTACATGCAAAATTAAATGCACTGAAGTATAAAAGTGGCCGATATCCTCTTCTCATTAAGCATTAAAGAGGCAAAAGTATCACACACACAGATCAGAATTCCCTTTAACAAATAAAAAATATACCCAGACAATTATGTCACCAAACGTAACTTTAATTGTGTCAAATAAACACAAGTTGCTGGAAAAATCATGAAAGGGCATTGATCAAGCTATCTTCCTTAACCAGCACCTGCCAATCCAGAAGGGTGCTCCTTATAGAAGCTCTGATATAGAATATACATTTGAAGTTTCCTAATGGCTCCAACTATCAGTGTATCTGATTAACACTGTATTGTCCAGAAAGCAATTATGTCCAAGCATTATACTCTACAGTTTTGTAGAACAGAATACTATAATGAAACGACATACATTAAATACCCAGTAAAGTGCCCAGCCAGTAGGAGACCCACAATGCCAGACAGCCATTGTTGCATTTATGTTTCTTTTTTAAAGTATTATTAAAATCACATGTCCTTTCATAAAATAATCCCAGGTGATTTCTAGAATCAAAAGCCAGAAGACAGATTAGAGAAGCTACTAAAAGCAAAGAGGGAAGAAAATACAGATATTACATATGGTTGTTATAGCAACTGAAAGCAGCCCCTGATCTCTCTCTCATTCTTTCCCACCCCTCACCATGATCCTATTTTCAAATAAATAACCTCTGGTTTTTCGTTTAAGTTGTTCATCAAGATGAAAGGAAAAGGTGGCCCTTGTTTAGTAGTAAAGACTGCAGTTGTAGAAAAAGACATTTAGGAAGAAACAAAAAAAGGATGAAAAGAAAAGACAACTTAGAATCAAGGAGACAACACTGAGAAATTCATTTACGCAAAACTTAGGAGGACATTTTTCATCAAAGACTTTTCACAGGAGTGACTCTGGAACCCATACACAGGGGAGAGGACAAAAGTCCTGGCTTTCTTCATATAAGTGACCTGCTGAAATCTTAAAACCAAAAGAATGAGAGAACAGAGCTCAGACAAGAAGTCTTTATTTTCTGAGCCAAATTGGGGGTTCCACATAGCCTGCAACAAAAACAAAATGCATCACGTTCAGATTGCATGCCATCAAAGCCTGAGAGCAGCGGGTTTCGCTAGACCACTTTGGGTCTATAATTGTCAATGCTGGGAGCACACAAAACATATTTGTGTACTGAGCTGTGTGATCAAATCATTTAGTTTTGGGGAATCATAAATGTTGCAGTAGTCAAGGGTCTTGGAGACCTCAGAGTTTCAGTGCAGAAAAAAAATGAGGCTTAGAGAGGGAAAAGGACTCATCCTAAGTCATAACTGGTAAGTGAGGGGCCCAATTGACAATAATATCCAACACTTACAAGGTGCTTAGGTACAGGAGATGCTGTTTTAACTGCCTCACATATATCATTAGATCTTCATAAACACATTGATTATTAAGTGCAGGTTAGATATGAGAATGGAGGCACAGGGAGGTGAAACACCATGGCCAGATCACCCAGCTAGTAAGCAGGAGTACCAGGTTTCAAGCACACGCTATGTGACCTCTGGTTTCATATTCGTAGCTAATTCAGTATACACCAACAGCCTCCCTGCACTCCACCAAAACTCCCCTCCATCCCCTGCTTCCTTTTGCAAATTTGAGAGGACCAGTCAGCTCCACCTAACTCTATCTGGGAACAAATTATCTTCAAATCACTCTACCTTAGACAGGTATAAGACCACAGTCTAGCCCCTACTCTAGATAAAATCTTGCCCAGTGTTCCATTTTGGAAAGGAAATGTTTCACCAACATAAGAATCCGGGACTCTGTGGTCAGAAGGCTCCCCAAAGGCCCTTTAACTCTTGGTTCCCATAATGGTATCCCTTATGTAGTTACCAGCCTGGAGACACAGCCATCATTCCTCCAGCCTGGAAGCCAGGCACTAGAGAATGCTGAGAGGTAGGAATGGCAGAGTATGAAGCAGACCTTGGGTGTTACGTAGGCACTGGATGACACAAGTGCCAGAGCATTCCAAGGCCAACTGTACTGATCCCACTGGGTCCCAGCCTTTTTTGACCTAGAGGAACACTTTAATCCAATCTCATCCTGTCCTGGATGTCGGCATACAGTATTCCATTCTTTCTGACCAGACTCTGCACCCCCTACCCGCGCCCCCCAACTCAAATTTCAACTCCTTGAATTTTTTTACTGCCCTATCAGATTAGGTTAAATCCCCTTGATGTGTACTAGAATGTATCAAAAGTGCTGCAATACTGTCAGTTATAAGAATATTCATAGCAAAAATATCTGGCCCAAAACTGAAAACGACTCAAGTATGCACCATTGGGAGAATGAGGCCAGGCATGGTGGCTCACACCTGTAATCTCAGCACTTTGGGAGGCCGAGGTGGGCAGATCACCTGAGGTCAGGAGTTTGAGACCAGTATGACCAACATGGAGAAACCCCATCTCTATTAAAAATACAAAATTAGCTAGGCGTGGTGGCGCATGCCTGTAATCCCAGCTACTTGGGAGGCTGAAGCAGGAGAACTGCTTGAACTCAGGAGGTAGAGGTTGCAGCAAGCCAAGATCACACCATTGCACTCCAGCCTGGACAACAAGAGCAAAACTCCGTCTCAAAAACAAAAAAAAATTAATACTGTTATTTATTTTATATCCTTTTTTACCTACTAAATTCCAAGTTCCATGAAGGCAGAAGCCATGTGTATTCTGTTCATTACAGGATCTCTGACACCTATTATTATGCTCCTGAAATATCATAAGCCTTCTATATGTGTTAAATAAGCTACTGAGCGGATAAATTTCCATTATTATCACAATAATCATAGTCAAAATAATTTATCTTATATTTTCATTTCTGCAAATGGTATGGTGACTAGCACATAGTAGGTGGTCAATTAATATTTTTTAAAATAAACCAATGAATCGTCTATCTCCTAAATGATCTCTCCACCCCTCAAATCCTTTCTGAATTTCATGACTAACCATTCTTATTTTCATGTGACTTTCCTTAGTTCATTCTTTACTTGAAATATTTACTGGCTCCCCACTTGTCCATAAGAGAAAGACGATAGTTAATGACTAGGATCCAAACTATCTTTGCAGATTCATTGTTTATTATTCTTTACAAGGGTCCATCTGTCCAAAGAGAATTGTTTTCTTACTGCATCCTTTTCATACACAGTTTTTCCCCTCCTATTTTTCCTTGCTTGCTCCAACCCTCAGTAATCCTATCTTCTGGTAAACTGTGCCCAGGGTTGATGGTCTACACCACTCATCAATCTTTTACCCATTCTTCTTTTAAGATAGGCAGACAGAGACATCAGTTCGCATTTTCATTTTATTTGTCATGTAGATTATCCACACTTTGAGGACAAAATATCTTCTATCAGGCTTAGAAATTATTTTTAAGAGTAAAGATTTTCAGGGCAATTTAATTGTTCATAAGTGCACGTCAACATGTGCAGAGCACATCTTAAAATTTTGGGAGATTTCTCACTGAAGCCAAATAACATATTTTGAGAAAAAAAATGTATGTGCCAGGCCCCTGGGTAAGTGAAGCCGCAGTGCCTCTATGCGGGCCATACTTCCTCCTGTCTCTCCCTACAGACTGACTCCCATGAGCAGGCTGGAACACGCGTTTGTTGCTTCAAGATTTCATCCTGGGGACAAACATATTCCTTTCCTAGACTTTTCACTCTTTTCCTCTTCTCTAGCCACATAAGATGGAGTTTTGTGTGAGAAATTCCTCTGGTGCCAACCAAATGAGGGTAAACAAAATCCATCTCCCCTGGCAAAATTTCTCCAATCTAACTTGTGTAATTACCTATCTCCCTAATGATGTGCTTGTTTACAGATTAAAGCTATGAATCTAAGCACGGAAATAAGATTAAATCTGATGAATTAAATTCCCATTTGCTTAAATCATCTGGATATTCTTTCTTTAAAAAGAAATTCCAGGTAGAAAAGAAGGTAAGTCACTAGTCTCGGAAAGCCAGAAACACACTTTTTAAAAACAGGAACCAAGCTAGTAATAGGCAGAGTTGTGCACTTAGTTTTAGCCATGCTGATATAAGATTGGCTTATTTGGAAAACCGGAAGAAAAAAAGTCAAGACAAAATGCAATTTCTATTACTATTTATCTGTCTAAAAGCTTTCTAAATGAAATAAAGACACTGCCACCTAGACCCTGTGATCTGGTCCTGCAATCAATTGGTGACTGCAGCGAGCTCCTAGCAAATTCTAGGAGATGCCAGGGAGATTGGGAAGAGAGAGGGGGAGAGAAAGAGAAAAGGAAAGACAGAGGGGAAAAAACAGAGAGTAGATTCTTAAAGGTATAGTCAGGCTGTGAGACATATACACAATCAGTAGAGATTGGTGACGCCCGTATACATGAGGCAGTTTCATCACCAAATGGCTGCGATGATGCTCCCCATATTTCACAAGACAGAATGTAGCCAAACCATATCATCTAGTCTTTTGGCAAGCTCTTCACTGAACTATTTATAGTGATTGCACAGTCCTTTCCGAGAAACCTGGTGTGACCAACACATAATAATAATAACCCAGACATAGCTAATAACTGGCTCACATTCAGCAGTTCCATGCACCTGGCCAAGCACTAAGTGTTTCACGTATGTCCTCACCACACTCCTATGGAGTTGCTATCATCAGTCCCATTTTGCATTTGGTGAAATTGAGATCTAGAGTGTTTAAGTAATTTCTTTGAAGTCACCTGGCTAGTAAAAAGTGGAGAAAGACTCAAACCCAGGTTCATGGGCCTCCAGTGATTCTCTAAAGCATGACATTCCACTCCTCCATCAGAGCAAAGCTAACACTGCAACAACATTCAAATTAAATCCAGTAATAAAATAATCTCCATCTTGACCTCACAGCCAGTCATGTTTTTCTGTTATCTACCATTCAAAAAGAAAATATATGTGTCTATGTTTATATAATGTATGTTTATGTGAACATACATTAAATATCTCAAGTTTCAGCTATCAAACTTTCCTTGCACAATCTATGAAGTTGAGTTTACCACATCACAATTATTCTTACATACCAATTCCAGCAATACAGGGCTTCAAAATCTTCTAAAAGTATGCTATGTTAAAAGTTGTTAAAATTCAAACTTCTAATTTCATGACATATGCAGTTTTACTGTCAGCAATAATTCCACAATATCATTTTTGTGGTTTGCTTCTTTGTGACTGACTTGTAAATGTTGAGTTTTTAAACAAATGAACAAACATTTGTTCTTATTGACCTATGTTGTCACAGACTGAGCTAAAATTCCACGTTTACCGTGAATGCCTATAATGTTTTTAAGTGAAATGCATTCTACAACCTGCCTTTAGTAAAAGATTCTTACATTATGAAGGCCAGCTGTCTTACCAACCATTGTGATAAATAATATTATATATATATAATATATATTAGATATATATATATATATATATATATATATATCTCCTTGCATACACCTATACATAGTCCCATAAGAAATTGCTTTCAAGACATCTATAGCTATATTGTCTCAAGACATCATTCGATATCCCAACATATGACACACATGGGAATTTTGGCTGAGCATTGGACAAAACGCTTTATAAGCATGATCTCTTGTCATACTCAGGTTGACCCTATTAGTTGTCACAATATTAGTTTCATTTTATGAACAATGAAATGATCTTGGANGTGAAATGCATTCTACAACCTGCCTTTAGTAGAAGATTCTTACATTATGAAGGCCAGCTGTCTTACCAACCATTGTGATAAATAATATTATATATATATAATATATATTAGATATATATATATATATATATATATATATATCTCCTTGCATACACCTATACATAGTCCCATAAGAAATTGCTTTCAAGACATCTATAGCTATATTGTCTCAAGACATCATTCGATATCCCAACATATGACACACATGGGAATTTTGGCTGAGCATTGGACAAAACGCTTTATAAGCATGATCTCTTGTCATACTCAGGTTGACCCTATTAGTTGTCACAATATTAGTTTCATTTTATGAACAATGAAATGATCTTGGAAAAATTAAATGACTCCTCAAATATTTCCCAACTAGTAAATGGCAGAACCAGGAATTCAAACCCAGTCTTCAACCATCACATTACCCTGCCAGTGTTTCGAACCCTTTATGAAAAGCAACGGCATCCACACTCTTAAGTCCTTCACAGCATATTTAGTTCAGTCTCTACAGTCCTCAGATTTCTCATCTGTAAAATGAGGACACTGGAGAAAATGACCTCAGAGATCTTTCTTCTTCATAAGAGACCCAAGTTAACTACACTCAATTACCAAAATCAGACTGGTGGAAACGCAAGGAATGAAAGGTGTCTGGCAAAATCCCATGTGCGCTCAAGTGGAGTTCACAAGATTCTGGACTAAGCAATCCCTTGGGCCAAGTTTTATCTTGGCCACTTTTGTAGAGAGGAACTCCATGGTGGGGAGGGGCACACACACCTTATTTAATACTGAAACCAATTAAAATTATTATTGTTTCCTCCATCTAATAACATAAACTTCAGCATTTCCTTCCAGGGCCTATTGTTAACATTGTTCATACTCTCCAAGCTGAGGAAGTATGCAGTGAGCCCAGTGAGGATTATTGGACTATTTTTCAAAAAGGTGGTAGTTATGTAACACAGACTTGCTCTGGGGCAGTGCTCAGATCATTGGCTCAAAATTGTTCCTGGCTCATTATCATGTAATAAAAAGAAGTTATTATTACTGTTCCTAGTCTGTGTGTATGCAGAAGTCCCACGCAGAGTGCAGTGGTATCAGGTATGGGGCAGAGGAATCCCTCGGGTTTCCAGTTAAGGCCCTAATTGGGTCTATTTGAAAGGCTGCCTGTAACAAGGAGTTTTTGCCTTTGATCATGACTCCCCAGATGCCTAGCTTCGTGTTGCACTCAGGAGCTTCCCCTAGCACAGTCCCAGCAGCAGGTCCTGCACCCAGGGAACTATGCTGAGGCAGCAGAGTGATTTTCTGTCTGTGGCACCAGCCCTCCACTTCACTGAATATTGTACAATCAAAAGCACCAGCATTCACCTTCTTGTAAAATAGTCTCCTTCCTTCACCTATACTTGCACTGCTATGGGAAAGCAGTTCTTGGCAGCTTAAAACACACCTGAATCTCCTTCATTTTAAGGAGTGGGAAGATAAAGCGGAGGAGGAAAAGAGATTGGGGCACCTTGAATTATCCTCCCCAACCAATTTAATCACTTTAATCTCCCATGGCTTTCCTATTCAATTCTAGGGAAATGGACCCTGGCTTGGCCCCCTCATTTGCTACTTCCCAGCGGCCATTCTCTATTTACTTGTGGTTTCCAAGTGCAGCCTTTGGCAGAGGTTTGGAAGGAGGAAATGATATTAAAATGTGTGCCCAGGAGAGAGATGCAGATTCTAGCAGAGTTCCTACTAGTGATTGATTTTTACGAACACCAGCTTGTGGTGGGGAGCTTGGATTTTGTGGCACAGAGAACCCCTGCTGCAAGAAGCTGCTGAAACCACAAGTGCTCTTCTTGCTTAAGTGTTCAGCTACACTCAAAAATGTTTTAAATCCTCTTCGTTAAGTGACATTTCTCAAATACTAGTGGGAGAAAGGCACTGTGTTAGGCATAGTGATGAAGAAAGTAGATGTCCTCTATTCCTTAAAGCTACTTAGTATTCACTTTGGATACTTATTAAACATCACCCGTATGCTCAGAAGATTTATCCACAGCCTAAATTTATATATTTTATTTGTGCACTAGTCTATATTAAAATGTCTTAGTATGGCTCAAATGCATACTTTCTATTCCTAGAAAGCCCTCTCAATCATTAGTACTTCAGTCTAATGTCCAGTTTCACCTGTGGTTCTTCTCCCAGCTCTTCTTCAATGCCATCATCACTAGGTCATAGGTAGGGTGACACTGACAGGGTTTTGGAACAGATAAGGCCTTGGTTATTGTCCAGTCTGGCATTTTCATTTTGGAATGAAGGAAATAATCCAGAGAACTAAAATTACTATCATTAGATACACAGGAAATTTGTGGTGCAACTGGGGCCAAGACCAAGGTGTACTGACTCCTAGCACAGGCATCCCTGTATCTAGCTTCCAAAATTGCTAAGGTCACATATGTTATACATCCAAAAGCAAAGGATGAAGTAGTATAAAACAGACAAAGGATATCACCCTTGATGATACATATTTTGTGACAGACTCTGTGCACTGGCCCTGCCCTCTATAGTGTTATCTTGAGAAAGTAGGCGTAAAAATCACAAGCCCCATCAATATCCACGGTCAGGCACTCACACAATGCCCTGAAAATGAGTTCAATGGATGAATGACTCCTACAAGTAGCTTTGCAACTGGTCTCCCTTTTTCCTATGTTTCACCCATCCAATTTATTTTTGCTATACATGTTTTTCTTCCCAACTAAAATGCTGATTATGTCACTCCATCATACCTTCACAACAAAGTCCAAGCTCTTGTTTTGTTTTGTTGTTTTTGTTTTTGAGTCAGTGTCTGGCTCTGTCGCACAGGCTGGACTGCAGTGGCACTATGGTGGCTCACTGCAACTCCAGGGCTCAAGTCATCCTCCCACCTCAGCCTCCCAAGTAGCTGGCACTACAGACGCACACCACCACACCCAACTAATTCTTCTTTTCTTTTCTTTTCTTTTCTTTTCTTTTCTTTTCTTTTCTTTTCTTCTGAAATGGAGTCTCCCTCTGTCGCCTAGGCTGGAGTGCAGTGGCTTGATCTCTGCTCACTGGGTTCAAGCGATTCTCCTGCCTCAGCCTCCTGAGTGGCTGGGATTATAGGCACGCACCACCACGCCAGGCTAATTTTTTTTTTTGTATTTTTGTATTTTTAGTAGAGATGGTCAGGCTGGTCTCAACCTCTTGACCTCGTGATCTGCCTGCCTCAGTGCTGGGATTATGGGCATGAGCCACTGCGCCCGGCCTAATTTTTCTATTTTTTGTAGAGATGGGGCTTCACCATATTACCCAGGCTGCTGGTCTCAAGCAATCCACCCACCTCACCCTCCTAACGTGCTGGAATTACAGGTATGAGCCACCGCACCCAGCCCCAAACTCTTTCAATCTAGTTTTCAAGGCCCTTTTTGATGTGATGCCAGTTTTTCTCTCCAGCCTCATCTCCCATCCCATCTTCCACTCTGTATTCTCCCTTCCTTTCATGGGCTGTTTCCTTTTGTGCTCTGAGGGGCCTCACATGCTTATCTTTCCCCCTTAGGGCTTGCTTTTCTCATGCTTTCATCTGGAAAATCCTATTTATCTTTTATGTGATATCTTCTTCAAAATCTTTGCTGATACCCTCCCCTTACTCCACTCTTATTTGGCTAGATTCTCCTCATCTGTACATACCTGTGTATTGCACATACCAAATTATATTTCAACTATTTATTTCTCCTCTTAGACTTTGAACTACTTGAGAAGAGGACTATCTCTGTGTTCTTAGCCCTGCCAGAAAGTTAAGCACATGATAGGTTTAATAATACTAAAACAAAGATGAAGAGTTAGTAAACAAAACTCAAAACTGTTGGGTACATGTGTCCATATTTTTAACCATTACTCTCTCCTTCCTCCTGTAACTCTTTGCTGACCACAGATGATGTGCCTGAGTATCAAAATGGCCATCCAGAGAGCTAAGCACACAACTCCCCCATCTCATCATATACAAGGCATATCCCTGTGGAACATCACCTGGGTTTAAAGAAAAAGCATGACTCTGCAACTAGCTGGCCTCTGCCAAACAAACAAGAGCCCACAGCCTTGCCATATTGGGCACTCAGTAGTGAGCAGCTGAGCCCCAACTGAAAAGTCAGGTTCAGCACTGTCTCATAGGGAACAGCTCCACCTGCTGAACTCCTTGACATTCCTCTCCGCCTTCAGCACAGCTTTGCTAGAACCTATCTATATAAGAGCAGTCACAATTTTGAGAAATGACAGCATCACAGTAGGGACAGAAAGACATTTTGCATTTCATCACTTGCCTGCATTTTTTACAGGATTATAAGGATATACGTGTGACAAATCTCCACATCATGCTGTTAAAAGGTGGGGGGGAAGGGGGAAGAATAGTTATGTCAATATACCAAGGCTTTCTGCAGTGTCTCCTTTAAAGAATTAAGCCATCAGGATGCATGGTGCTATTTAATCTATCTCCCTTTTCAACAAGGTGGCAATAATCTCTATCTTCCAGTGAATGCAGGGGGAGGTGTAAAAGCATTTACATTTCTCTGCTCATATCCATCAGCAAACAATGTGATAAACACCAAGGTGGGTGGTAGTGGGATATGAGATGGGGCAAGCAATGAATAAAGCAGAGTGTTTGGTAGGAAAGTCTTAGGCAAACATATTTGGCATTTCCTGATGGTACAAGTTAGTTAAACTACCAGGAATTCTGGAAAAAGCAAATGTGACTGAATTAAATGACCAAAAGAAGAAAATGAGGAGCCTGGAGAAAGGCCAGAGACCAGCAACTTCTGGGAAGGAAACATTTCATCAGTTATCCTAGACTGGCAGATTACAAAAATGGTTTTGTCTAAAATATGCAAAAACCATTTATTATCCTGGTTTTCTTTCTTGATGGTGGTCCAAATACTGCACTTTAAGAACATCTGTCCTACTCTAAATCACTGTGCAGGAAATTTACCCACATGCACGAAGTGTTTTAACAAAGAAATAAAATAAAATAAAATTACAAATTCATGATTTTGAAAACAATTGAGCATAAATAAAATTTAAGCAGCTCTAAACATAATAAAGTCCATTAAAAATACAAACAAGTTGGCTACAGGGAAGTTTTAATGATAAATCAAGGTCAGACAATTCAAATTTGTTCTGATTGAATTCAGGCAACTTAAATGTTAGGATGAAATATAGCAAGTGAGCAAGTGAACACACACAATCTAACTAAAACAGTTTCTGATTTGGGAGAAAAAAAGGACAGCTTTTAAACAGAGAGAAGCATTTTCCAGGTGAGAGAAGAAATTATTATAAAAAGAAAGGAGCCCAAATTATTTACAGAATGACTATCATTTTAGCTCTATTTTTAAGTCAGTGCCTTATTACACTATTATTGAACTTTAAACAATTTCATCATTTTGTCATGTACACATAAATTGTTTGTTTAATCATACCACAGAGGCAAGCATCCTGATTTTCACAGGGAAGTAGCTCTACAGTATCATTGCATCCTTATATAACAGAATTTGCCTCAAAATTTGAAGACAAAGCAGAGACACTGAATGAGATTATCCAGTTCCAGGTATAAGTATAGCTTATAATATAGGTGTAGAAGCAGAAGCAGAGACATGTGTGACTGTATAAATGTCCACCACATACACCCACACACACAAATACTAACTCACCAATGTCCATGATAAGCAAAACCCTAAGCATTTGTCTCTTTAGATATAGATTGCTGTAAATGCATTTTTACAGTATTTAAACCATGACAACCACCACTCCACCTATTGCCTAAAAATGTTCATCTCATTTCAAAAAATGTTTCCTCTAAATGTTTTCAATTAACTCCTAACGAATGAGTTAGCTTTGGGAGTTTTGAAATGTCTACTTTCCGAAAAGAATCCTGGATCATAATGTCTCAAAGCCTACAGAGCATAAGCGGATGCCCCATGCTCTCAGCTTATGGAGGATCGAGGCTATGACTGGTTTTTACCATGAACAAATCCCCAGCACCTGGTGTACGCCTGTCATACACCAGGTATCCAATTAACAATTACTAAATACAGGAAAAACTTGAGGCTACTTGAAGATGATATGTCATAGTGTTCCAAATGCAGTAGAATATAGCGGTTAAGAGCTGAGCTTTTCAGACCCCAACTGCATGGGGTCTAAACTGTTTGGTGTTATTAGACCCCAACTTCACAACTCCCAATTCTACCATCTGCTTTCTATGTGACCTTGGGTAAGTTATTTAATCTCTCATCCTAGGTTAAGTAGCTTAACCTAGACTTTAATTTAGAGAATAATGATGGTGACTACTTCCTGTTGTACTGGGACTAGTACAATTCCTTGTACTCATTTCTAGGAAATCATAACAGTACCTACTTCCTATTGTTGCAGATACGTGTTTCCCCTCAAATAGTGCCTGGCACATAGTAAAAACCCAGTAAGTGTTAGTTATTATTATATTAACTATCACCCAAGCCCTAAGTCCTTACCTACCTTTAATTGAAATTCTATTATACCCAAACTCACTTGATAAACCCAGCAACTCAATTTACCCCTTCAGGTAAATGTGCCTGAAAGAAACTGTAAGTTTAACCTGCAATTCTTTTTCTTATTGTCATAGTGCTCTCAGTTCAGTCCATTATCACAAATGCAATTTTATCTTTCTCATAATGCAATGCGTCCTCATCATTTTTCATTCTTGCGTGGCTGAGACTTTGCATCATGGGTGCTGGTTCTCAGTTCAGCTCCTTAAACAAAGAGCATGAAGCTATGTTCTCCCTCAGGCCTTTGGCAGTCCTAGCCCCGACTAGACAGCCATCAGCCCATCCTATCCACTGGAGCAGCACGCTTTATCAAAGTGCACCCCTGTTCTCCCTGCCACAAGGGAGCTGTGGCCTCCAATGCATCTGATTTGATCTGAATCTGTGCTTCTTTCTCTTTCTCTCTCCCCTCTCTCACTGTCTCTCTTTCTCTCTCCCCTCTCTCTCTTCCTGTGTCTCATTTTTGGCCACTTTTGTAGAAAAATTTGGATGAAACAACTCAGGGAGTTTATACTTCAAGAATCAGGACAGTGAAAACTATCCAGGCAGCCATTCTTTATGGTATATCAATGCTGAACATTTATCTTCTATACCAAGAGAGGTAAATAAAAAGATTCTCTATTGCTTTAGTGTCCTGAAAAAAACATGCTTATTGCAAACCATCTATATGCCAAATACTGGCATATAAAAATGAATGAAATGAAGCCTTGCCCTTGAGAAACTCACTATTAATTGGAGCACACACTACGTGATGCTTAGTGCTTGGAGGGAGGCATAGAGAGAGTGACCTGGCACACAAGAGCAGATCTTTTCTTCATGATATTCAGGCTTCCCTTCTTCTTGAAAGTGTTGGAGAAATCCTCAGAAAGGAGGTGATATCCACATGAGGACTTAAATAATGGAAAGGATTTAAGTGGACACAGACATGGCAGATTGAGTTTTTAAACAGAGGCAGCAAAGTTTTAGGCAGCTTGAGCGAAGGGGCAGGGACGGAAAAGAAATGATCCCTTTTGTGACTGGAAGTCTGCAACGGTTAGGTGTATGCCTTTGAGGCAGGAAAACCAAGGGTCCAAAAAACACTCTCAGGTTGGCATGCAGATGACAACCACAGGACCTTTGCTATGCCTCACTGCTTACATTCTCTCCAATCTCCTAAATCAGGCCTTGGCAAACCTTCCTTCCTGTAAAGGGTCAGAGAGTAAATATTTTAGGTTTGTGAGCTATACACTTTCTGTCACAACTATTCAACTTTGTTGTTGTAGCAGGAAAGCAGCCATAGACAATATGTCAATGAATGAGTGTGGCCATGATCCAATAAAATTTTATATCAAATAATTTTCGTGTCATGAAATATCATTCTCCTCTAGATTTTCCAGTCATTTAAAAGTGTAGTAACCATCTTTAGCTTGCAGTCCATACAAAACAGGTGGCAGGACAGATATAGCCCATGGGCTATAATTTGGCAACCCCTATGTTAAACTACCTCAAATCCTACCTGCAACAAAATATAAATTATATCTTTCCCTCTAATGGGGAATGCAAGCATTTCTTTAAAGATATTTTCAACACCTGGATTTAAGTTGAGTAAGAGGTACTAGGATACTTATAAAGTTGGTGAGTTTTCAAGGCAAATATAATTTTCCCTTCTCCCTGCCCTAAGATTTTAATCTAAATTAAATGAATGTCAAGGAGACTTTCATAGAAGGTGTTAAACCAACGATTAGGTGATTGCAAGGGAGCTAATTCCTACTCTCTGGGGATAGTCATCTATTTGTCTCAGGGTATATTTGGGACTGCTGAAAAGCTCTTTCTTAACTAATTCTTGTCTTAAAATGATGAAACTCCTAAAATTGATTCTCTACTGCCTAGCAAAAAAAAAAAAAAAAAAAAAAAAAAAAAAAAAAAAAAAAAAAAAAAATGCTAAGCAAAAATTTCTAAAGTCACAACACCCTAAAGCCAGATCAGGACCTTGTAATATCATCTCAAACAGCAGACTGCTGAGACTTATGTGTAAGGAAAGGAGGGAACTGAAAGACCACAAAAGTACCTCTTCAACTACTCACTGGATGGTAAGCCAGCTCTGAGAGCACATATTCCCTCTGTCTCGGACTATACATACATTTCCTCCCAGCTTCATCCTTTCTGTTCTTTTTTTTCTTTTATTTAGAAGGTAGACAAGAAGAACGGAAAGGGCCAACTAATTAAAAGCTAACTTGACTTTCTGGGACTTTTCCATGTATTTAGTGTACATACACTGTCTCCAGTTGGCAAGGCATAACTAAGTATGGCTAACACTGGAGTGGAATATTCTACTGCATTTTCTTACTGCTGTAAAAAAAAAAAAAAAAAAAAAAAAAAAAAAAATCATGCTTTAATCATAAGTGTTAACCATCCAATTCATCCCAATATACTCATCTCTAATACTGATTTGGGCAGTATATTCAAGAATATACCAAAAACAACCACTTTTAAGTCTTTAAAAGCAGAAGTATACAGAATAACCAATAAAAAATCCCATCACCATTGTGCTAATCAGATTTAACTGTGAAGAGAGAAAATGGCGATGCTTTAAAATGGTTTTGTGTATGTGCCCATGCGTGTGCATTCTTGATTGCGTGTGTTGGTTGGGTGAAGATTTAGGGGAGCAATTTATCTCTGAGAAAATCAGATTCCTTTGTCCAGTTTGAGGACAAGAACAGGACATTCTAAGATGTGGAATCTAATCTGATATTTTAAAACACTGTTAGCCTTGGTTCCAAATATTTTAGACATTGAGACGATAAAGAAAGTTTATTCCAGTCACAGCTTGGTGATTGTGCTAACAACCTAAGATCAACCCAAGACCCAAGATATGGAGAGTTAAAAACAGGCACAAATGACCTTTTCTCCTACCCTGCCCTATTCTGTCTGCAAAATTCTTAATCTTCTATAAAAACCTAGCTTAAATGTCACTTCCCTTTAAAACCTTGCCTCCCCATCTCAGGCAAAATTAGCTGTCCCCCACTCATCTTTGCTCCCATAGCACTTTGCACAAAACTCTATTACGGCTATTATGCACTTATCACAGTAAATTGCAATTTATCTGTTTATGGCTCTATTTCCACCAGAATATGCACCCTTAAGGGTAAAGATCAGATCTTATTCATCTTTGTACTCCCAGTGCTCACCACAGTGCTGACACAACAGCCACTTAAAACATGTTTTAGTATTTTTATTATTAAAGAAATGCATCCCCATGTTAAAAATTCAGAACAGCATAACTGGTATAAAAGGAAAGGTTAAAAGTTGTCTTTCCAACATTCAGAACATCAGTACCACTTCCAAAACAAAATCACTCATAAAAGATTCTTAATGCATAAATACTACATGAACCCCTTCCACTCACACCCATCTGACCAACATATGGCTTCAAAGCCATCACACATGCAGGAGTTGCTGCCTGTGCTAACCATCTGACAATGGTTGGGTGCAAAATCACGCAAAGCAAGAGGCAAGTGAAGTATTGTGCTTTTGGAAGGGCAGTCTTCTTAGGACCCAAGTTCTTCTATGCCCTTGATTTGATTATAAGTTCTTCTCACTCACTGATATGGTTTGGCTGTGTCTCCACCCAAATCTCATCTTAAATTGTAGTTCCCATAATCCCCACGTGCCGTGGGAGGGACCTGGTGGGAGAAAACTGAACCACGGCAGCAGTTACCTCCGTGCTGTTCTCGTGATAGTGAGTTAGTTCTCACAAGAGCTGATGGTTTTACAAGAGGTTTTTCCCTGTCTTCACGCTACACCTTTCTCTTCTGCTGCCATGTGAAGAAGGAGGTGTTTGCATCCCCTTCTGCCATGATTGTAAGTTTCCTGAGGCCTCCCCAGCCATGCTGAACTGAGTCAATTAAACCTCTTTCCTTTATAAATTACCCAGTCCCGGGAATATCTTTATTAGCAGCATGAGAATGAACCAATACAGTAAATTAGTACTAAGGAGTGGGGCACTGCTGTAAAGATACCCAAAAATGTGGAAACAACTTTGGAACTGGGTAGCAGGCAGAAGTTGGAACAGTTTTGAGGGCTCAGAAGAAGACAGGAAGATGTTAGAAAGTCTGGAACTTCCTAGAGAACTGGAGGGCTCAGAAGAAGAAAGGAAAATCTGGGAAAGTTTGGAGCTTCCTAGAGAATTGGAGGGCTCAGAGACAGGATGGTGTGGGAAAATTTGGAACTTCCTAGAAACTAGTTGAATGGCTTTAACCAAAATGCTGATAGTTACATGGACAATGAAGTCCAGTCTGAGGTGCTCTCAGATAGAGATGAGAAACTTGTTGCAAACTGGAGTAAAGGTAGCTCTTTTTATTAGTTTCTTTTCATGCTGTTGATAAAGACACACCTGAGACTGGGAAGAAAAAGAGGTTTAATTGGACTTACAGTTCCACATGGCTGGGGAGATCGCAGAATCACAGTGGGAGGTAAAAGGCACTTTTGGTGGCAGCAAGAGAAAATGAGGAAGAAGCAAAAGTGGAAACCCCTGATAAACCCATCAGATCTCATGAGACTTATTAACTATGATGAGAAAAGCACAGGAAAGACTGACCCCCATGATTCCATTGCCTCACCCTGGGTCCCTCCCACAACAAGTGGGAATTTTGGGAGATACAATTCAAGTGGAGATTTCGATGGAGACACATATCATTCTTCCTATGCAGAGAGACTGGCAGCATTTTGCTCCTGCCCCAAACATCTGTGAAACTCTGAATTTGAGATAAATGATTTAGGATATCTGGTGGAAGAAATTTCTAAGTGGCAAAGCATTCAAGGGGAAGCAGAGAAATTTTGGGGGGAGAAATTCAAGCTTGCTGGAGAAACTGGCATAAGTAACAAAGAGCCAAATGTTAATCACAAAGACAATGGGGAAAATGTCTCCAGGGCATCTCAGAGACCTTCACGACAGGCCCTTCCATCACAGACCCACAGGCCTAGGAGGGAAAAATGCTTTAGTGGACCCGGTCCACAATCCACTGCTCTGTGCAGCCTCAGGATGTGGTGCCCTGCATCCCAGCTGCTTCAGCTCCAGCTGCAGCTAAAAGGGGCCAATGTACAGCTCAGGCCATTGCTTCAGAGAGTGCAAACCCTAAGCCTTGGCAACTTTCACGTGGTGTTAGCCCTGTGGGCGTGCAGAAGACAAGAACTGAGGTTTGTGAACCTCCGCCTAGATTTCAGAGGATGTATGGAAATGCCTGGATGTCCAGGCAGAAGTTTGCTGCAGGGGTGCAGCCTTCATGGAGAACCTCTGCTAGGACAGAGCAAAAGGGAAATGTGGGGTTGGGGTCCCCACACAGAGTCCCCATGGGGCACTGTCTAGTGGAGCTATGAGAAGAGAACCACTATCCTCCATATCCCAGAATGGTAGATCCACTGACAGCTTGCACCATGCATTTGGAAAAGCTACAGACACTCAATGCCAGCCCAGGTAAGCAGCCTGGACGGGACCCCACACATGGGACCTACTGGGAGGTAACTGAATCATGGGAGTGGTTACCTCCATGCTGTTCTCATAATAGTGAGTGAGCTCTCACGAGATCTGACGGTTTTATAAGGGGCTTTCCCTCCCCTTCACTCTGCACCCCTCTTTTCTGTTGTCATGTGAAGAAGGATCTGTTTGCTTCCCCTTCTGCCATGATTGTAAAATTCTGGAGGCCTCCCTGGCCATGCTGAACTGTGAGTCAATTAAACATCTTTCCTTTAAAAATCACCCAGTCATGTGTATGTCTTTATTAGCAGTGTGAGAATGGACTAATACACTTACTGAAACTTTTGCCTTTTATTTTCACCTCTTACTCTCTTGTTGTGATTCTCCTGCTTTGTTTATATGCCTCCATCAGCTCTGTCTTTGTCTCCCAACATGACTTTCTTTGCCTGTGGTCTCTCCATGTCTCTTTGTCTCTCATCTTTCCTTTTACCTCCTCTTCTCAATCTGCCTCTGCTCTCTGGCTTTCCTTCTGTCTCTCTCTACCTTTGTCATGCACTTATGTTCTTTCTCTTCCCATCTTCCTCCCTCTCCCTGCTTCATTTTCTCCCTTTCTCTTTTCTTCTCTCTCTTATTCATTTTCTGTCTTCCATATATCTGTTATTGACATCGCTCTGTCTCCTCTCTGTTTTTGGTTTTTTTTTTTCATCTCTCCTTGTTCTGGAGCTCTCTTTCCAATCAGCATTCACAATCAGTAAACATCCTTACTGAGGCCTTATGATGCTAATATTTCATTTTTAAGAGTGGAGACTTAAATGTTGTACATTGGTGCTTATGTTGCTGTGAATGTATACAGACATACAAGAGTGCACATATTTATTATGTATATATTTATATGTATTTATATGACATGGAGATGGATAGCAAAATCAAGACAGAGATTGAGATTTAAACTGAAATATATGTTGTTTTATTGGGTGAATGGAGGTCACTGGAATTTCTGGGATATATAGTCAGGTTGGTGAAACTACCACGAATCATTCTCTCTGGAATCAACAAAGGTGATGATAAACAAAAGGCCTGGTAGCACATGCTGCTGCATACCCAGGAGACAGACACAGAGTGATCTTGATCTTTTGCAAAAAGCCTGGACACCAGACTGTCTCCCAACAACAGTGATTAAAAGGGAAACAGGCAACTTGAATGTGAGCTCTTGTACAGTTGTTGCCCGGAATTCAGTTTTAATGAGGCCAAGTTCACAAACTCGTTTGCTCTCTCTTTCATTTATTTTCATTTTAAAATAACTTTTAAAAATAACTTAAGCAATACACATTTATTGAGAAATGACAAAAACAATGAACAAACACAAGAAACTTGCATAGAATCCTAACATTCACCATAATCACTGGCAAACATTTTGAGTCGTATCTTTCCTGCTTTTTTTCCACAAAAGTTTAATTTTACAGTACATAATAATTGAAAAAAAACTCTCTCAAACCCTTACTATTTCCAGGTTTTTTTTTTTTTTTTTTTTTTTGAGATGGAGTCTCGCTCTGTTCACTCGGCGGAGTGCAGTGGCTCTTGGCTCCTGCACCTCCCACCTCGCCAAGGGTTGAAGCAAATTCTCCTGCCCCCGAGCGGTGCTCCCAAGTAGCTTGGGGTATGGCACCTGCCACCACGGCGTGCTGGCTAATTTCTGTATTCTGTATTTTAATAGAGATAGGGTTTTTCCATGTTGGCCTGGCTGGTCTCGAACTCCTGACCTCAAGTGATCTGCCTGCCTCAGCCTCCCAAAGTGTTGGGATTACAGGCATGAGCCACCGTGCCTGGCCTCCAGGTATATTTCTAGGGACTTGGGATATATGAGAGAACAACACAGACAAAAAACTCTGACTTAATGGGTTTATGTTTGTACTATTTTGTAATATTTTATTCTGATATTTTGTGGACAGTTTCCCAATTCAAAATATATATTTACATAATCAACTTTTTAATGACTTCGTTATTCCACAACAGACAGGTACAAAGCACATAAAAAAAAAAAAAACTTTCCCAAGGAAATAGCAAATAAAATAGCAAATATTTAGTAAGCAAGTATTAAGTGGAAACAGCTAGAGATGCTGAGAGGGTTGCTAAAAGGTTTAGGACAGTGCCCTAATCTTCAATATAAGGAAATAGAACTGGAGCGAGAGAACCTACATGCAGAAACAGAAACAACATCACGAATGTCATATTACAAACATATTTTAATAGGCCATACTGAAGCACTATTAATATCAATGAAACTGTAATAACAGCTAACCCTTATTGATGATTATATGGGTTATACGCCAGATGTTCCGTTAAGAAGTTATATTATCTCTGTTAACCATCAAGCCACCATATAAGAAATATGCCATTAGTATCCTCATTTTACAGATGTGGGAACTAAGGACAGAGATAAAGTTAATTGCACAAGTTCACACATCTAGTGGATAGTAGAGTCGGCAATTCACCCAATAAATTATATTTTAAATCATGTGTACTTTTTGCCATTTAAGACATATTTTGCCCATGGTTACATGGACAGCCATGGAAGATAGTTTTTTAGTGTACACTGAATGACAGAAATTTCACCTGGGCGACATTGTACTGTCCCATGTGATTTATAGAGCCTTCCATTCCACCACGTCTTTGTTGCACATGGTTTCCATTGAGAAGCTGATAAACACTGTGGGCTGCATCTCTCCATGGGAAAAAGTAAAGCATATTAACACAAAATTATGCAGACAATGGAAGAAGTCCACGGACTCTTAAACTCATGTGCAAATCTTAAGGAAATGATTTTCAAACTTGAGTATTCCCAAGAATCTCCTGGGGAGTTCGTAAAATATACAGATTCCTGGTCCCTTCTTCCCATCATGGCATTCAAAAACAGGACCCATGAGGACAGTACTTTGAGAAATGCTGCCCCAGGCACCTATGAGTGAGCCCATGCCTGCCCAGTTAAGAGTTCTTCTATCGTTTCAGCAAAATGCAAGTCAGGGCAAGCAGGGCTGCAGACGATAAATTTCTAAACCAGGGTGCTGAATGTGCCTAAAATAGCCTTTTTCCCTTTAATGATTATAATCAAGAACGTACAGTGGGAATTGCTGAGGTAAGGAGAAAATCTTTCACTTTCAATCTG
>NW_016814655.1:137879-147027 GCF_001698545.2 Rhinopithecus bieti | reverse complement strand
CCCCCGCCAGTCACCCACCACCCAGCCCCAAACCACCAAAGGCCCTGGAGCAGAAGGATTGATAGCCCATGATTTTGTGTCTCAACAGCTCCCGTTACTCTGGTTAGGGAAATACGACTAGAGGCATCAATCTATTGGTTCCAGGGCACAACATGATTAGTTGGTTGTCTGATAACATGATTCTTATTAGCACTTTCTTTAAAAAGTGTACACGTTGTACACACTGTCACTGTAGGGTCATTAGTCAGCAGGGAGAAACCAAACAGCCCATCCCAAACATCCTCCCAGGATAACAAGATGACACACATTAATAACCCCCGGAAGCCACTTGTGGGGATGGACAGAGGTGAGGGTTTCAACCCAAACTGCATCATGGAGTGAGTCATTGCCAAGTAAAGTGTCAGTGACCTGACAATGGGGTGAAGTGAAAGGGAGACCCCCAAGAAAAGTCATTCATATCAAGAGTTCCCCTATCACCCCATCTGCACTGAATTGTGGAGTTCTTTAAAAATTAGCCAGGCACGGTGGCGGGCACGGTGACGGGCACCTGTAGTCCCAGCTACTTGGGAGGCTGAGGCAAGAGAATGGCGTGAGCCCAGGAGGTGGAGCTTGCAGTGAGCAGAGATTGCACCACTACACTCCAGCCTGTGTGACAGAGCAAGAATCTGTCTCAAAAAAAAAGAAAAAAGAAAAAAAGAAAAAAAAAAAAAGAAACTCAAAATAAACCCATTCAAAATGAACTTATATAAAAAACCCATACAAAGCATGATTTAGCAGAAACAGCTTTGGTGCCAGAAAGGGCAAAAATCAAATCCCAGCTCTGCCACCTGCTAGCTGGGTAACCTTTGGCAAGTTGTTTATGCTTGACTTCTACAGCTTTAGAATGAGGACAACAATATGTAGTTCATAAACTACATATTCTCACATTCTTGTGAGAATCAAGAAAAATCATGTGGTGATGTTCCAGATCATATTTCTGGGGAAGCTGTTCACTAAATTGGTGGTTATTCATATTAATATTGTTAAAGGAGACTTCTGTTATAATCAATATGTCTTATGTAGACAGAGTTGTCCCTGATGTTCAGCAAACTTTCCTTTGCTCTCTTCTTTCACTATCACCCCAAAAGTTAGAAGTAGAAAAAGCTATAGTTGGTAACTCAATTATAATCCTAGAGCAAGTAAAACCCATTAGCATCAACAGGCAGTCCTTCAGCTTGACTACTGCTGCTCCAAAATGTTGATTAATACTCTAGGTTTCCTATATGAGAAGACATAGTGAGACCACCTTTAATATTATTTTTAACTAGCTTTTATCTGCATAAGAAAATTAAACAGAGGAAGAGATAGCTGTACCTCCTTTCTACCCCAACCACTATTGCAATAAACCCAGTCATAAGTAGTCTCATCTCTGAAGTTCATTAGCAGTGGAATATATATGGCAGACAGGTTATTACTAGGAACCTCACTTCCAGAAGGTCCCATCATCACTCTTTAAGGGAACTTCAGAGGTTTAAACAATGCCAAGAGCATGACTTTTCATGAGGCTACTTGTTTTGAAGCCCAAGACAACAACTTGAAAAGCGGAACCTAGAACTCAGGAGCTCTACGGCCATTATTCACTCTTCTGCCCACAATGGAAAACCTTATGGACACAGGTGCATGGGCTTCAGACAAACCACAAGGCTAGGGTGCAGCTGTGTTCTAACTCTTGCCTGTGGCAAGCCAGCAGTGGGCCAAACCAAGAATCACTCCTACAGTGTGACCAAATGTTATTTGACCTTCTTCTTCCACTAACTGACCTACTTAATAGGAACATCTTGGTTTCTTTATCTGAGAGTGTAGATGACATTTGTCTTTCCTATCTTATAGAATTGTGGTGAGAAGAAATACCTTAAGTAATGGAAGTAATGTGTCGATCTTTGAAAACTGAATCATTTTGCAAAGAGAAAAAAGGGCTATAACTGATCTAAAGTGGTATAAAAACATTCAGGAGTGCTATAGAAATAGACACAATATCTTTCATATGTGTGTAAAATCTCACATAGGATTTCCGACAGAGCATCCACGTCCTTTTTTTATTCCTATCTACATTCTAGGATAAGCTGTTCTTTCATTCTAAACGTTGCACAGTAAGATTCCACCTTTGCTTCTTGCCAACTGTTTGCTTACTCCATCCATACAATCGGAGCAGAGTTTGAGCTCCTTAACAGGAACCACTGCACTTTTATGGAGCCTGGGTTCACCTCGCAATGAACACATCTCTTCTCTGCCATCCCCTTTAGTCACTGCAGAGACGCTGTTTGGCAGTTTCCCCTCCAGGAGACACAAGTGCCTTCTCTACACCTTTTAGCCACAAAATAAGGGCCAGTAATTGAGATATACACAAAAACAGGACAAATATTTTACATACATTTAGTGACTGAATATAAGCTGGCAGGGAGCCAAATCAATTTATCCTCAAGGCAGCCTGAACAGTGATCTCTCTCATCAGCAACTTAAACAAAAGAAAGTCCTTTTGTGAAAACTCTGTGTGGAAAATGTCAAGGTAAAAATGAAATGATGATGACTCCAGCTAAGATTTAATGTGCAAATAAGGGCAGTCATGTCTCTCAGTGACCATAAAGGTTTTTATTTTCCTACTGGGCTTGGAATGTACCCAAATTTACTACAAGATTGATGTGTATATATTTTGCTTAATTCATATTTTTCAATCATTCCTAAGGTTGAAACTTTAGTTAAACATAGTATTTAAATAAAGTAATTTAAATTCCTGGATATAAAGAGGAAGGTTTACATCTCTCAACTTTTAGTCATGACATCCATTCAGCTAAAAATATCCTTGTAATCATCTCCAACTGTTACTTTCAATCTTCTCTACACATCAAGGTTTGTCTGAAGTACATACTCTACAATCCAGTTTGAAGGCCACCCCAGCAAGAAGATGTCCAACTCTCCTCTGACCTCCTACAGCATGTTCTGTCCTCAGAGAATGCACATCTCCCGCTGTCTCTTAAGAAGTTTCTTTGTGTACAAGACCAAGAGCTCATTGAGGGCAGGAATTATTTCTTTTCATCTTGTGTAGCACTTCACAAATATCCGTATGCCAGTGAATGACAAATATTAGGAACTCAATAAATACTTGTTGAATTAAAACTAAATATAATAATTTGTGTAAGCCTCTTAGCATAATGCTGACACATAGCAATTACTCCTAAATGGGAGCAATCATTACTCTCATATATAAATGTGATTGGTGTATCTGCTTTTTTGCCCTATCTTATAAATTTCTAAGGCGTCTCTTTTAAAAAATGTGGATATAGTTCTGAGAGTCAACATTCATGTCAATGATCGCTAGAAAATCTCATTCAATAACTAAGAGATTTTTACTTTCCAATTTCACATTAGGGTATTTTTTTGGGGGGCGGGGAGGTCCAAAGATAGCAAGTTCCTTAACATGAAGATGTAATACAACAAACCTAATAAACTATGTTTTGCTGCAAACCATGTGCCCAGATTGACATGAAGGCCTGCTGGGATCTCAAATTACTTGATTTTCCTTAAATAGATATGCATATGAACTGAGGAAAAAGGAAGAATCTTGTGAAATAAAAGGTTTGTTCCCTTACAGGTCAAGGGTATAGGTCTTTGTGTTATTTCTGCATCCCCAACACTCCTAGTGCACTTTACTTAGTAAATACAGTAGGTACACAGTATCTGTATGAACAAACTACTAAATTAGTTTTGACCTGTAAAGGATTTTAGTCTATTAGCGCCATTTTACAAAGGATGAAATTGAGGCCACAACATTTCAACATGCTATGACTACATATATAATTTTTGTATACAGCCAGGATTATAACCCACAATTCTTAATTCCCAGTAAAGAACTCTTTCTTCTCATAAGAAAAGTAAGTAGCATTTATTGAGTATTTACTATGAACAAAGCACTTTGTATCCACGATGTCGCCTCTTTAGCAAAAAGCCTCCAAAAGATATACTATCCCCATATTTTAGATGGGGAGACTGAGGCTTGAAGAATTTAAGTGACTTACTCAAGGCAATGTGCTGATTTAGCAGGACAACTAAGATTCAAACTCAAATCTGTCTGATTTCAAACCCACTGCCTTCCAAATCACACCACATTAGCATTCATATAGCATTAAGTACTGAGAGAAGGAATTATGTAGGCTTGCTAGATAAAGCTAAAATCTTTTATCATTTTACTTTTTAAAAGGTCAGCACCCCTCCCACCAAAAAAAAAAAAAAAAAACTGTATCAAAATGTATAGCCAAGTCAAGCATTCATAGCCAACATGTCTATAATATCAGATTTGTCATTACATTAGAAAAGGAATCTATTCTTGAAGAACAACTGTGCTGAAAGATGAAAGATCGCAGGTTACCTCTTGCTCACTGAATCACCAGGTGCAGATTCCACATCTCACTGAAGATGAAGAGGTGGGTGGATGAGAGAACAACCAAATCACTACTTAAGGTAAAGAGTGCAATGTGACAGGCACGTGTTCATGTCCTCGCTTTTCTACAAGAAGATGGAGCTTCCAGCTAAGAGTACATCCTCCTCCACCATCATCAGAAATCAACTCAAGACAGGATTATCTAAAATACAGATTCCAAAAGGTCTGAGTTTTTCTGTTCTATTTTAAAGTCCATTGTACAAGCGACCTTCTGTGCAGTTTGGGCATAGGATCACTCTGGGTGACAGTCTCTGTTCTGCCATTGACCCCCTGTGTCTATTTGGCAATTCATTTAGCCTTCTGGAACCTCAGTTTCCTCCTGTATGTAATGACAATAATAACACCTACTCATGACATTTCTGTGAAAAATTAAGTGAGATGATGAATGTAAGGCATCTATCCCAGAAGTTGGCCCAGATTGGGACTCAATTTATTCACTAATGTTGGAGGGTAAATGTCAAATCCCAGAACAACTGGAAGCAAAGAGGTACACAGAAATCAAGCAGTCCATCACGTGCTATGAGAAATGTAACATTAAAGATGTCATTATGGCAAAATAGAAGTCAAGTAAAACCCTCTGTTAACACATCTTGTAATATAATTGCCAGTGAGAAAGGGGCAGAGTGGTGAATTGAAATACTAAACTTAACTCCGGCATAAAAATATGAAAAAGAGATATTAACACTCATCACCTACTTACTACCTACAAAGAATTTTATAAAGATTAATGCTACAGCACTTTAAAATCCCTTAGAAATAAGGAATAAACACATACACCATTATGCATACATATAAAGGCAAATATATATTTTAACACTCTAAGGATTACTATATAAATTTAGATCAGGGCACAGCATGCCTGGGATGAGTAGGGTGGGAACAATATGTTCTTGCTTACGACACCAAGCTCATGACAAATGATTCATACCCAGCACCTTTCATGCCAGAAGATCCCCCCAGGTGTTCCACCAACTCTAGCAACAGTTTCCATCAATCGAGACTGCAGTACAGAGGAATCACATCACACCCACAGATGAGGCAAAACAGACATGTCTTTATACAACTGCTCAAGTCCAACAGCTGAGAGGGGGCAGGAAAGAGAAGGGAAGGAGGTGAGTGAACCATCCAGAACTCTTCACCAGATTGACAGGCAGCCTATAATTACCATGCATTTGCACCTTGAATGCAGGTGTTGTCATAATCAGAGACTCTTCTTAGCAAAGGCTTTTTGCTAAAGGTGAGAGGGGTTCACAGGATGTGTGTTGCCTGTGGCCCTGAATGGGTTTGGAGGCAGATTTATAGGGGAGGACATCTAAATGTGAAAAGATGAGAGTCCCCCATGCCCCCCACCACTCCAGTCTGGCCCTCGGGTTTAAATTAGTGGATTTCCCACTCTGGGGTAAAGTGAAGTGCCGTTCAGAGTACCAAACAAGTGTATGAGGCTTTAAAGTCACGCTGCCCTCTTAGGTACAGCCTGGCTCCTAATTATCTGTAGTTAATCTGACCGGTACAGTCTCCACTTCAGAGATGGAAAAATCCACAATTTGCCTCGGTCTAACCACAAATAAGCAGAACTAGAATTCAGGTCTCCACTCTGCTTTGCATTCTACAAAACTGCCAAAAAAAAAAAAAAAAAAGTTTTTTTATGCTTTTTTTCCTTTAAAAAATATTTTAAACTTTCTCTGAGTCTGGTCCAGATACGTAGGACTAGCTTTGTTTTGGAGGACACAGATAAAGACTATTTCTCTTTCTCCACTGTCTGTATGTCTATACTTACAAAAGAAAAAGAAGAAACACCGTTGTGTGTGATGACCAGAGAAGGGACTGGGTCAGAAGAGGTCTTTATGGAATAAGAGACTTCAGAGGGCAGAAATCTCACCTCATTAGTTAACATGATTTGAGTGATCAAAACTTTAACACTCATCACCTTATTTCCTACATTATCTCAGACTTGCCTGCATGTTCAATGCCCTGACCCTAACAAGCCCTACTAGAATTATAAGCAGCATTTATTATTATTTTTTAATGCTGGCAGTGCTTGGCGCCATTTCCTAAATGGAGGTTAAAAATTTGCCAAAGATGTATTCTACTTTTCTCTTTCTTTCCAAGATCTTTCAAGAGATGAGCTAAAAAAAAAAAAAAAGAGGTCTAATGGGTGAGTGATATTTTACGGCTTGAATTACATTAAAAGCCAGAAACATTTTGAGTCCAAGGTCTTTTACTTCTTAATACAACAAGAGCTAACATGTTTGATGTGTTTAAAATCTCCCCTCAAAGCCAGAAGCTTTGAGTTAATCACTTAAAGCAGTGTGAAAGTTATTCAATCAGTTTAAGAAGATTTGAGTTCAAATTAGAGGATTAATTTTAGTGGCTATGATACGAAACATAAAATAGTTAAGGTAAGGAATGAGGGCAAGGGTCTCCAGAACTTGAATGGAGAGAATTTCAGCTTCATTTATTTGATCAAACCACTCCTGAGAACCACATAAAACCACAGCCTCTGTCGTGAAGGAGGAATTGTAGGGAAAACCCTGCTACCGCTCTCAGGACAGATACATCAATATTAAATATTATCTACCATGATTTGCCTTAATACAATTTATATCGATGTACCCAAGGAATTCATGATGACAGACTAGCATTTTAAAATGTTCACAACTCTCATTTAAAAGCTGACAATGAGCACAACTCACTAAAGTGGCACTTCTCTGGGAAGGTTTCTGGGAATTACATCACAACGGAAAACGTTTTGAAAGGTACCAGAATGTGTAGATTGTGCATATTACAAACACTACAATCTCAATTACCTGGTCGAAGCTGTAAAACTTGAAAATTTTTTCCCCCATTTTACCCATCCTTGGTTTTTATGTTCTTGTCTATGTCTGGAGAAGTTTCCACACTTTAAAATCATTGTTAGTTACTACAATCAAAGCTGGTTCTTTATTATTTCAACTCACTGAAGTTTTCAGGTTCAATTTAAATGGGAATAGCTCCCTCAGATTGCAGACAAGCAAGCTTTTCTGAAAATCTAAAACCTTTCCTGATATGACCAAAGCTCATGGACTTGCATCCTAAGTCCCCTGGAATCCAGCCTCCTGGAATTGAGCAATCCCTTTCCTGCCTTCATAAAGGGAATGTTAAGTCTTTATTTGTGCTCTTCATTAGAGGAGGTCAGGCAATGGGGGAGAACAGGGAGTTGTTGTCACTGGCATATATCTGATTTTCCTGAGACTGACCATGCCAGAGAACAACCGCTCATTCACAGGCTGGAAAGCCCCAGTTCTCAAAACACACTCGCTTAGTGCTGTTAGAAGATGCTGGAGAGTTCCTGTCCTGAAACTTGCATCCACTTGGTCCCCCAAAGCAGAGGATACACTAAAGAACACCTTATACTCTCCACTGCAGTTCTCCCTCATGGGGAAGAAGGGGTTAGGAGCTCTGCATGAAATTAAAATGAAATAAAATAAAACGCCTACATACATGGGTCTTCTTAATCTTCCTTGAGCCAGTACATAAGTCTGGCAAGTAAAGGGAAAGTCACTTGAGGGGATGTCAGCCTGCCTGGAAATTTAACCCTTTCGTCTCTATATTAGGAGAACTTTAACCCCTCTGTTTGCCTGGTCTTCAGTTCCACACACCAATGCGACCAAGGCAACAAGAAATAGGGATTTGACTCCTCAGTTTGAAACTGTGGCATTTGGAGAGGACTCTGATGGTGTTGGTGGGAGAGATGGGGAGGCTGGTCTCCTAACAGGTGATGTTAACTCTTGGGGGAAGTGGGCAAAGACCAGTTTGCAGCATCTCCCAAGTCCGGAAACCCTATTTCCCCCCAATTCTCCACCAGATCACACAGCCGACTTTAACCCTTTCCGTCCTTCCACCCCTTTGCCCTCAGTCCCATTCTACTCACGCTGCTGTTGTGGCCAGACCAGTGGACCATGGCTTGGTTGTGTGCTGAGTCTCCCGTCAGAGCAAACGTGGTGCTGGTCAGCCTCAGCTCCTCCATCCGGAAGCGGGTGGCTTTGTCCGGGTCCCGCTCCCGAGTACCAGGCTCCTGCTGCCCTCCATCTCTTAGCACTCCCCAGGGGCTCCGACTCGCGCCCTCTCCCCGTTCTGCCTTCTCCTGATCCGCACCGCTCCGTCTCCTCCGGCCGGAGCGTGCAGCAACCGCCACGGATGCCCCAGTGCCCCGAGCCCGCTCCAGGGACAGCGCTCGGTCCCCGGGGGCCACTGAGAACAGGCGGCGCACTACGAGGGGCAGGGGCGTGGCAGGTGCCCTGCCTGGCGGACCCTGGTGAGAAAAGCCCCTAGGGGTCGAGGCCGAGCGTGGGGCCGAGCTGGGGTGCGGCGGGGGGCAGCAGGAGCCGCCGCCGAAGACGCCCGGGACGCAGAGGACCAAGAGCCCCGCGCCGGCTAGGAGCGCGCTCAGCCGGGCTTGGAAGCCGCCGCCGGCGCCAACTTTTCCCATCGCGGGAGCGAAGAGCAGCGGAGAGAGGGTCCCGGACCGAAGGTGGCGGCGCGGAGCTCGGCGCTGGCGGCTGTGGGGGGACGGCGCTCAGGACCCCAACTCCATCCAAGTTGGGCCGCGGTGGGGGCGGGCGGAGGCGGCGCCAGGCAGGTGGCGGCCGCTCGCCCGGGCTGGGCTTGTGCCGAGCGCGGGTCCGGACGGAGCGA
>NW_016814655.1:133204-135705 GCF_001698545.2 Rhinopithecus bieti | reverse complement strand
CCGCGTCCCGCGGCCGAGCTGCGCTGCGCACCGGGTCTCCGGGCGCTGGAGCGAACGCCTCGGCCTCGCAGGCGCTGCCGCCGCCTCTCCCGCCGCCCACTCTGCGCCCCCGCTGCCGCGGGTCCCAGCGCTGAGTCCGCGCACCCTGCCCGCGGGGGCGGTCGACCCCGGGCTCCAGGAGCAGTCTCTGTGTCGGGAGCTTCCTATTCCTGCTTTATTGTTTCTATCAGTCTGTGTTGCTGTTTCTTTTTTTCTCCATCTTTCTCGTCTTTGCTAGTTGAGGAGATACAGATGGGTGGGCTTCTGCTCTTCCCCTCTCTTATGCTTCCTGAGTTGGCATCTTGACCTTACCCGGAGCACAGGCTGTGTGTCCCAGCCTGGGGGAGATCTCGGAAAGGCAGCAGCAGAGAGTGATGTAATTAAATGATCTCGTGTGTGTGTGTGTGTGTTTTAGTTTGGGGGATTTTTTTTCCCATCAATTACAACGCTTAGATTTCTCTCCTAACCTCCTAAAGCATTCATTGAATTTGAACCCAATCTTCCTGTATGCAATCATATTTAAGAAAACGCTTTCCACTAGGCGTTTTCTAAGCGGATATATCTTGGTTTCCCTAAGAGACTGCAAACTCACTGAGGACAGGAAGATCAAATTTAGAGCAACTTGGAGGAAGTGATCTGGTTTTTGTTTATCATTTTCCTCAGTACTTGTCACTGTATCCTACATGGGAGGAAATCTGCCAGTCATTAGTTCAATAAATGTGTATTGTGAGTCTAACGCATATCTGCATAACAAATAAATACAGGAAAGGAAGCACAGTACTTATCGTTATTCTGTGTCATTCGGTGCCTGACCCAGTGCTACTGCTACATGCTTTGAGATCCCTATTAGAAAGTCTGTGATGGTGCTCTGCCAGTGGTTTGCTTTGGGACCTCAGACAAATCACAATCTCTTAGCTTCCTAAGCTTTAAAATTAAATGATCACATTAGATGACCTTTAAAATCCCTACCGCTCCTAAAATTCTATAATTGTATGATTATAGTATCTGCCCAGCCTAGCGCCTCTGCTACTGTTTATAAGTTCAGATGAAGATTTATAGCAGGTGAATGGGCTTTGAAAATGGCAAAGAATTTCTCAAAATCCAATCCTTTTTAAAGTAGACAGTTTGCTTCTAAGGGTTGAAATGGTTTCAGAGTTCTTTGCAGTCTTCATATACGTAATATTCTCTTATGTACATGGTAGTTATTACATTATTTAATGAATATTTACTGATTGAATGAATGACACAACAAAATAGTACCTATTCCAGTTTCTAGTTAACATTTTTGTTCATTTTCACACTTAGAATGATAACCTCACTGAAAAATCTGTATACTGTGTTTGCAATGAGGCCAAGTTCAATGTAATACAGAGGGATAATTACGATTCAATTAATTAAATTCTTTCTAATGTCCAAGAAAATGTCTGTTATATCAATCCAATCCAGAGAGGTGTTGTAAAATATCGACCTAAGTTATTGTTCTTATGACCAGTGCAGGAAAACTGCAAATGCAAGGAGGGCAGGCTTCTCAGCCATTAAACTTGAGTACCTAAAAGGACCAAAGGATGTTCCATTTGTCGTTAAAGAAGAAATACAACCAAAAACACCTTTATGCCTGGATCTTCTAAAACAGAAAGGCTGTCTGGCAGGCTATGGCCTCTAGATGGAGGAGAGGAGAGCCAGAGGTCCTCTCTCCTCCCCAAATTGCAAATGTTCTTTGTCAAAACCCAGAGCGGTCGTTTTTTCTTTCCTCAGAAAGGTTTTTAGAGCTTTGCAGGATCATTTACTTAATGACTTCTTTCTATGCCCTGCTAACCTCCTTTCCAGTCTGGATAAGTACGTGGGAATTCCTCCAAGAAAGGAAAACCAGATTAAAGAATCAGAACACAAATAAATTCTCTTTCAAATATAGGCTGGAAGAAGCAAAATGGAAAAGAAGACATTAGTAGATTCAGATTTCCTGGCCTTAGTCTATTATTGCCCTACCAAAATTTATGTTATTTTGGTGTCAAAATGGAAGAGTATCCTGAAGAATGCTGGTACAAGTAGAGTTGATTTTTCCTTCCCAGAATTTACAACCTCTTTTCGAACACACCTGTCAGAATGATCCCTTTAAAGTGAAAGCATTTGCAGTCCATTTGCTGGGAGTTCATAGAGAGCAGGCAAGTTTTTAATGCCTGATTTTAATTATTCATTTGAGACAGAAGTTACACAAGTGTGGATGAAATTGGCTGCAAGTCGTATTGTTCTTATGTAGATAGATAGATTCATTTTATTTTTTATGGCTCTGCTCCCCATTTACTTCTGCCAACAAATAGAAGAGCAAAGTACCAGTAATTTCCTAAATTATTCCCCTTTTCCAGAAGACTACAATAAATAGGCTAATCATGGAGGGAAGTCTATTTCAAGATGTTTTCAATCCAACAACCCACTAAGCAATCCAATAGGTTTTATTAATATAA
>NW_016814655.1:107254-132994 GCF_001698545.2 Rhinopithecus bieti | reverse complement strand
CTCCCCATTTACTTCTGCCAACAAATAGAAGAGCAAAGTACCAGTAATTTCCTAAATTATTCCCCTTTTCCAGAAGACTACAATAAATAGGCTAATCATGGAGGGAAGTCTATTTCAAGATGTTTTCAATCCAACAACCCACTAAGCAATCCAATAGGGTTTTATTAATATAATATAATATAATATAATATAATATATAAGAATGAGTCACTTGTTAGGAAAGTAATTGATATCAAAGGCTAGTAGAGAACATAAATCTGTAATTCCAATAAGGAGTCTTTTCACTGTGCACGTGACAAATATGCCACGACTTAGTCTAAGTTATCATCAGTTCTCATCTGGACTACCACAGCAGCCTCTTACTGCTCACTCTACTCCATAATTGCACTATTCCATTCCTTCTCTCCAATAGTCATCTCCAAAGATGGCATCAGTACAAGGGCACAAGCACACTGAGATGATCCATTTTTGTGCATGATGAAAATAATAATTTGGTGATATATTTAGTTTTAATCAGAAGGATTAAAATTTAGCCTTGCTAAAATATTTATTGATGAATATACCTATGTTATATATAGCTTTATATACAATATGAACATGTATATATATGCATATGTATGTATAAAGAGAGAGACAGAGGCAAATAGAGAAAGAAGCAGAGGCAGAAAGACAATGAATATGAACATTTAGTCATTGTATACTGATTGGTGTGCACAATCAAAAAAGTGTGAACACTCTGCCCTACAAAGCAGCAAAAGTAGTCTTTCAAAAGTATCAAAAATATAATTTATTATAACTGCTTAATACTTCCTGCCAGCTTACCATCACAAACAGAATAATATCCAAACTCCTTACCATGGCTGACCAAATACTCACTTCTGAGTCACACTTGGCAGGATTCTCTACCCTCATTCTAAAACGCCAACCATTAGGGGCTATCCTTTCCTCTGATGTGCCCGGTTTTTTCCAGTTTGTGACTTTGCCCATGCTGTTCCGCCTGCCTAGAACATCCACCCTCCAACCCACTTCACAAGGCTGACTCCTCTTCTTTGAGACCACTTTAAATATACAACCTTAGAGAGACCTTTCCTGAACCTCTGCCTAAAGAAGAAATTTATTCTATATTTTCTGTATCAGTCTCTTGCCAGATCTTTCTAAGTGTATATTATAGCATTTAATTATTTTACTTAAACCTGTTTTTTGTTAATAACTTCCAAAAAATCTACATGTGGATAAAGGCCATATCCTCCTTATTAACCTCATTTCAACATTTCTTCCACTCACTAACTTATTAAGTGCCCAAGAAATAATGGCTGGCTAGCTGGGCAGTACCAGTATAACAAGCCTAGGAGCACAACTCTTAGTAACTAATACCTCGTAAATCGGATATATACTCTCTGCCAGAAACTATGCTATGGAGTTTAAATGTACCAGCTCATGCCTTTTTTGTTACAAAGCTTATCTCAGATAAGTACTATCATTTCCCCCACTTCACAGATGATATTAAGTAACTATCTAGGGTCACACAGCAATTAGTGCAGAGACAAGGCTTCTGCAATAGGCATTCTTATTCCTAGTATGTTCTTGGTTTTATGAAATACTGTTTTACTCCAAATCCCACTAATAACAGATAACATTTATTGATGATATTCTATGTGTCAGGCTCTCTAATTAGCTTGAATCATTTTTAGTACCGTTGAGCAAGCAATTTTGGGAACAAGTGCACACTTTTTTTTAGGCTGAGGGGAATATATATATACTCGCCATTTCTATTTGCTTTTATTTTGTGTGTGGAGAGTAATGTTAAAGAGAGTGGTATAACCACTCCCCACATAATCTTACGGCATAAGCTACAGGTTAACTGTTTCATTGGTTTTTTGTCTTCCCTCTTTCCTAAGTCTCTTGATTTCTGATGGCTACTCTGGCTTCAGTTTGCACTAAATCACATTATACACCTCATCATTGGAACAATGTCTTTTAATAGTTCTCAAAATACTTGGCTCCCCTTGGATACCATTGAGACAAGGTGTCTTGTCTTGCATTTCAGATCAATTTCATGAAGAACCACAGGAAGAAAACTGGGGAGAATAATATGCAGGCTATTCTCATTGCCTGCCAACAGAATGATGGGATTTTTAAAAATCTGCTCCTTAAAATACTTTCAGATATCAACAAATACAGACCTAGCTCTGAATCCAATAATTGTATCCCTTCTCATACACCCAATCTAAGTGGTGCTAGTAGGAGAACATAAGCCCTCTTATCTTTAAAAATAGGGCTAAGATTATCTACCTAACTCATAAGGATGTTATGAAAGTTAATTCTACTTTGGACACCCCTTGGAGATAACAAAACTGTCTTGGATTTGTGTACCCTCTATCTCATCACACCTCTAAACAGCTTTTGTTTTGCCTTTTTCCCCCTAGTTTAATAAATCTTGCAGCAGCTCCAAAAGATAGGTAGGGGCAGTTTTGCCTGTATCTTACAGAATACAAAGAAATTTATCTAAGGTCACAGACTTAATGACAAGACTTAGAACAGATTGTCTTTTTATCCTTTTCCCCCCTATTTTGTCCAGTTCTGTTCCCAATTTGTATATTCATGAATTAAAATTCCACATTATTTTTATGTAGCTATTATGCAGTGCTTATATAATCATTTCAGGTTTCAAAGGATAGTTTGCATAATTAAATAGGAAAAGAGAAGCATGAAATAATATCACTGTCATTATGTAAACTCACATATGTATATATATTTTTCCAATTTTAATATTCATACTTAAAGTGAAATAGATAAAATATACTATGATTAAATAAGTTTATTTAAAGATTGTATTATTAGATTTTGAAAATATACCTTTACCAAAAGTCTGAGAATGCATTAACATAACTTTATTATAGTCTTAAACTGATCTGAAAACTGTATAATGTAACTTCTGTGATTTCTTTTCTGTCTTTCTCTAGCCTGTAAGTCTAACATAAAAAGACTTTGATGTACTAAATCACGAAACCAACTTCATAACACGTTTTCTGGTCCAACTTCCCTAGAAATACAAATAGGAAAAATAAACTCAGTTTATTTTAAACTAAAGTTGGAGCTACATTTTACTTTTGTTGCTTCAGGAATACTGACTGGAGGAGAGAGGACAAAGGAAACGGAATGCTACCTCAAAAAACTCCTCAAAGGCCAATGATTACACAACCAAAAGCTTCTATATGATAAGAAGTCTTTGGTTATTTTTGTCCCCTTTAACAAGAACCTATCCAAAGATGAATGAGGTTAATATAAAGTCAAATTCAGTAGACTTCTGGGGCACAATATCCCAGCAGAATACAACTCTATAAAATGTACAGTAGCCACTGACAAACAAGATCTTTGGAACTCTCACTCAGAGCAAAGAGTATCTTGCAGAAGAAGAAAACAAACCAAAGAATCAGTAGCACAGTTGAACAGACATTAATTATTTTATGCTGCTTCCCATTTCTCTGTTTGATCTGGACCAAGAGCAGGCCTCCAGTCCAGATATTCCCAACACTATGCTAAGCTCTGGTAGTGGCACAGAGGGACGCCAAAGATGAAAGGAAAAGAGGTGGCCAAAGGCACAAAGTCTATTGTGTCTGTCTGTCTCGTGCTGAGAAGCAGAACAGTGTGGGGCTTAAAATCCTAAACTTGGAAGTCAAAATCCTGCTTTTAAATCCCGTGCACGTCACTCACTGACTGTACATTATCATTTGACTTTTGGAATCCCTGTTCCTTAATCTGCAAAATGTAGGTTACATCACCTTCCTCATGTAAGACTAATTTACCTGAGACAGAGTGAACACTCAATACATGGTAGCTGTTAAAGTTGCTTCATACTTCAAATACCAACTTCAGTTTGACACTGTTCTTCAACATGCTTCTCTAGATGGGAGATAAGGAGTTAAAATCCATTCAGTTTTTTTAAAAAATCAACTTATTTCCAGTTAGGGTAAAAATACAATTTAAAGACCATCATACCCCAGAAGATATAAAAAGAAGAGTAGAGAACAGGTGTTGGAACGCAGAAGTTTCACTCTGGAAGCAAATTGAAAGGATGGGATAAACTACTGCCTTCTTAGTTATTGCCAAGCCGGTCTTCTACGTGAAACACTGTACCATCAATCTGCATCTTTGCAAGCTTCTAGGACGTCAACAGTAGATTGGGCAAGAGACTGAGCTTTTAACTATGCACTTGAATTATCCTTTGCAGCTTGAGAAATTAACTTTAGAAAAGGTCCAAGGAAATCCCTTTGTTTTTTTTTTTTTTTTTTTTTTTTTTGACACAGAGTCTAACTCTGTCTCCCAGGCTGGAGTGCATTGGTGCTATCTTGGCTCACTGCAACCTCCGCCTCCCAGGTTCAAGCAATTCTCCTACATCAGCCCCCCAGGTATCTGGGATTACAGGCTTTGCCACCATGCCTGGCTAATTTTTGTAGTTTTAGTAGAGACAGGCTTTCACCATGTTGTTCTGACCTCAAAGGATCTACCTGCCTTGGCCTCCCAAAGTGCTGGAATTACAGGCGTGAGCCACCACACCCAGCCAGGGAATCCCTTAATACATCCCTTATTCAACACATGCAATTTATCTTGTGGAGATACTATAGAATGTGAAGATATGAATGAACTTTAATAAACTGCCTAGACGTAGATCCATGATTGTTGAAAAATTGTTATTAGGATCCACTCAACTACCTTTACCTGCTCAGTTACTATCACCAGGTATATCTCTATGATGTACATTATTAGCTGAGGCCTGTTCATTTTCTAAAAGGAGTTGTGGTTCTCCAGGGGTGGTTTAATGAGCCCCTATCTAAGAAGTCAATCGGTTCATTGTTAAACTGGTATTTTATGCCTGCTATCCAAAGGCCCAACTTCTGTAGAGGCCTGTGGCCAAAATCTTTTTCTCCATTTCTCCATCTCTCATCCAACTCACTGATATTTCTAGATTTTAGTAGCTTTATCTACTTAGACTTACATTAACTACTTTTATTTCTTTGATATCTGCTACCATAGATTTAACCCCAAATTGATGGCCTCCTTCTTTGCAGCACAATTCTTGGTCTGTGACTGCCACCCCCTGTGCCATCATCCGCTAGATATTGGCATGATATTAGGAAATGTTTGAAATTTATCCACAGACTTTTAAAGGTTCTCATTATGGAGATCATCTTGTAATGTACTTTTTGGTTCTGTTGTTGTAGTGCTAAGTAGGTAAACAGTATCTCTTTTTTCTGTATTCTCTTGGCACTCTGTGCCTATTCTGACATTGTACTTTTTTATTCTTATCTTCTAAGTTAGCCATCTCCTCCATTAGACTGCAAACTCCTATAGCTTAGGGGTTGTGTCATCTGTCTCTTAACCTCTGTCCATAACCTAAAGCAGGCACAGAGAAGATAGTGTTTCTTGAATGAGAATAACAAAGCTAATGTTCTCATATCTTTAATAGCCTTTCTTAATGTTGTCAGATGATCAGCACTAGGATGAATCATAAACACCCACCACAAATGTCACATAAAGCTAAATTTACACTTAAGAGAAAACTTGAATCAATGAGTATGGCAATTTAAGGCAAAACATCATCAACTGAAAATGTTCCTCTTTTCTAACCTATGGCTATTAGCTGAAGTTAGTTTAAAGAGAACCCTGCCCAGTAACATTGACAATGTTTGTTAGCATTTTTTAAATATTTGAAAATTATATTAAAATTTAACCCACATGAATAAGACTGTCAAAATCTTAATTATATATTGCTTCTGTGATTTTATTTTTATGCACAAATGCAACCACAAAGATGAAGATAGAACTCTTTCTCGGCCAGGCACGGTGGCTCACGCCTGTAATCCCAGCACTTTGGGAGACCAAGGCAGGCGGATCACAAGATCAGGAGATCAAGGCCATCCTGGCTAACACGGTGAAACCCCGTCTCTACTAAAAATACAAAAAATTAGCCGGCCGTCGTGGCGGGCGCCTGTAGTCCCAGCTAGTAGGGAGGCTGAGACAGGAGAATGGCGTGAACCTGGGAGGCAGAGCTTGCAGTAAGCCGAGATAGCGCCACTGCACTCCAGCCTGGGAGACAGAGCAAGACTCCGTCTCAAAAAAAAAAAAAAAAAAGAAATATTTCTTAGCATATGAACAGGATCTTGTACCTTCTCAGTCAATAACGCCCATGTGCATCCACCCCGACAAAAGTAATGCCGATTCTGACTTCTATAACTATATATTAATTTTGCTGTTCTTGAACTTATTCAATTAAATCAAACAGTTTGTACTCTTGTGTCTAGCAGTGCAGGGGGTGTTAAATGAGTAGATGTAGGTCACGGAGTACAAAGTTACAGTTATATAGGATGAATAAGTCTAGAATCTAATATACAGTGAGGATTATAGTTATTAATATTGTATTATATACTGGAAATGTGCTAAGATAGTAGATTTTAAGTGCTCTTGCCACACCAAAAAAAGTGGTAGGGGAAGGAGGAGTAGCCATGTGAGGGGATGGATATGTTAATTTGCTTAACTTTAGTAATGATTTCACTATGTATACATACATTAAAACATCATGTTATACATCATAAATATATTCAGTAAGAGCTAAAAGGGAAAAGTTCTTAATATGATGTAATCCAATTTATCAATTACTTCAAACCTTTTCTTTATGGCTAATGCTTTTATTTTCAGTTTAATAAATATTTTCCTACCTCATGTTTGTGAAACTTTTTCTAGAAGATGTATTGTTTTATCACTTTTATCTATAATCCATCTGGAATTTCTTTGTATGTATATGGCATGAAGTAAGGTTGAAGGTTCATGTTGTGTTATATGGATATCAATGAACCCAGCACCATTAATTTAAAATTTAAAAATCCTTTTCCTGTTGTATTGCTGTGGTACATTCATTAAAGTCAACTGACTGCATGTGTGTGTGATTACTTCTGAATTTTCTATCCTCCCTATTGGATGAAGTTTGTTAAATTTTGTGCTAAAAAACACTTCTTAATTATTGCAACATCATAATACATCATAAAACCTGATATGAAGTCCCTTAGTTCTTCCAGCGTGTTCTAGAATCTCATTGTCAACTTCTAAGAATGACGGACTTTTTAATAGGATTGCATTGTATGTATAAATCAATTATGGATAAATTAGTATTTTAAAAGCATTGAGTCCTCCCATCCATGAATATATTATTTTTCTGCATTTATTCTGATCTTTAAATTCTCTTAGCAATATTTGTTAGTTTTCCAATATGGAAATCCTGCACATATTTCAATACATTTATTTTCAGTTACTTAAGGTATTTGGTGGCATTGTGACTATGATCTCTTTATCTTAATTTTCAACTCATTATTGCTAGAATATAAAAACAAAATTAATTTTATATTGACTTTATATCTGGTGAAATTGTTACTTATACTTATTAATTTTAATAATTTTTAGGGCCCTTTAGAATTTTTATGTACTCAAGGATATGTGCATATTAAAATTCTACTTCTCTATTTGAAATATATCTACCATTGATTGGTTGATGATTATTTGGCTAGGAAGATGAACATGATATTGAATAGAAACGGTAATAATTTACAATATTGTATGGGGAAAATTAGCTCAAAAGAGCAGGGGGAAAGGTTTTATTATTTCACTATGAAGTATGCTGTTTACTGGAGTTTTTCTTGCAAATGACTTTATCATACTAATTTTTTAAATTCTTAATTTGCCGACTTTTTAACAACATGAATAGGTTTTGAATTTTATTATATGCCTTTCCACATCTTGCGATATGGTCACGTTTTTGTCCTCTGTTCTGCCAATATTAACTAATTATCCAATGTGAAGCTAATCTTACATTCCTAGAACAAACTCCACTTGATTAAAACATTTTATTTTATTATAGTGTTGAATCTGATTTGTTTATATTTTGTTTAGGATTTTTGCAAGTATATTCGTGAGATAGCCTGTCTTTTAATTCCCTTTTGTATAATGTCCTTAATGGATTTTGAAATCAAGGTTAGGGTGGTGGCACCATAAAGCAAGCTGATAAGAATTCACACTTTCTCTATATTCTGGGGGAGTTCGTGAAAGATTAGCGTTATTTCTTCCTCATTTCTTTGAATGAAATAACCCCTGACATTACTTGGATCTGGAGTTTACTTTATAGGAAGCTTTATTGACTATTTATCAACCGATTTAGATTTCTTTCTTTCTTTTTTTTTTTAGATGGAGTCTCGCTCTGTCACCCAGGCTCGAGTGCAGTGGCATGATCTCGGCTCACTGCAACCTCTGCCTCCCAGGTTCAAGTGATTCTCCCTGTTAGCTTCCCTAGTAGCTGGGATTACAGGTGTGGGCCACCATGCCTGGTTAATTTTTGTATTTTTGATAGATATGGGGTTTCACCATGCTAAGCAAGCTGGTCTTGAACTCCTGATCTCAAGAGATACGCCTGCCTTGGTCTCCCAAAGTCCTGGGATTATAGGTGTGAGCCATCCTGCCTGGTCAATTTATTTATTTTTGTGTTTGTTTTGGTACATTGTGTTTTTCAAATACTTTATTCATTTCATCTTAATTTTCAAATCTATTGATATAAATTTGTTTTATTATTCTATTACCATTTTGCTATTTGTTAGATCTACATTAATGTCCTCTTCTTGATTTCTGATATGGGTAATTTTTGTTTTCTTTCATTTTCCTTGATCAAACTTACTAGAAGTTTATCAGTTTTATTAATTGTTAAAAGCAAATTTGAGTTATTCTTGTTTTGTATATTTTGCTTTAATTTATTTCTGCTTATACACACACATACATATGTGTACATATATTTGAAACTTTTTATTCCCCTATAATCACTGCTTTAGCTACATCTCACAAGTTTTGATATGACCCACTCATTACCACTTAGTTTAACTTTTAAAATATCTCCATTGTTATTTCTTTTTTGATTCATGAATTATTAAAATACTATATGTAATCCTTCCCTCTTTCCTTCCTTCCTTCCTTCCTTCCTTCCTTCCTTCCTTCCTCCCTCCCTCCCTCCCTCCCTCCCTCCCTCTCTCTGTTCATTCGTTCTTTCTCTCTCTCTCTCTCTCTTTCTTTTTGTTTGTTTGTAACAGGGTCTCCTTTTGTCGCCCAGGCTGGAGTGCAGTGCAGTGGTGTGATCACTTCTCACAGCAGCTTTGACCTTCTGGGCTCAAGTGATCATCCCATCTCAGCCTCCTAAGTAACTGGGGCTACATATGGGCACTACTACACCTGGCTAATTTTTTTCATTTTTTTTTAGAGATGGGGTCCCAGTATGTTGCTGCCTAGGCTGGTCTTCAACTCCTGGTCTCAAGCGATCCTCCCAGCTTGGCCTCCCAAAGTGCTGGGATTACAGGTGTGAGCCACTGCACCTAGACAAGTATTGTTAATTATGTTTTTTAAAATTTCTAGTTTTCTTTCATTGTAATCAGAAGGAATATTGTATAAATTCAGTTATTTGAAATTTGTTGAAACTTGCTTAATGGCCTTTGCTATGATCAATAATGGTAAACGTTCCGAGCACACTTGGATTACTGTGTATTCTGCATTATTTACACTTAGTGTTTTATATATGTTCATTAGGTCAAGTTTGTTAATTATATTTTTCAAATATTCTATAATTTTATTAATATTTTCGGCTTAATTTGCAGTTATGAAGAGAGGTGTATCAAAATTGCCAATCATATGTGTGTGATTGGTTTTCAATTTGTTATTGATATTCTGAAGGTGTGTTATTAGGGTCAAATATATTTAGAACTGCCATATCATCTTTTAAATTTCATTCTTTCATTATTATGAATTCTTCTTTATATTATTTTTGCCTTAAAATTGACTTTGTATATTCATATAGTTTTGCCTTTTTAATATGTACTGTATTTTCATTTTTTTCATTTCTAGATTGCCTTCAATCTACCTTGAAGTCTATCTTTTAAAATACTATATTGTTTCTTTCTGCCTGCCATTCTTTGTCTTTTTTATAAATTCAACTTTTTATTTTGAGATAATTGCAGATTCACAGTAGTGGTGATAAACAAATACAGGGTATTCCCATGTACTGTTTAGCCAGTTTCCCCCAATGGTAACATCTTGCAGAATTACAACCAGGATATTGATATTATGACATCTTGACATAAAGTCACAATATGAAATATTCTCATCACCACAAAGATCTTTATGTTGTCCTTTAAAAAATATGTATTTTTAATTGACAAATAATAATTTTATATATTTATAGGATCTGTTGCACAATGTGGTCATTATAGTTGATAATAATATACAGTATATTTCAAAATTGCTAAAAGAATTTATTTTTTTACTTTAAAAAGATTTATTTATATATTAATTATGCCTATTTATGGTAGACGTGAGATTTTGATACACTCTTATAATAAGTAATGATCAGATCAGGGTATTTAAAATATCCATCACCTTGAATGTTATCATTTCTTTGTGTTGGGAACATTTTGAATATTCTCTTCTAGCTATTTTGAAATTTGCAGTAGATGGTACATATACACTGTGGAATACTATGCAGTCATAAAAAGAAACAAAATCATTTCTTTGCAGGGAGATGGATGGAGCTGAAAGCTGTTATTCTCAGCAAACAAACGTAGGAACAGAAAAGCAAGTACCACCTGTTCTCACTTATAAGTGGGAGCTGAATGATGAGAACACATGGACACATGGAGGGGGAACAACATGTGGGGCCTGTTGGAGCATTGGGGGTGGGAGGAGGGACAGCAGGAAGAATAGCTAATGATGGGCTTAATATCTAGGTGATGGGATGATCTCTGCAGCAAATCACCATGGCACACTTTTGCCTATGTAACAAACCTGTACATCCTGTGCATGTACCCCAGAACTTAAAAGTTGGAAATAAAAAAAAGAAATTTGCAGTATATTTGTTAACTGTAGTCACCTTACTATGCTAGCAAACAGTAGAACTTACTCCTATGAAATCATATATTTGTACCCATTAACCAAGCTCACTTCATCCCTGTCACCGTTCCTAGCCTCTGATAACTATCATTCTACTCTCTACTATCATGAGATTAATCTTTTAAGCTCCCACAAATGAGTGTGAACATGCGATATTTGTCTTTCTGTGCCTGGCTTATTTCGTTTAACGTAATGACCTCCAGTTCCATTTATGTTGGGGCAGATGAGATTTGCATTTTTTTTTTTCCCATCCCCCCATACCCGTACATATATACGTATTATATATAGCTCACGGCGCTAGTTAGTATAGTATATATATATATTTTTTTTTTTTTTAAGACAGAGTCTCACTCTGTCACCCAGGCTGGAATGTCACCCAGTGGCATGATTTAGGCTCACTGAAACCTCTGCTTCCCGGGTTCAAGCAATTCTCCTACCGAGTAGCTAGGACTATAGGTGCATGCCACCCCACTCAGCTAATTTTCGCATTTTTAGTAGAGACAGGGTTTCACATTGTTGGCCAGGCTGGTCTCAAACTCCTGACCTCAGGTGATTTGCCCATCTTGGCCTCCCAAAGTGCTGGGATTACCGGCATGAACCACCATGCCAGGGTTCATTCTTTTTTTTTTTTTTTATGGCTGAATGGCAATATTTCATTGTGTATATATACCACATTAAAAAAATCCATTCACTCATTGATGGACACTTAATTTGATTCCTTATCTCAGCTATCATGAATAGTGCTGCAACAAACATGAGGGTGCAGGTATTCCTTTGATATACTGATTTCCTTCCCTTTGAATAAAGACCCAGTAGTGGGATCTCTGGATCATATGGTAGTTCTATTTTTAGTTTTCTGCAAAGTCTGTATACTGTTGTCCATGATGGCTGTACTACTTTACATCCCACCTATAGCCTATGAGAGCTCCCTTTTCTCTGTATCCTCAACAGCATGTCTTATTTTGTGTCTTTTTGATAATAGCCATTCTAACTGCAATAAGATGATATCTCATTGTGGCGTTGACTTGCATTTCCCTGATGATTAGTGATGTTGAGCATGTTTTCATATACCTATTGGTCTTTTGAATGCCCTAAAATAATTTTTTTTTATTGTTTTCACTACAAAGAAAAGTACGTGAGGCAATGGATATGTTAATTAGCCTGATTTAATCATTCTACAATGCATACATGTATCATATTGCCCTTGTATAGACACCACATACTCTCCTTAATTTCTAGAAACCATTAATTTGTTCTCCATTTATATAACTGTTTCATTTCAAGAATGTTATATAAAAAATTGTACAATATAAAACTCTTGAGAATAGTTTTTTTACTCTGCATGATTCTGTGGAAATTAGTTCAGATCATTGTGTGTATTCAGCACTGTAATCCAATTCTTCTGCATATTTGCCAGCATTTGATGTTGTCACTATTTTTAATTTTGGCCATTATAATAGGTGTATAGTGACCTCACATTATGGGTTAAATTTGCATTTCGATTATGGATAATAACTTTAAGCATTTTTTGAAATCTGTTTATCTTCAGTGAAATGACTTTTCGTGTCTCTTGCCCATGTTCTAATTAAATTATTTGATTTTACAGTGTTGAGTTTTGAGTGTTCTTTAACGTATTTTAGATATTAGCCCTTTATCAGATATATGGTTAGCAAATAAGTTTTCCTACTCTTCAGCATGTATTTTTATCCTTTTAACAGGGCCTTTCACAAAATAGACTTTTTTTTTTTTTTTTTTTTTTTTTTTTTTTTTTTTTGAGACAGGGTCCCTCTCTGTTGCCCAGGCTAGAGTGCAGTGGTGTGATCACAGCTCACTGCAGCCTCAACCTTCTGGGCTCAAGCAATCATCCCACTTCAGCTTCCTGAGTAGCTGGGACTACAGATGTCTGTCACCATGCCTAGATAACTTGTCATTTTTTATAGAGATGAGGTCTCACTATGTTGCTCAGACTATTCTCAAACTCCTGGGCTCAAGTGATCCTCCTGCCTTGGCCTACCAAGGCCTCCTGCCTTGGCCCAGGATGACAGGTGTGAGCCACTGAGACTGACTTGAACAAGCATCTTTAGTCTTGTGGAAATATGATTTGGTGTCAATTCTAATAACTCTTTGCCTAATCCTGGAGTCCCAAGATTTTCTCCTATTCTTTGAAAAAGTATTATAACTTTACACTTTACATTTATGTTCATGACTTATTTTGAGTTAATTTTTGCCAAAGGTGTTGGGCTTAGGTCAAAGTTATTTCATTTTGGCTGGGCATGGTGGCTCACGCCTGTAATCCCAGCACTTTGGGAGGCCGAGGCGAGTGGATCATGAGGTCAGGAGATTGAGACCATACTGACTAACACAGTGAAACCCCATCTCTACTAAAAATACAAAAAATTAGCCGGGCGTGGTGGCGGGCACCTGTAGTCCCAGCTACTCAGGAGGCTGATGCAGGAAAATGGCGTAAACTTGGGAGGCAGAGCTTGCAGTGAGTCGAGATCGTGCCACTGCACTCCAGCCTGGGCGACAGAGTGAGACTCTGTCTCAAAAAAAAAAAAAAGTTATTTCATTTTATTTGTATTTTTATGGATATTCAGTTGCTCCAGAACTATTAGTTGAAAGGCTCTGACCTTTGCTTTATTTCTGATATTGATAATGTATGGCTTTTCTCTTTTTTTCCTTTGTTAGTCTTCCTATGGGTTGTCAATTTCTTTTGCATTTTCAAAGAACCAGCTCTTTGTTTCATTAATGTTTTCTACCATTTTCTGTTTTCAACTTCATTGATTTCTGCTCTTATATTTATCATTTACATATTTATTCTTACTTTGAGTTTATTTTTCTGTTCTGTTTCTAGGTTTGTGAGATAAGAGTTTAGATTTTTGATTTGTAATTTTTCCTTTTTTCTAACACAGTCATGCAACACTTAATGGTGGGGATAGGTTCTGAGAAATGCTTCCTTAGGATATTTTGTAGTTGCGCACACATCTAGGCACAAGCCTAGATGGTATCGCCTACTACACACCTAGGCTATGTGGCATAGCCTATTACTCCTAGACTACAGACCTATACAGCATGTTACTGTACTGAATACTGCAGGCAATTCTAACACAATGATATTTGTCTATCTAAACATATTTAAAAATAGAAAAGGTGCAGTAAAAATACTGTATAAATTATTATAAAATAGTATAACTGAGTAGGGCACTTACCATGAAGGAGGCTTGCAGGACTGGAACTTGTTTAGGTGAATCGGTGAGTGTGTGATAATTGAATGTGAAGTCCTAGGACATTGCTATACACTACTGCAGACTTTATAAATACTGTACATTAACCTTAGCTGACTGTATTTTTTTTAACTTTATAAATGTTTTAACTTATTTAACTTTTTGACTATTGCAATAGCACTTAGCTTAAAACACAAACACATTGTACAGCTGTAGACAAGTGTTTACTTCCCTTATGTCCTTATTCTATAAGCTTTTTTCTATTTTAACTTTTAACTTTAAAAGTTTTGGTAAAACTAAGACGTAAATGCATATATTAGCCTAGGTCTACACAGGGTCAGGATCATCAGTATTACTGTCTTCCACCTCCACATCTTGTCCCACTGAAAGGTCTTCAGGAGCAATAACACCTATGGAGCTGTCATCTCCTATGATAGCAATGCCTTATTTCTGACAGGACTGCCTAAGGCAGTTTTACAGTTAACTTATTTTTTTTTTTAATAAATAAAGGAAGTACACTCTAAAATAATGATGAAATATACAATGGAATATTATTCAGCCATAAAAAGAATGAAATCCTGTCATTTGCAACAACATGAGTAGAACTACAGGACATTATGTGAAGTAAAATAAGCCAGGCACAGAAAGATAAATTTTGCATATTCTCATTCATAGGTGGGAGCTAAAATTTAAAGCAATTGAACTCACAAAGATAGAGAGTAGAATGACTGTTACCAGTGGCTGAGAAGGGTAACAGAGACTGGGGTGGCAGGGAGTGGGGATGATTAATGGGTGCAAAAATACAGTTAGATAGAATGAATAAGATTTACTATTTGATAGCATAACAGCATAACTACACTCAACATAATTTTTTCTATATTTTTAAATAGTGAAAATAGTAGAATTGGAATGTTCCTAACACAAAAATATAATAGATGCTTGAGGTGGTGAATACCTCAATTACCCTGATGTGACTATATTACACATTGTATGCCTCTATCAAAATATCATGTGTACTCTATAAATATATATACCTATTATATACCCATACTAAATAAAATAATAAAATTAATTTCAAAAAATGGGCAAAAGACTTGAAGAGACATATCCCCAAGGAAGAAATACAAATGATCCACAAGTAAATTAAGAAAATACTCTATGTCCTTAATCATTAGGTAAATGCAAATCAAAGCCACAGTAAGGATGGTCAATCCACATTTAAGAATTGTTATTATTGTGAAATTAAGATAAAAAGTGTTGGTGAGGATGAAGGAATATTGGAACCCTTGTACACTGTCATGAGGAATATAAAATGGTGCAACAAGTATGGAAAACAGAGGTTCCTCAAAAAATTAAAAATAGACTACTGTATGTTTCAGCTATCCCACTTCTGGATAGGTATCCAAAAGAATTGAAATCAGAATCCAGAAGAGATATTTGCACTCCCATGTTCCCTTTATCATTTTTCATAATAGCCAAGATGTGAAAACAACTTAATGAAGAAATGGGTTAAAAAATATTGTATAAACTGAAAGAATTAGAGATGCAAATAAACCAACCCCAAAGCTAGCAGAAAATAAGAAATGACCAAAATCAGAACTGAATAAAATTAAGATACAGAAAAAACCATTGAAAAGATCAATGAATCTAAGAGTTGGCTTTTTGAAAAAAATCAGTAAGATAGGCTGCTGGTTAGAGTAATAAACAAAGAGAAAAGGTTGAAAAAAACCAATTAAAAATGACAAAAGGTATGTTACCACTGACCCCACAGAAGCGCAAATAACCATCAGAAACTACTATGAACATCTCTATGCACACAATCTAGAAAACCTAGAAGAGATGGATAAATTCCTGGACACGTATAACTTCCCCAGACTGAAACAGAAAGAAATTGATTCCGCGAACAGACCAATAATAAGCTCTGAAACTGAATCAATAAAAAATAGCCTACCAACCAAAACAAGCCTGGGATCAGATGGATTCACAGCTGCATTCTACCAGATGTACAAAGAAGGGATGGTACCATTCCTATTTAAACTATTCCAAAATATTGAGGAGGAGGGACTTTTCTCCAACTCACTCTGTGAGGCCAGCATCATCTTGATACCAAAACCTGGCAGAGACACAACCAAAATAGAAAATTTTAGGACAATATTCTTGATGAACATTGATGCAAAAAATTTCAACAAAATACTTGTAAACCAAATTCAGCAACACATCAGAAAGGTAATTCACCATGGTCAAGTAGGCTTCATCCACAGGATGCAAGGTTGGTTCAACATATGCAGATCAATAAATATGATTCATCACATAAACAGAGCTAAAGACAAAAAAGCACACAATTATCTCAATAGACACAGAAAAGACTTTCAATAAAATTCAGTATCTCTTCATGTTTAACACCCTCAATAAACTAGATATTGAAGAAACATACTTCAAAATAATAAGAGCCATCTATGACAAACAAACCCACAGCCAATATCATACTAAATGGGAAAAAGCTGGAAACATTCCCCTTGAAAACCAGCACAAGATAAGGATGCTCTCTTTACCACTCCTTTTCAGTGTAGTATTGGAAACCCTGGCCATAGCAATCACATAATAGAAAGAAATAAAGGACATCCAAATAGGAAGAGAGGAAGTCAAATTATCCCTCCTTGCGGATGATATGATTTTATATCTAGAAAACCCCATAGTTTTGCCCCAAAAGCTCCTTCAGCTGATAAACAACTTCAGCAAAGTTTCAGGATTCAAAATCAATGTACAAAAATCACTACTATTCTTATACACTGATAGCAGCCAAATCAAAAGCCAAATCAAAAATGCAACTATATTCACAAATACCACAAAAATAATAAAATACCCCGGAATACGGCTAATCAGGGAACTGAAAGTTCTCTACAAGGAGAACTACAAAACACTGTTCAAAGAAATCAAAGATGACACAAACAAATGGAAAAACATCCCATGCTCATGAATAAGGAGAATCAATATCGTTAAAATGGCCATACCACCCAAAGCAATTTATAGATTCAATGCTATTCCTATCACGCTACCATGGACATGCTTCACATAACTAGAAAGAAACTATTTAAAAATTCACATGGAACCAAAAAAGACCCCAAATAGCCAAGGCAATCTTAAGCAAAAATAACAAAGCTGGAAGCATCATGTTACCTGAAACCTACTTGATCATGGTGAATTAGCTTTATGATGTGCTGCTGAATTCAGTTTACAAGTATTTTGTTGAACATTTTTTGCATCAGTGTTCAACGGCAAACTATAATACAGGGTTGCAATAACCAAAACAGCATGGTACTGTTACAAAAACAGACATACAGACCAACAGAATACAATAGAGAACCCAGAAATAAGGCCACTGACTATCTGATCTTCAACAAAGCTTACAAAAGCAAGCAATGGGAAAGGACTCTCTATTCAATAAAAGGTGTTGGGGTAACTGGCTAACCATATGTGAAAGATTGAAACTAGACCCCTTCTTTACACCATATGAAAAATTAACTCAAGATGGATTAAAGACTTAAATGTGAATCCCAAAACTATTAAAAACCCTGAAAGACAACCTAGGCAATACCATTTAGGATACAGGCACAGGCAAAGATTTCATGATGAAGATGCTGAAAGCAATTGCAACAAAAGTGAATATTGACAAATGGGTTCTAATTAAACTTAAGAGCTTCTGCACAACAAAAGAAACTATCAACAGAATAACAGACAACCTAAAGAATGGAAGAAAATATTTGCAAACTATGCATCTGACTAAGGTTCAATATCCAGCATTTATAAGATACCTAAACAAATTTATAAGAGAAAAGCAAACAATGCGATTAAAAAGTGGGCAAAGGATATGAACAGACACTTTTCAAAAGAAAACCTACATGCAGCCAACAAGCTTATGAAAAAAGCTCAATATCATTAGAGAAATGCAAATCAAAACTATGAGCTATCATCTCACACCAGTCAGAATGGCTATGAATAAAAAGTCAAAATATAACAGATGCTGGCAATGTTGCAGAGAAAAGGGAACACTTGGCCGGGTGCGGTGGCTCAAGCCTGTAATCCCAGAACTTTGGGAGGCCGAGATGGGCGGATCATGAGGTCAGGAGATCAAGACCATCCTGGCTAACACGGTGAAACCCCGTCTCTACTAAAAAATACAAAAAAACTAGCCGGGCGAGGTGGTGGGTGCCTGTAGTCCCAGCTACTCGGGAGACTGAGGCAGGAGAATGGCATAAACCCGGGAGGCGGAGCTTGCAGTGAGCTGAGATCCGGCCACTGCGCTCCAGCCTAGGCGACAGAGCGAGACTCCATCTCAAAAAAAAAAAAAAGAAAAGAAAAGGGAACACTTATACACTGTAGGTGGGAGTGTAAATTAGTTAAACTGTTGTGGAAAGCAGTGTGGCAGTTACTCAAAGCTAAAAACAGAACTACCATTCAACCCAGCAGTCCCATTACTGGGTATGTACTCAGAGGAATATAAATTGTTCTATCATAAAGACACAAGCGTGCATGTGTTCTTTGCAGTGCTATTCATAATAGCAAAGATATCAAATCTACCTAAATGTCCATCAATGACTAATTGGATAAAGAAAATGTAGTACATATACACCATGGAATACTATATAGCCATAAAAAAGAAGAAGATTATGTCTTTTGCAGGAACATGGATGAAGCTGTAGGCCATTATCCTTAGCAAACTAATAGAGGAAGAGAAAACCAAATACCACATGTTGTCACTGATAAGTGGGAGCTAAATAAAGAGAACTCACAAACACAAAGAAGAGAACAACAAACACTGAGGCCCCCTTGAGGGTAGAGGCTGAGAGGTGGGAGAGGAGCAGAAAAAATAAGTATTGGGTATGGAGCTTAGTACCTGGTTGATGAAATAATCTGTACAAAAAACCTCAGTGCCATGAGTTCACCTATATAACAAACCTGCATATGTACCCCGATCCTAAAATAAAAGTTAAAAAAAAGAAGATATGGTATACACATATAATGGAACATTACTCAGCTTTTTTAAAAAAGTAAATTTTGCTATATACAGCAACATAGGTGAGCCTTGAAGACATTATGTTAAGTGAAATAAACCAGTCTTAGAAGGACAACTACTGCATGAATCCACTTATATAAGGTATCCAATGCAGTCATACTCAAGCAAAGAGTAGAATGTTGGCTCCCTGGGACTGGGAGCAGGGGTAACTGGGGAGTTGCTATTCGGTACACATAAAGTTTCAGTTATTCAAGATGAACAAATTTGAGAGATCTGCTGTGAAAGATGGTGCCTATAGTTAACAATACTGTATCATACACTGAAAAATTTAAGAGGGTAGATTTCAGGGTGTTCTTATAACAATTTTTAAAAAAGCAACAGAAAAGACATTTAAAACTTTTGAGTGTGTTTAGTTTCAAAAGTTGATGATACTGTGTCTTGGTGTGGATTTTCATTTTTCTTCTTCATATTCACTTGGGTTTTGACTCTAAGTTTCTTGCCAAATTTGTAATGTTTTCAGCCATTATTTGTTTGAATTTTTTATTTCTTCTCTTTCTCTTCTTCTTCTGAGATGCTGATGACACAAAAGTTAGATCGTTAGCTGTACTCCCTCTGGTCCCTAAAGCTGTGCTCAACTTTTTTCATCATTTTTCCTGTTTGTTTTTCAGATTGTTTAATTTCCATTGCTTCTCTTCCAGATTGCTGCTTTTTTCTTCTGTCCTCTCCATTCTGTTCTTGAGTCTATCTATGGAGTTTTGTATTTTAGTTATTTAATTTTTCAGCTCTAAAATTTCCATTTAGTTCTTTCTATGTTCCCTTTTTTTTCTGTGCCTTTCTATTGCTTTGTTGAGACTTTGTGTTTTTACTTTGGTTCAAGACTGATCATAATTGTTCATTGAAATATTTTTTAATGGCCACCTTAAAATTGTATTCAGATAATTCTAACATTTCTGTCACCTTGGTGTATACATTGATTGCTTGTCATTTTTTCATTGAGATTGAGATTTTTCAGGTTCTTGGTATACTGAGAGATTCTTGGTTGAAACCTGGCCTCTTATTTAAGCTTTCTGTTTCAGCTACTTTTTCCCAAAAAGGAAAGAATAGGGGTGGGGAGTGGGCTGCCTCATTACTGACAGAAGAGGTAATAATTCCATATTCCCCTCTCAGTCTTTTTGACAGAGGCAGGGGTGTCTTCCTTAATACTTGTGGTTGGAGTGGGAGTTCTGGTTCTTCACTAGGCCAGCACTGTTTCCTTCCTGACTGGCAGGAGTTTGGTACGGTTTGGATGTTTATCTCCTCCAAATTGCGTGTTGAAATACGACCTCCAATGTTGGAGATGGGCCTAGTAGGAGGTGTTTGGGTCATGAGGGTGGATCCCTCATGAATTGCTTGGTGCTGTCCTTGTAGTCATGAGTGCATTCTCACTCTGTTTGCACAAGAGCTGGTTGTTTAAAGAGCCTGGCGCCTGCCACGTCTCTATCTTACTCATCTCCGTGCCATGTGACTTGATGGTTTCACATCACTTTCTGCCCTGATTGTAAGCTTCCTGAGACCTCACCAGAAGCAGATGCCAGCACCATGCTTCCTATAAAGTCTGCAAAACCATAAGCCAATTAAACCTTTGCTATTTATGAATACCCAGCCTCAGGTATTGCTTTATAGCAATGCAAGAATGGACTAACCTGGAGAGTCTTGTATTTCTCCTTGCGTAGCCTTCAATGACATCCAAGTGAGAGTGGCCCTTGCTACGAACGGGCAGCAGTGAATGTTCCAACTCCTCACTGACCATCTCCAGTCCAGGATTTCCACATGATTTCTACTACAGGGAGAGAAGGGCTTCTTTATTGCCTAGTGGGAATGAAAATCCTCGCCTCCTACATTGTCTTCTCTGGTCGGGGGTGCTTGGCACACTGTGTTAGAGCATAAGAAAGATGAAAGTTTGGTCTCTCCACTTGGTATTAGCTGATATGGGTGGGAGGGAGCTACAGTTTTTCTTTCTGTGATATTTGGCTTGAGTAGCACAGTTGCTGAGTAGAAGTTTTGTGTCTTGCTAGCCTGCATCTTTTCTAGTCTTTTGGCTGGAGAGACCTGGCATTCATTAGGACTTTTGTGTGTGTGTCTGTTGGCATTACTAGGTTGCCAATTTTTTCAAATCCATAACTGTAACATATGACGTAACAAGAAAACAAGGGAATTCACCACTATGTCTTCACTTGTGCTTCAAGGTCCCTAGCTGATCTCCCATCTTGTTTGTACCTTTCAAAATCATTTTATGTTTGCTTAATATATAATGGCTTAAGTTCTTAAATGTATCTCTACCATGAATATGGAGAAGTATGTCTACTCCATCTTCCCAGAAACCAGTCAGTCGTTGTCTTTTAACCGAAGAATTTAGTATTTTATATTGTTTGCTGTCGCTGCATAGTGCTGTATAAGAAATCACTTTTCAAACCACTAATTTAAAGCTGAAATCACAAACAATAGTCTTTTATTCATATTCATCCATCTGTAGATTGGCTGGGGCTGGGTATTTTTGGTCAATTTAGCAGGAAGTGGCCAAAGGTGGAAGATTGTTCACACAAGTGGTCTATATGTGTATCATCTCTCTTGGATCAGCAGGCCCTCTGAAGTATTTTCTTCTCATGATGATGGCAGAAGACACAGAGAGTAAGCATGACTATCAAAGCGTATTTCAAGTCTCTTCTGTGTCTTATATGCTATCGTCTCATTAGCCGAAGCGCGTTGCATGATGGAGCCCAAACCCAAGGATCTGAAAAGCTCACTCTATGTTCCACAGGAACAAAGTCAGTCACACAACTAAACTAAGACCCCAAAACTCTAATTAACTAATGATAGCAGTCTACAAGTTCATGATTACGCTTTCTTTATTCATTCTTGATGCTTTATTTCACTGTTTTGCCAGTTTTCGAAAACTATTGGCTAGTACTTCTTCAAATATTGCTTCAGAATCTTTTTGCCTCTCCACTCTTTCTAGACTGCAATTAGAAGTGCAATAAAACTGTTATGCTTTTTTATGTATTTCCATCCTTTTGATTATAGCACTCTGACATAATTTCCAGTGAAACAATGTTTTTTCTTCTATTACATTCTGTTAAATTCTTAGGTTCAAATTACAATTTTTTCAGTGGTAAAATTTATAATTGACTTTTTTAGGGCTTGCAGGCTTTCTTTCTTTTTCTTTCTTCTTTCTTTCTCTTTCTTTCTTCTCTTGTATTTCTCTCTTCTCTTTCTTCTCTTTCCCTCTTTCTTTCACAGAGTCTTGCTGTGTCACCCAGGCTGTAATGCAGTGGTGTGATTACAGCTCACTGCAGCCAGGACATCCTGGACTTAAGTAAACCTCCCACCTCAGCCTCTAGAGTAGCTGGAACCACAGGCACGCACCACCACACCTGGCTAATATTTTTATGTTTTGTAGAGATGAAGTCTTGCCATGTTACTCAGGCTGGTATCAAACTCCTGGGCTCAAGTGATCCATCCACCTTGGTCTCCTGAAGTGCTGGGATTACCGGCATGAGCCACAGCACCCAGCCTTTTCCTATATTTTCTGGAACATATTAATTGTAATTATCATAAAGTACCTGTCTATGTGAAATGTGAATCATCTGTGTATCTGTTTCTATTGTCTATTTCACACGCTGTCTCTGTCTCTGTTTCTTTGTCCTGTTTTGTTCTGTGCTTGTACTTTTATTTGGGTCCTAGACAAAACACAAATATTTAGAGGCTGTAAATGATGTTATCTCTATTATAATTGTATAAATATTTCTTCTGGATGAAGGATAGAGTACACAACCTTTATCTAGGTGAGATTTGGCTTTAGACTTTGTTAGAGCTGCTGTATGTTCTGGGGTCTGAAACAAAACTATGAAAGGGGCTGTTCTACTTCAAACGGCCTTGAATGTCAACTTTTTTGGTGTGTCTCTAGTACAAAATCACTGTGGCTCTCAACTCTTTAATATTCCAGCAGCTGCTAATTTCTGCTACTTTTCTTGAAGTTTTATCCTGCAATATGCAAATCTTGAATTGCAAACAACTCAAGGGCAGATTACATGCATATTTTATACTCAGTTACACATTTCCTTTATTTGGAATATTTGCCCTTAAAGTCCTAGCTGCTTTGTCCACTCTAAACTCAAGCTTCTGTCTCCTTGGCCCAATGTGCTTGTTCCTTTTAATTAGGAAAATTTTCTTCCAAGCAGGAGTTGACAGATTCAGGAATAAAACCTTGGGAACATGGAGCTTAACTCATTTTGTGAATTGTAGCCCCTTGAGTCCTCTAGGCATAGTTTATTTTCAAGGCATTTTAAGCAGTTATTTTATGTTCTTGCCTAAGTTTTCAGTTGTTTTCAACAGGGGGATTGGTCTGATTCAAGCTGTTACATATCGATTATAACCAGGAGTCCAAAATATCAAAACGCACTTTTGTTTTCACGTGACTCCTTTAAATACATCACTGGATTTCAGTCATTGCCAAAAATGTATGGCATTTTCATGCTGGACATTTATTTTTATTGACAGGATAATAGAAATTCTTGTCCATCCCTGTCACCTATAGCCCTTAACTTGATTTTGAAACAGCTAATTGGAGGAAAGAAAATAATGAGAGAAAAAAGATTGCAATTATAATGATCTGTGAACTCTGTATTTTTTTTGACATGAAAGATACATATTCTGTGCTGCTAAAATATCACTCATTTTCAACCATCAGCAAAAATTTCAAGATGATTCAGATGGAGACTTTCACTGTTAAAGAGATATATTTTTTCCCTTACTTTGAAAACTGTAAAGAGTAAACAGAAATGAGTAATACTGTAAGACAATTTAGAAGTATCTACCCACATTTGTTCAGCAACAATTGGTAAACTGTTGGAGACGTGAATCCTCATGCCCACTCTGGACCTACTAGATTGTAAACTCTGGGGACGGAGCCCAGTCCTCTGTGCTTTTCAAGCCCTCCAAGTGATTCTGATGCATGCGAAAGACTGAGAACCACTTTACTCATGCTGGTGGTCCAGAGACTATACTTCGAGAAACACTGTCCCAGAGGAATGATACCTGGCATGCAATAGGTATTAATAGATGTTTATTGATTAGTTAAATAAGTAGATGATATTGACAAGTAAAATTTATGCATGCTGCTATTCTGTATCACTTGCAAGTTGGAAGCAAAGTCTCTAACTCAAAATAGCATTAGGATCACAGATGTTGGTTGGACGGGTTACATTTATTGAATCTTATATAAGAACTTCACACTCATACATGTTCTATATTCTTAAGTGTTAGGCAAGTCCAAAAACAGTACCAAATGAGAGCTACCCTTCCATTTTGTTGCCCTATAGCAGTGGGATTTAACGTGTGGTTTCCGAACCAGCAGCATCAACATCACCTGTGCACTTGTTAGAAATGTAAATTATTTGTCCTCAACTAAACTCATGGAATCAGAAAGTTTAAAAACGTTGCAGAGGATTATGATGCACACAAAAGTTGGGGATGCACTTCTCTAGGATATGTATTTTTTTAAATTGGCAATGAATCACACAGAAAAGCTATTAAAGGTGATATTCTAACTAGGCATCAAGGTACAAGAGACGAAAACCTCTAAAGTTACTTTCCAAATTAATTCATGGAAATGTTCAAAGGAAATCCTTTAAACCAGTTCCACAAATTTTGAAACTCTTAGCTAGATTATACGTATATATACACACAACCCTCTCTGTGTATTTATATCAATAGCTATATGCATTTGCGTGTTTGTGTCTGTCTGTATGAGTGTATGCGTTTGCATGTGCGTATGTACACATTACACACATATATACATATCAAAGAAAGGATTTTGTAAGAGAGAACAAGCAACTCTGGAAGAAGGGTGCTCTCATTCCTTCACACAGATCCTTGCTAAGTAGGCATTCCTGAAACAACACAAGAAACTTAATACATGACTTCTGAGACCAAATGTCACAGTCTAACTCCCATTAATGAAATATCGATAGTTCTGGGAGGGCTATTTTGTAGTTATCTTGCAATCAGCATGTACCTCCAAAATTGGTTAATGCAAAGGATCCGCTGGGTTTTCTCTTGGACCAGAAGTGGACGTATGGAAGAGTAATATTCAGCCTGGGTTCACTGTGACTCCAGTCCAGGAGTGCCAACAAGAGGTTTCAGGAATAAGAGTTTCAACTCCTAGCAGCAAAAACTAAAGTGCATCCCTGGATATCTAGGGGCTGCTCAGGTTAGGGTTAAGCCACTACCCACAAATTGATGCTGAGGGTATATGATCTACAGCCTGAGGGGTCAGCAAAGAAACTCCAGAGAGTCTCTGACAGAATCCAAAGAAAACAATTTAGCTCAAAATAGTTGCCAAGTGCACAGAGCAGAAAACTAGCTTATGGAACTATCTTTTAAAATAAAAGATTCTGGCCGGGCGCGGTGGCTCAAGCCTGTAATCCCAGCACTTTGGGAGGCCGAGACGGGCGGATCACGAGGTCAGGAGATCGAGACCATCCTGGCTAACACGGT
>NW_016814655.1:99219-107072 GCF_001698545.2 Rhinopithecus bieti | reverse complement strand
ATAAAAATAAAATAAAATAAAAGATTCCATTTTTCTTTTGCTCCACCCTCACCCTGTTCCAGCTATGTAGGAGTCAGAAACTACCTAGCAAGGTGGGGTAGTGAAGGAGTGAAAGCACTAGGTAATGAAATGAAAAATAAGTCAACGCCTCGCCTCTTTTCCACTGCATCCTTCCAGGAGATGCAGGCTTCTGCAGACTGGGGAGATGAGAGCATTTTAATGCTAAATCAAATTCAAAGTCTGCATTAATGATTTGGACTGGACATTCTAATTTCTGAATTGGGACCAGTTTGTTACTTAAAGTAGCTCCAGGCTATTTTATTACCAGAAAAAAAATGAATAAAAATATCATAGACTTGAAGTTTTCTTCCAGGGGCAGAAAAACTATCAGAACTGAAGAATGGCGAGAGACAAAAATAAAGTTGTGTTTTGATTATGTCAGGAGTCGTGCTTGTTCAACATACTGGTTACACACATATTGAGCCTTAAACAATTTGATTCGAGTCCAGGAATTCTAAAAACATCAGAGCTGAACCAGTTCTCTGCATGTGAAGCCTGTCCTACAGCAAGTCCACATGCGGACACGTGCCCAGATGCTTAAAGGGATGTTGACTGTGAATTTTATGTTTAAAACAATTTATAAAAATATGAGACAATTTTGTAGAGGCAAAGTGGTGTAATAAACATGGAGATTCTGCTTTTGTTTCTGGTCCTTTCTTTAAAAAGTAGGTCTCTCACTCACTGGCACTGATCTGGAAGAAAGCCAACATTCTTTAGGTCTCATTTCCTCCTTTGTGTAACGAAGAACTAGGCTAGGTAATTTTTAAATGTTGGCAGTTATGATTTCATGACATCAGTATAAAAACAAATTAACATCTGAAATGTGCATTTTGTTCAGGCTCTGGCAATTTACTTGAGGTGTGATTTTTAGCAAGTTTCCTAACTTCTCTATGTTACAATTGCCTTACCCATAAAATGCCTGGCTTGCATTTCTACAGGTGGCTGTGCATCTCACCAAGATTATGAGTGTTCTGATAATCAGAATGATGGCCTCCAAAAATGGCTTTGCCCTCATCTCTGGAACATGTGAATATATTACCTTACATGGGAAAAGGGGCTTTGCATGTGTGATTAAATTAAAACACAGAGAGAAGTAGGTTATGCAGGATTATTCAGGTAGGGCTAATCTAATCACACAGCTCCTTAAAATATGATAGCCATCCCCAGGTGTGGTCAGCCGGAGACATAATCATAGAAGAATGGTCAGAGAAATGCAAAGTTGCTGGCTTTAAATATGGAGAAATGGAGCCACAAGCCAAGGAACGTGGATGGCCTCTAAGGCTAAAAATGGCAAGAAAAGAGATTTTCCCCCATGGCTTCCAGGAGCGAACACAGTATTGCCAATCCCCTGATTTTCATCTAGTGAGACCCACCCAGACTTTTAAGACTTCTAAGTTTGTATTGCTTAAGCTAATAAATTTGTGGGAATTTATTATGGCAGCCACAGAAAACTAATGTAAGTTATTAAAAGTTCAAAACTCTACATAAACTCAGGCTCCACTAGTGGTAAAGATAGGCACTCTAAAATGATGTGACACCAACATTGATTTTTAAAAAATACCAGAATACTACCAAAATGCAGAAGAAACTAAAGGTTATCTAGAGACCTTGCTTCTTTCACTGCTCATTCTTTGACCCAGGTGGCATATTCTGCTCTTAAATACTTCATGCACAGAAATTCAGCAAATACTTTTAGTCACCAATTCCAGAATATCACAATTTTTATTATGGTAAAATTCATTTTATTTTAATAAGGACAGATTTCATAAAGCACCTAATTAATTTATACTTAGTTGGGCTAGCAGGAAGAATAACAAAGTTGTCTCTATACATTAATGTGGGAATCTATTTCCACATTCAGTAAGTTTTGAGCTAATGCCAAAATTTAGTCCCTTATTCTTGTTTTTTGGTAACACCTGCAATTTATTTGGATATTGGGATTATTTCCATTTTTCAAAGTTTGATGATTGTCAAGGTAGTGCCTCTTTTTTTAAATAAAAAACCCACCCTTTTATACCATGCTCTATGATACTGGGCCTGGGACTGTGAAAATTACATTTCTCCTTTTTGGACTGGCTTGCTGTTAGGCTCAACCAACAAGGAAAGCCAGATAGAATTTGTAAGACTGGGAATGACAAACAAACTTGCTCCTGTTTGTGTCACCACAGAAACTGCTCTTCACCCTGGCTGTGGTGGCTGGTTTCTGTATCAGTGGCTGATTACCGTTTGTCGTTCTTCCACAATACAGGACTGGTCCCTTACTGCTGCTTCAGACACATCAGCATGTCTTGCTTAGAGGTTTGAGGTCCACCTTGATGGGGGTACGTTTCTGAGATTCTGAGACACTAGTTCCAGCCTACCAGACCCCCCTCTTCCAGAGCTGACTCTCAGCTCTGTGGGGTTCCCTTCTCCCATCTTTTTCCATTTTTTCTCCCCACCCTCGGGGTCATAGCTACTTGCTCTGTGATCTCCTTTTGCCTTTTCACTTATCTAATATCTGGTTAATTAAATTTGCTTTGTTAAAATTTTGGTCAGTTGTTCTTTATTCTTGACTGGAACCTGAATAATATGGAAATGGATAACAAGAATGGTTCTAGGAACAAACCCTCAAAGATAGGAATTATAGATTGGTTTGTCTATGTCTTTGGGATTCAATGCAGTGCTGTAATCCTTGATATTGGTAGGCAGGACTGGAAGGCTAGTAACCCATAGCATTTAGTGAAATGACAATTAGTTAAGTGATCATCCTGGCTGTTTGTGATTCAGTGACCTCGTGTGATTCAGTGACCTCATGCCATAATGGCACAAAGGATGCTAACAGGGACTTTGGTGTGGAATAACTGCTTCTGAGAGGTGTGGAGTGCTTAAAGAAAGAAATCACAGGCACAGGTCATAGTTAAGGAACCAAAAGACTTCTGTGGTTGCCTCCCAAAAGAATGTCTTATTCTTGTAGCCACAGGGTTAAATTTAATGATCCAGACACAGAGATTAATTGTGAAAGTTGCAAAATTTCAGTTTACATTGGATTCGCAGCTTTGCCAAGGATCTCATGTGAAAGGGCATTTATTGAAAAGTACTGGGGCTATAAAATTAAGGTTGGGAGTATGTGAGTAGACTGAGATAAGGCTGAAAATCTTGAATTTTCAATTTATTTTGAATCCTTTTCTTTTAATAGAAACAATCTATTCTCTTGTGTCTGAAGAGTCTATGTATCTCTTTCTTGAAGACATTATAATAACTGCCTGGAGAGGAGGGTATCTTACAGGAGAATGCCTATTCTTCTCATTCCCACCATATACATATCCTTATTGTCACTAAAGTCATAAATTAGAATCCTAGGGTCACATCTTAGAATCCTTTAGGAGAACAAGCACAAATTATAATCCAGAAGAAAATAGCAAATATTCTAAACAGTTTCCAAGATTTTGTTAATTTACACCAACAGAAACCTGGGAAATAAATGTGAGAAGGGATTTTTTTTTTTTTTTTTTTTTTTTTTTTTTTTTTTTTTTTTTTTTGAGATGGAGCCTCACTCTGCTGCCCTGTTGCCAGGCTGGAGTGCAGTGGTGAGATCTCAGCTCACTGCAACCTCTGCCTCCCAGGTTCAAGTGATTCCCCTGCCTCAGCCTCCCAAGTAGCTGGGACTACAGAAGCACACCACCACCTGGCTAATGTTTTTGTATTTTGGTAGAAACAGGGTTTCACCATGTTGGTCAGTACGGTCTCAATCTCTTGACCTCATTATCTGCCCACCTCAGCCTCCCAGAGTGCTGGGATTACAGGAATGAGCCACCGCACCTGTCTGAGATTGGATTTTAACAGTGTCTTTGGTAGCCCCTTAAAGATAAAGCAGGGTAGAATATACTGTAGAATGAATATTTCTGTCCCCCTCCCACAAATTCTTAAAGTCATGTGTTGAAAAGCTTAAGTCCTGTGAAATGGTTTTTGGAGATATGGGACTGGGGAGTTAATGAGCCCATGAGGCTGGAGCCCTGATGATTGGATTAGTGCCTTTATGAGAGAAGACATAATAGAGCACTAGCTCTCCTGCCCTCTCTAGACCATGTGAAGCTACAGTGAGAAGGTGGTTGTCTGCAAGGCAGGAAGTAGGCCCTCCCTCACCAGACATCTGATCTTGGACTTCCCAGCCTCCAGAACTGTGAGAAATAAATGGAACTTTTTTAAGCTACCCAGTCTGTATTTTCGCCCAAACTAACTAAGACTGAATATAATCCTTGATTAGTCCAAGTATTTGATGCATGCACATTTATCACAAATACTAGACTTAACTTTCACAAATCTAGAAGAGCTGAAAAGTTTCGTTGGTTGAGTAAAACTAGAACTTACTGGTTTCCCTCGTTTAATGTAATTGAGATGCCCAACTTCCCTGAAATAACATAAAGGAAAGAATTCAAACTTTCAGGAAGATGGAAATGTGGAATGTAATCCAAGCCTCAAATATTTGAGGTTTGGATATTCATCATCCCCACGACATCCCTTAAGGGTGCCCAGAAGACGATTGGTTTACTAAGACATTGAGATATACATTAGTAATGAGAGTACTAGTGTCCTTGATAAGCTCTGTGGTCGCTTTCCTATCTAGGCTGCATATGAAGATGAGTAAGAACTCCCTGATGTCAAAGGAGATGATAGGATCCCAGAAGAACAAAAGACAACTGGCAGCACATAACTATCTTGGACAACATGGGAATATTTACCATAATGAGCTGTAAGGATGTGGTGGAAATCACAGTATTGGACCTATAGGGAAATTTTGAGGTTTGCTAATTGATGAAAATGCTCTAGGAATAAATGGTTGGCCTAATAGATATTACTTGAGCAACATAAAACAAGCAAACAAGCAAGCAAACAAACAAAACTTCTAATTTTGGTGGGTTAATTGCTATCATTGAGAATCATGGACACTCACCTAGTTTTTCTTTCACAGTCAGTTAACAGACCTGCAGTCACTTGTTTAATGGAGGAATCTCTTCTCCTTAAGGATGGGACGTACCATGTAGCCACAGTATATATGTAAATATTCCTTCACCTTCCCCAAAGGGTATGAGCACTTTAACAAAGGAAATAAAAATACTTAGAATTTATCACGCTCAATAGACATTATATTTGATCTGTGTATTGGTGTGTTCTCCCACTACTATAAAGAAATACCTGAAACTGGGTAATTTATAAATAAGAGGTTTAATTGGCTCACGGATCCACAGGCTCTTCTTGAAGCATGGTAGGGGAGACCTCAGAAAACTTACAATCATGGCAGAAGGTAAAGGGGAAGCAGATACCTCTTACATGGCCGAAAAAGGAGGAAGGGGTTGGGGGAGGTGCTACATGCTTTTAATTAACAACCAGATCTCGTGAGAACTCACTCACTGTCATGAGAACAGCAAGGGGGAAATACGCCCCCATGATCAAATCACCTCCCATAAGGTCGCTCCTCTGACATTGGGGATTACAATTTGACATGAGATTTGGGTGGGACACAGACCCAAACCATTTCAATCTGACAATAATGTCTAGGAATCCATAATATGACAGTGGTCTTCAAGTTAATTAGAGGCCAATGGAGTTTAGGCAATAGATGGAGTTTTGGTAAAAGTTTGAATTACAGTAGATTTAGTAGTTTTATCCATACCCTGTGTATATTTGTATATTTCCTCAGTTCCCGAATGAGGAATTCTAATAGACAGACTTTTAAAATATCAGAAGGCACATATTGTCTCTCTGACCCATAGATTTACTGCTATTGTGAAAGGAAAAGCCAAGTGGAAGCCCCTGGAATTTATCTTCTCCTACCATAATACCAAAGGAAAAACCACACCATATCCTTATAGATTGCAAAGGTTAGTGCTACCACTAAAACCTTGAAATATTTGTAAGTGTGGATATCTATTGTACCTCATTTAGTATTCCTATTAGCCTATGATAAAGGGAGATGGAACTTTAAGAACAAATGTGAGTATCATACACACAATTAGGTCACCACTATAATGGTAGCTGCTGCTGCAGATATGGTAAGGTGACTCGAGAAGCAAATCAGCACAGCCGCCAGCAACTATAACACATCTCTTCAGCTAGAACATGCTTTTATTCTCTATTTCAGTTTGCAAGATCTATCCGTCAGAAGCAGTTCAATTTCACCCCACGATTCATCTTCAAAAACTTGCTTCCTGGCAACATCAAATCTTTTGCTGGCACTCATAGGCTGCAGAAATTTTGAATGCCTTAAGAATGGCCACTATTCTGAGGGTATTGTGCCAATCAGACCAGATGAGCACAAAATATCAATTACTTCAGTTGCTTTAGTAAGACACCTGCAAGCCAGATGATGGGAGATGAACTTTATGAAACTTCAGTGACACACCATCTTTGGGCAATTTCTTAATGTCTGATGGTCTGAAGTTTGTTGAGATATCCCCTTCATGTGCCTCCCCTATTAAATGGGAGGCACATTTAATAGTAACTGGTGAGGCTGTTTAAATCTTGCAGGCAGTTTAGATACATTGTAGTGTACTATTCTGACTCTTTTACTGAGAAATCCATTGGGCTAGAGAGACATCAGCTGTCCAGCACTCTCCCTTCCATGGTTTGAGTTTCAGCTCCACAAAACTTGACCTCCAAGCTCCTTAGCTACTGCTTTAGCAATAGTTCCTCATCAGTGGTCCCAGTCCTGGCTCTGAATGAGCTCCTGTGAGCTTTTGGGGTACAAGTACCAGACAAACAACAGACCCTTCTCAAAGACCTGAGTGCCCAGCTTTCTGTAGCTACTTCTAGCCTGTACACTTAATAAGCCCAACTCCCTCCCTTCCTCCACCCAGTTTCAGGGGTAGTAACTGTTTCGTCTGCCTCTGTGATGATACGTCCAGGTCCTATTTTTCTTTTTTTCAGTTCTCTCATACCAAGTAACAATACATTCTATTGGATTCTTTCAATTAAAATAGGAGATTTTGTTTCCACCTTCTGGCTGGAACCTGACTGACACTTAAATGGAAATATGTTTGTGAAACTGACTTTGCTAATGTTTCCTGACCATTTAGTACTGAGAAATTGAAGGAGGAAAATGTTTCCAAAGAACAAAGTGGGATGATTTTCTATTCAGAGAATTAAAATAAAAAACAACTAATTGTGATACTACATGTACAAAAGTCTCTCACTTAACATCTTAGATTATGTAACTACAATTTTCATAAACAAACAATGGCTTAGCTAATTTACATTTTATTTGGTTCTATGTTTTGCTCTAAAGTTCCCTTCAACCATTCCTAAATTTAGAAATATAAACATTTATTCTCCAGAATTTTGACACAGCTGGGTCTCCTTTCTCCCTTGCTTCTGTGACTTCAAATTCTTTTAACCAATAAACAATAATATTTTCATCATCTGAATTGTCCTCTTGTAGCTTCCAGGCTAGAAAAATAAAATATGATAGTGAATGCATTTGGTTTTATGGTTTAGACTATCTCTCAGAAGGTCCTACGTTTTATTCAATCTTAGGATGTTCCAGATTTTGGGGGTTGATCATGGTGATTGATAGTTGGTCAAAAAATTTTAATTAGATCCAGAGGGGATTTTGGCATGTCTGTGTGGTATAATGTTAGAAGGATTGTTTGTTTAGTGCTCTCGATACTGTGATTTATAAAATATGAGGGTACACTTGGTTTCCTAGTTTTCAGCTTCCCTTGTTTTTCCCATGGTTCTCTTGCCTGCTTCTCGTGGAAAGGAGATGCTGCCATCCACTGAAAGATGTGAAGTCAAAAGCCATTTTAGGGGCGGAGCAA
>NW_016814655.1:84329-95001 GCF_001698545.2 Rhinopithecus bieti | reverse complement strand
CATTGATTTTTTTATGTTGATTTTGTACCCTGCAACGTAACTGAACTTCTTTATCAACGTAAGTTTTTTGATAGAGTATTTAGGATTTTCTAGGTATAAGATCATGTCGTCTGTGAACACAAATCAATAAACATGATACATTATATTAACATAAAAAAAAAAAAGATGTGAAGTCAGCAGAGACTTAGCATTTCCCAGACCTTTCTTGCAGAATTGAGCCTCCATGCTGAGAAACCTTCTCTACCTCTAGCACCAAAAGTTCTGGCAATAATTTTGGGAAGGCACCCAGAGAATTCAGAGAATATAATTATCAATCTGGGGACCACCTGCTTCATGGAGTTACCATTTTAAAGAGAAAAGTGTGTAATGAGACACAAAGTCTCCTTAAAAAAGGGCGGAGGGGGTTGCCTCAGACATTCAGAAATGCTACTCTTTCCAGATTTGCTTTTAAAGGAAAAAAGAAAATGATTTCGTAAAAAAACGAAAATATTACTTTCAAAAAAGAAAAAGAGAAGTGTTACAAAGGAATCTCAATGGGGACAAAATCTAAGTAGTCTAGGAGAATCATTTTATGTACTTTTCACACATCCTTTAATTTATTTAATTTAGTGAAAGTGTGTCAGTGTCTGAGAAGCTTTGACTACTTTAGCACAATGAAGGGCAAAAGGAGCTGAGTTCGAAGTTGGATTGGGGTTACTGAAACTATGGGAATGCGTGCTTTCTCTTACACGAGACAGAATACACAGTGACCAATGGTAAGAAATGTTCTCCATAGCACTTAGGATAACAGGATTTGGTGGTTCAGTGTTTAAATGTTAAAGTCAGACAGACAAAGTTCAAATTTTTAGCACAAATTCTCCAAAAGTGGTTCCCATTCAACATTTTTCAAGTTCATAGTTTGTTAAGATGACTGTCAAGACTTTGGTAACAAGATATTAGCATAAGACCTATCCTGATCTAACACTAAGTAACTACTCTTACATAAAAGCTGCTTTTACTACACAGATGAACTATAATAACATGCTCCACACTAAAAAGAATGGTTAACTCAACTTTCTGCTTCTAGGATCCAAAAGAAAAAAAATTCTCTTGTTATAACTCTAGTTTATTTATCTGGAAAGTGGAGATTATAAAATTGCCTTTACTATAAAATTTATGTGTGAATTAATAGTGATCATTCTCTTAATTCATGATGTACTATGTGTGCCATGCCTGGTTTAGAGTAAAGGTTCAATAAACATTAGCTGTCACTATTATTATTTTTAGAGAAAACATGTACCTAAACCTTTTTTGTTGTTGTTGAGACAACAACAGCTTGTCTCCCAAGCTGGAGTGCAGTGGCATGATGAAGATTCACTTCATCCACAACCTTTTGGGCTCAGGCAATCCTCCCAGGTCAGCCTCTCAAGTATCTGGGACTACAGGTGTGTGCCACCATGCTCAGCTAATTTTTGTGTGTTTTGTAGAGATAGATTTCGCCATATTGTCCAGGCTGGTCTCAAACTCCTGGGCTTAAGCAATCCCCCCAAAGTGTTGGGATTACAGGCGTGAGTCATTGGGCCTGGCCCCTGATCAAATTAGGAAATAAGAATGCCAGACTAGGATAGGAGCACAAACACGTTTTGCTGGGGTGGTGAAAACGTAGGCATTTTTTAACAATTCTTCAATTTCACACCTAAAATTTGTGAATTTCATTGTATGAATGTTTTACCAAAACGGGAGTGGGGCAGGGGAAGAGCCATAAACACTGATCTCTAGCTAGTATGTTTATTTTTGTCATGGTGTGTTTGCTGTTGCGAGGCTGCCTTCATGTATTGTGGGATTGAGGAAGTGAATATGGAAATTAAGAGGAGCAACAGTTCTCATTGTTGGAGAAGGGAGTTACAAATATAAAATGGGAGAATGTCACAATAAACTGTATTGTGTTGAATTAGAATTGAAAATATCAATATAAATATACTGATGTTTCCAATTATGCACACATATACTGTAGTCCCCCTCTTACTTGCAGTTTGGCTTTTTGAGGTTTCAGTTACCTGTGGTCAATCACAGTCCAAAAATATTAAATGAAAAATTTTAGAAATAAACAATTCATAAGTTTTAAATTGCATGCCATTCTAAGCAGTGTGATGAAGTTTCATGACAGCCACTCCATCCTGCCCTGATTCAGGACTTGAATCATCACTTTAGGCAGAGTATCCACGCTGTCTACACTATTTGCCCAGTAGTCACTTAGTCACCATCTTGGTTATCGAATCATGGTCATAGAATCACAGTGCTTCTATTCAAAGAAACCTTATTGTACTTAGTCATAGCCCCAAAGCACAAGAATAATGATGCTGGTATAGTGTTATAATTATTCTATTTTATTTTAGTTATTGCTGTTAATCTCTTACTATGCCTAATTTATAAATTTAACATTATCATAGATATGTATGAATAGGAAAAAAAACATAGTACTTAGTACATAGTACCTACAGCTTAGTACTATTCACTATTTCAGGTATCCACTGAGGGTCTTGGAGTGTATACCCCATGAATAAGGGGGGACTACTGCACACACACACACACACACACACACACACACACACACACGGATATCCAGTAGTCTGCCCCAGCATGAGTCCAGAATGCCAGACATGATTCTTCTGCAACTTTGCTGCCTCAGTCTTTTAATAACCATTCTGCAGCTCTCTAGAAATAGAAGCAAAACCACCTGTGAAGTTGCCTGCTAGCAGCCTACCCGTGACCTGGGTGGTCCCACAGATCTGCAAGCCCCTATGGCCTGCATGCTCTGATGACGCCCTACCTCTGTCACCTCTCTACAGAATGGCATCTATTGCTTGCCCACTGCCCACCTACTCCAAACCAGCTCTAGCTTGGCCAAACCTGCAAACTTTTCTGCTATCTGGTGGGCTGAACCACAAAAGGGGCCTGAACTCCTTTTAATTTTGTGCTTCCTTGGCTACCCTCCCTCAGCCCTAAGATACCATAGAATGTTTCCTTATATCTTATAATTGCTCTTTCATTGCAGTTAATAATGCTTTATGTTAAGCTTCTCCTATTTAATCCCCTGGTGCCTTCTGTCTCTTGGTTAAACTCACACTGCTACATGACCACATAACTAACACAACCATTGTTAGAACTAATTTGCATTTTGCGTTCTTTGATATGCTCTGCTAAGACAGACAAAGAATGTCTTCCTTTATATTTCTGTGATAACTATATAGCCTGAACTTTATCACCAGAAAACACTGGACAACCAAGTTGAGGAGCAAACTAAAACATGATTGATTTGTACTGCTCAAAAATGTCAAGGTCAAGGAAGAATTAGAAATATTAAGAAATTGTATAGATTAAAGAAAGCTAAAGAAACTTGATTGGCATCTATGCATAATTCTTAATCCTTCATTAGATCTTGTACCTGGTGAAAATATTTATAGAAGATGATATTGGGCCATTTGACATAATTTGAATATCTTTTGAGTTAGATAAGAATATTGTATGATGCTACCCTGATCATTAGAGAAATGCAAATCAAAATCATGATGAGATATCATCTCACGCCAGTCAGAATGCCAATTATTAAAAAGTCAAAAAATAACAGATGCTGGTGAGGTTGCAGAGGAAAAGGATCGCTTTCAAACTGCTGGTGGGAATGTAAATTAGTTCAACAGTTATGGAAGACACTGTGGTGATTCCTCTAAGAGTTGGAACCGGAAATAACATTTGACCCAGCAATCCCATTACTGGGTGTATACACAAAGGAATATAAATCATCCTATTATAAATACACATACCCAAGTGTGTTCATTGCAGCACTATTTACAATAGCAATGACATAGAATCAACCGAAATGCCCATCAATGACAGACTAGATAAAGAAAATGTGGTATGTATACACCATGGAATACTGTGCAGGGATGTGGATGAAACTGACAGCCATTATCCTCAGCAAACTACAACAGGAACAGAAAACCAAACACTACATGTTCTCACTTACATGTGGGAGCTGAACAATGAGAACACAGGGACATAGGGAGGGGAACAACACACACTGGGGCCTGTCGGAGGAGGGTGGGGGGTGGTGGGGAAGGGCATTAGGAAAAAGAGCTAATGTATGCCAGGCTTAATATCTAGGTAATGGGTTGATAGGTGCAGCAAAACACCATGAAAGATGTTTACCTATGTAACAAACCTGCATATTCTTCACGTGTACCCTGGAACTTAAATTTTTTAAAGTATTTATCATGGCCGGGCGCGGTGGCTCACGCCTGTAATCCCAGCACTTTGGGAGGCTGAGACAGGCGGATCACTAGGTCAGGAGATCGAGACCATCCTGGCTAACACGGTGAAACCCTGTCTCTACTAAAAAAATACAAAAAAAAAAAAAAACTAGCCGGGTGAGGTGGTGGGCGCCTGTAGTCCCAGCTACTCAGGAGGCTGAGGCAGGAGAATGGCATGAACCTGGGAGGCAGAGCTTGCAGTGAGCTGAGATCCAGCCACTGCACTCCAGCCTGGGCGACAGAGCCAGACTCCGTCTCAATAAAAACAAACAAACAAACAAAAAAAGGATTTATCATGTTAGATTTCCTGATTTTGAAAATTATACTGTGATAATGTAAGAGAATGTCCTCCTTCTTGGGAAATATATATTGCATAATTTTGGATAAAGGGGCATAATCTTTCTAATTTGCCTTCAAGCAGTTCTGGAGAAATAAACACACATGCACACAGATAGAACAAATTTGTCGACGTGTTAAAAACTGGAGAATTTAGATTAAACGTATATAAATATATCTTGCAATATTCTTTCAAGCATCCTGTTCGAAATTACATCAAAATTTATAATATTTTAAAAAGATAAGTGAGTGAGTCCAGAGTCTGGCATGATGTCTCAAATCACTTAACCTCCCACTGCCACCGCTGGAGGGTGTCCTCTGCATTCTGCCTCCAGAGGGAGTAATATCTTCACTAGACACTAGACTTGGCCCTACTCCTGCTTTTTAAAATCCCCTATGCCTTTCTCTCTTTTCTACCTGGAATAACCTTCTCCCTTCCCTCTGATGGTCTAAATCCTTATTTCCAAAGCCAAACTCTGGTTCATATTACTGACATTAGTTAAAGAGGCCTCCCCAACTTTTTAGTTTAGATCACACTGATTTCTCTTCCCTAAAAATATATTACGCTTTCTACTTCATGTCTTCAAATAATAGCTCTAAAGTATTTTGGAAGTGCTTTTATCTCCTTTGTTTTGGAAGGGCTAATGCTTCACTACATAATGTAGTGGAGTTTGTCGGGTTTTTTTTTTTTTTTTTTTTTTTTTTTTTTTTTTTTTTTTTTTTTTTTTTTTGAGACAGAGTTTTGCTCTTATTGCCCAAGCTGGAGTGCAATGGTGTGATCTTGGCTCACCACAACCTCCGCCTTGCAGGTTCAAGCGATTCTATTGCCTCAGCCACCTGAGTACCTGGGATTACAGGCATGTGCCACCATGCCCAGCTAATTTTGTATTTTTAGTAGAGACGGGGTTTCTCTGTATTGGTCAGGCTGGTCTCGAACTCCTGACCTCAGGTGATCTGCCTGCTTCAGCCTCCCAAAGTGCTGGGATTACAGGCATGAACCACCACGCCCAGCCTAGTTCATCAGATTTTTGAATTGCCTCTCTCAGCTACACAATTCATTATCTGTATTACCTTGTGGATGTTGCCTCTCTGTACCGTCTATATAATGGGAATAACAATAGAACCATACTCATAGTGTTACTGGAGGATGAAAAAGCTTGATTTATGATGTAATGTCCAAATAGCACGGAAAACAGTGCCCTCCATGTAGTAAGTGCAACCCACTTTTTTAAAAGAGCCATTACAAGTCCTAATGCAGGGAAAAGATATTTATTAAACACTTGTTAACAGGTTGATTGACTTACATAGTCTTTATTTTTCTCCATATTGTGAAATTTTACAGTCCATATCACAACCCCTTTATATTAGTTCTTCATAGCAACTATTATTCTGGACATAAATATTTTCTTTTTTTTTTTTTTTTTTTTTTTTTGAGACGGAGTCTCGCTCTGTCGCCCAGGCTGGAGTGCAGTGGCGCGATCTTGGCTCACTGCAAGCTCCGCCTCCCGGGTTCCTGCCATTCTCCCGCCTCAGCCTCCGAGTAGCTGGGACTACAGGCGCCCGCCACCGCGCCCGGCTAGTTTTTTGTATTTTTAGTAGAGACGGGGTTTCACCGTGTTAGCCAGGAGGGTCTCGATCTCCTGACCTCGTGATCCACCCGCCTCGGCCTCCCAAAGTGCTGGGATTACAGGCTTGAGCCACCGCGCCCGGCCGACATAAATATTTTCTTGTGAAGGTAATGAAACAAGCAAACCAACAACCAATCAACTAATAAAAGCAAGCCCCCTTCCTCATATGGTTACTGTAAGAAGTGTTACACTGTTCCAGTAACAAGAACAAAACACTAACTGCTAAAAAATAATAAAAGAAGAAGAAATGAATGAAGAAATCCATTATATACAGTAATTGACACTCATTGTTATTTTTGGCTATTATCACACATTTTAACGCTTGGCATTGAAATCATTTCAGCTAAAAAGCTTCTCTGAGTTGAGAAGCTTGGATTGACATTTATTATTTGCTTGGCAGCAAGGAGACCTGGCCCGGCTTTAAAACAAGGGAGCTTATATTCCCACTGAGTCAAGGTAACGTGGGAGCACAGTGCCTCAAGTTTAGGGATCTCAGAGACTCTCCTGAAATTTGTGAAAATTAAATCAATATATGAAGCATTTATAACATGATGCACTAAATTATTCTGGGGCCAAATCTCTGTTTTTAAGTCCGTTAACATTATAATACGTGTGGATTACTGTTATAGAGGGCAACATGACATAATTCATAAGAGGCAAAAGGATTTGCGAATTCACAGGAAACAATCATCAGAACCACCTGAGGAATAGTGCTTAGCAAAAACTCGACAGATGTGGTATTGTGGGAAGCATGACCTTGAAGTTTGGGTGGGATTTCAACTCTGAAGAAAAAGGTGAGGAAATACTAGTGAGTTGTGTTTGGATTCACGAATATGTCAGAACTGGCAAACAATGAGACACTATCCTCAGGTGGTAGTCTGTTCAGTTTAATTAGAAAGACAGAAATTAATAGTAGTAGACTCAAATATTTAATTAGAATGCCTTTGGTACATAGAGAGGACTCCTAACTAAATTATAATACATTCATCTTATAAACCATGAAAAAGTGATTTTAAAATCACCAGTAAGGTAAAATCCTTATTTATCAACCTATATGACATAACAGACAGTTCTGTAGCATGAGCTAGGAGTTTAGAACTCCACTGAGTACCATTCATATTGATTCCCCAGATGGTAAGCGAATGGGCCATTCTTTCTTTACAAAATAATGCCTTTGGCTTATGCTCAATAAATCATATACTCTGAGATTCTGCAGGGGTGGTAGCACTCGGCCAGCTGGTCCTCTTGTGACAATGACCCACATTCACATAAGGGTCATTGTAGTAGGAAGTCTGGAGCACAACAACAATGTGAAACTGGCCAGCCCATGAGGTCATGGGGCTGCCCACCAGATGGCCTTTGAGCTCCAATCTCCAGCTGAAGCTGAATGAAATAATTAATGACCACTGACAGGAGCATCACACTTTCAAATCTCTGGCAACATAATGATGACCTTTTTCTCCATTATCTTTTTCATTGTTATTTTCTCTGAAAAGATAATACCTCTGAAGGCCAAAAGGTCAGAACAAGAGGTCAGGCTGGCAAGGATAAACGTGGAATTGATTAGAAATGGGCTCTTCCTTTAGGATTAGAAATGGCAATTTAGCATGATGGTTGGCACATATTAAGAGATAAGTAAATGAGCCTGTATTAAAATTATTATAATCATTTGCTTAATATTTCCTTCTTCTGACTTTACAGTTCTACTGCCTTTCTTCTTTTGTACCATGATCTTCACAAATTTCCACATTGATTTTGAAACCCGAAACACTGATTTTGAAATCTAAACTGATTATGTCACCCCTCTGCTTAGCCTCCTTCAAGGATTTCCCACAATTCTTAAAGACCCTATAGCATAGAGTTACAAGCATGATCTCATGTCTTCCTTCTTCTGTAGCCTTATCTCATCATATTTTCTGTAAGTCTTTTTGCTCTAGTTCCACAAAAAGAGGTTTCTTTCAGCTGCTGGTAACTTCCCACATAGGCCTTTGCATGCACAGTTCTTGATGCTTGGAATGCCTAGCTCCTTTCTTCTTTACCTGATCACCTACGCATCCTGCAGATCTCAGCTGAAGCATATTTTCTCAGAAAAGCTCATCTCAGACCTTCCTGATAAGCTGACATAAACACTCATATCATCACATGCCTTTTTTGCTCAGCATTTATCACAGCTGTAGTTGTCCATTTATTTCCATGATGATTTACTAAGGTCCACGTTTCCCACTAGATTATATGCTCCATGAGAGCAGGAAAAATGTCACCTTTTTCAGGATTGCATCCCAGAACCTGGCACCATATTTTGTACACAGTGGTTTTCATAAATAATGTTCCATTCATTAAATAAAAATTTATTGAGCACCACAAACTAGATTCATGACAATTGCTTAAAATGTAAATGATGAGTTAATGGGTGCAGCACACCAACATGGCACATGTATACGTATGTAACAAACCTGCAGGTTGTGCACATGTACCCTAGAACTTAAAGTATAATTTAAAAACTGAAAAGAGAAAATAAAGAATAATGGTCATGGAACCATAACATAAAATCAATATAATATTAAAAAGGAAATATATAAAGGATAAACGTTACTACAACAAGTTCAGTCCTCTACAATGGAAAGTTTTCTTGTATGACTCATTTTGTGTGTGTATGTGTCCCTTTTGTCATAAGCTTCTGGTTTCCTAGGGACAACACACTCATGCATAAAGCCAGGACTACTTTTGAGATACCAAATCAGTAGTAAAGGATTGTTTAGAGATCTGGGCAAATCAGCTCATTGAAAATAATTTTATAAATATTTAAGATAATTACATATAGATAGTTTTTAAAATTTACTTAAAAGTGTCTATTTAAATTATGTATCATGGAGTAACAATATCTGGTGAAGAATAGCTAGATCATCTTATATGCATAGAAATGGTAGATCAGCACCACAAAACAGAGTGTGAAAAGTCCAAAAATAAAATTAAAAAAAAAAAGAAATTATAGAACAAAGACACTGACTGTTGACTGAAAGATAATTTTACAGGCTAAGCTTATTTATGTCACTTTAGAAGTGTCTAGACAACAGCATTTTTCAGAATAAAAAATAATAATTTCAAAAAAAACACTAACTTTTAAGGAAAGGTTTGTTTTCACTTACCCTTGAAAACATCTGTTTGAATGTTTGTATCCATAATTTACTGAACGGTGGAAAAAATATACTATATGACATCTGCTTGAGGCATTGGACTGTAAATATTTCATTGCTTTATAAATGTACCACGATTAAGTACGTTTTAGTAGTCAACTGTTTGATGCTGTTTTACAGCATCAAAATGAAAAAGTTTCTCTTGTTTGTCTTTATCTGGAAGCTTTGAAAATACATCACAAAGTTCATTTTATTTCTGATATATTAGGACAAAACCCAAGTTCTCCCAGTAATTCCAAAGAGAGAAGGAAAAGAGTTCTGGGTCTTGGTACACAATTCTCCCTTATTTTCTTTTCTTTTCTTTCTTTTTTTTTTTTTATTTTAGGAGAAAATGTTTTGGAAAATTCTAATTACGAATTTTCAGTTAGACCACAAATTTGTTCTTATATCTGTGGTATGCATATTAATATCCCCAAAAGTGTCCAACTCCTAACCCCTAACCCCTAGATATGTAAATATATTGTTGTACATGGCAAAGAGACTTTGCAAATATGATTAAATTAAATCTTGAGATGGGATGTGACCATGGAATTAGGGATGATAATTAGAGGGAGAGGTTGGAAGATGATACGCTACAGGCTTGAAAATGGAGGAAGAGGCCACATACTAACGAATGCAGGCAAGTTCTAGAAGCTGGAAAAGGAAAGGAAAGCGATTGTCCTCTAGTACCTTAAGAAGGAATGCAGCCCTGCCAACACCTCAATTTTAGTCCAGTAAAATCCATTTCAGACTTCTGACCTCCAGGACTATAAGATATTGCTCGCTTTCTTTTAAGCCACTAAGTCTGTGGTAATTAGTGACAACCATAATAGGAAACTAATATACTATGAAATGACATATATTTGGTACTTAGAGTTTAAATTAAATACATTAATAATGAGTGAAAGAAATTAAATGTTAAATGGGCCTCAAACCAATCAATGAAACAAAATTGAAAACATTTTTGAACACATTATCTTACAATGTCTTTGGTAGTCAAACATATCTAATCAGACCACCCCTTGGGTCTTCTGAAAACTTGGAACAATAGACAAGTTTGCTTTGAACCCCTAATTCCATGTCCTGTTGAAGTACAAAACTTTCTAGCCCTGAAATAATACAGCATTTAATAGGAGTGGATAAGGCAAGTTCAGGAATGGTTATAATACAGCAGATAAATAGTATGGCCACAGATTTTAGAGTGGGGCGGGGAGGAGAGAGAGGGAGAGAGAGGGAGAGGAAGGGGGGG
>NW_016814655.1:62478-83875 GCF_001698545.2 Rhinopithecus bieti | reverse complement strand
CACAGGTGAGAGAGAGAGAGAGAGAGAGAGAGAGAGAGAGAGAGAGAGAGAGAGAGAGAATAACCAGTTGAGAGAATCCGGGTTTGCTTGTTACAAAGATAGCAGTTTTAGGCACGTAAAGGTGAATACCTTCATAGGCAAAGGAAATAGTGTGAGTGAAAATGTGATGTTAGGAAACAATGAGGCAGAAACAGAAAATTTGCGGTTGTGTGGGAAGATTGTAATTGGTAGTTTGACAGGAATAGCATTGAATCTGTAGATTGCTTTGAGTAACATGGCCATTTTAACAGTATTAATTCTTCCTATCCATGAGCATGGGATGTTTTTCTACTTGCTTGTATTGTCTTTGATTTCTTTTATCAGTATTTGGCAGTTCTCATCGCAGGGATCTTTCACCTCCTTGGTTACCTGTATTCCTAGGTTTTTTAATTTTTTGTGGCTATTGTGAATGGGATTGTGTTTATGATTTGGCTAGCAGCTTGGACATTATTGGTGTATAGAGATGCCACTGAATTCTGTACATTGCTTTTGCATCCTGAAACTTGTCTGAAGTTGTTTCTCAGATCCAGGAGCCTTTGAGCAGAGAAGATGGAGTTTTCTAGGTATAGAATCACATCATCTGCAAAGAGAGATAGTCGGACTTCCTCTCTTCCTATATGAATGCTTTTTATTTCCTTCTATTGTCTGATGGCTCTGGTTAGGTCTTCTAGTACTACGTTAAATAGAAGTGGTGATAGTGGGCATCCTTATCTTGTTCTAGTTTTCAAGGGCAGGGCAATGTTTCCAGCTTTTGCCCATTTCATATGATGTTGGGTTTGTCATAGATGGCTCTTAAAATTCTGATGCCTAGTTTGTTGAAGATTTTTAACATGAAGGGATGTTGAAATTTATCGAAAGTTTTTTTTTTTTTGATCTATTGAGACGATCTGTGTTTTTTGTCTTTAGTTCTGTTGTATGTGACAAATCACATTTATTGATTTGTATATATTGAACCAAACTTGTATCCCTGGAATAAAGCCTACTTGATTGTGGTGGATTAGCTTTTTGCTGTGCTTCTGGAATCAGTTTGCTGATACTTTGCTGAATATTTTTGAATCTAAGTTCACCAAGAATATTAAGCTGTCATCTTCTTTTTGTTGTGTCTCTGCCAGGTTTTGGTATCAGAATGATGCTGGCCTCACAGAATAAGTTAGGGAGGAGTCCCTCCTCCTCAATTTTTTTTGTAATAGTTTTAGTAGGATTGGTACCAGCTCTTTTTTACACATCTTGTAGAATTTTTCTGTGAATCCATCTGCTCAAGGGCTTTTCCTGGTTGGTAAGATTTTTATTAGATTAAATTTTAGGACTTAATATTGATCTGTTCAAGGTTTCAGTTTCCTGCTGGTTAAACCTTTGGAGGTTGTACGTTTCCAGGAATTTATCCATTTCTTTTATGTTTTCCACTTTGTGCACATAGAAGTGTTTGTAATAGTCTCTGAGGGTTTTGTTTTGTTTGTATTCCTGTAGGATCAGTGGTAGTGGCCCCTTTGTCATTTCTGACTGTCTTTATTTGGATCTTCTCTCTTTTTTTCTTAATTATTCTTGCTAGTGCTCTATCAATCTTATTTATTCTTTCTGATAAACAACTTTTGGTTGCATTGATCTTTTGAATGGTTTTTATGTCTTGATTTCATTCAGTTCAGTTCTAATTTTGGTTATTTCTTGTGTTCTGCTAGCTTTGGGGCTGCTTTGCTTTTGTTTTTCTAGTTCCTCTGAGTGTAATGATAGGTTGTTAATTTGAGACATTTCTAACTTTTTGATATGGGCATTTAGTGCTATAAATTTTCCCCTTAACACTGCTTTTGCTGTGTCCCAGACACAGTGTTGAGTTTAGGTCCTGAGTATGTTTCTTTAGTTTTGTTCCTTGATGATCTGTCCAATACTGTCAGTGGAATGTTGAAGTCTCCCCACTGTTATTGTGTGGTTATATAAGTCTCTTTGTAAGTCTCTAAAAATTTGTTTTATGAACCTGGATGCTCCAGTGTTAGGTGTATATATATTTAGGATAGTTTTCTTATTGAATTCGACCCTTTAGCATTATGTAATTCCCTCGTTTGTCATTTTTGGTCATTGTTGATTTAAAGTCTGTTTTGTGTGAAATTAGAACAGCAATCAGTCCTTTATTTAATTTTTCATTTGCATGGTAGATTTTTATCTGTCCTTTTACTGTGAGCCTATTGGTGTCATTGCAAGTGAGACGGGTCCCTTTTAAACAGTGTTGGGTCTAGCTTCCTTAACCAACTTGCCACTCTATATCTTTTAAGTGGGCATTTAGCCCATTTACATTCAGAGTTAATATTGATATGTGCAGATTTGATCCTGTTATCACGTTTTTAGCTGATTATTATGTAGACTTCATTGTGCAGTCACCTTATAGTGTCAATGTTCTATGTGCTTAAGTGTGTTATTGTGGTGGCTGGTAATGGTCTTTCATTTCCGTGTTTAGCACTCCTTTAAGGACCTCTTTAAGGTAGGGCTGGCGGTAATGAATTCCCTTAGAGTTTGCTTATCTGAAATGGATTTTATTTATCCTTCACTTATGAAGCTTAGTTTGGCTGGATATAAAATTCCTGATTGGAATGTATTTTCTTCAAGAATGCTGGGCCAGGCATGGTAGCTCATGCCTATAATCCCAGCACTTTGGGAGGCGGAGGCGGGTGAATCACTTGAGGTCAGGAGTTTGAGACCAGCCTGGCCAACATGGTGAAACACTGTTCTACTAAAAATACAAAAAAAAAAATTAATCTGGCATGGTGGCATATGCCTGTAATCCCGGCTACTTGGGAGGCTGCAGCATGAGAATCGCTTGAACCTGGAAGGCAGAGGTTGCAGTGAGCCATGACACTGCACTCCAGCCTGGGCAACAGAGTGAGACTCCATCTCAGGAAAAAATAAACAAACAAACAAACAAACAAACAAATAAATAAATAACGTTGAATATAGGCCTCCAAGGTCTTCTGGTTTGTAGAGATTCTGCTGAAAGGTACACTGTTAGCTTGATGGGGTTTCTTTTGTAGGTGGCCTGCCCCTTTTCTCTGGCTGCCTTTAATATTTTTTTCTTTTATATTGTCTTTGGAGAGTCTGATGACTATGTGTCTTGGGGATGGTCTTCTTATATAGTATTTCACTCCCTCTCTTTCAGGGATGCCAATGAGCTGTAGGTTTGGTCTCTTTACATAATCCCATATTTCTTGGAGGTTTTGTTCATTCTTTGTACTTTTTTCTTTACTTTTGTCTGAGTTGATTTGAGGAACCGGTCTTTGCTCTGAGGTTCTTTCCTTAGCTAGGTCTATTCTGCTGATAATATTTCTGATGGTGCACTAAAATTCTTGTAGTGAGTTTTTCAGTTCTATTAATCAGTTTGATTCTTTCTTAAAAATAGCTATTTTGTCTTTCATCTCTTGTATCATTTTACTATATTCCTTGGATTCCTTCGACTGGGTTTCAACTTTCTCTTGAATCTCAGTAATCTTCATTGCCATCCAGATTCTGAATTCTAAGTCTGTCATTTCAGTCATTTTCCCTGGTGAAAAACCATTACTGAGGAGCTAGAGCAGTCATTTGCAGGAAAGAAGACACTCTAGCTTTTTGAGTTGCCAGTTCTTGTGCTGGTTCTTTCTCATCTATGTAGGCTAATTGTTCTTTAATTTTGGAAGTTGCTGTCTTTTGGATGGAGCTTGTTGCTATTATATTCTCTGAGGTCCTTGAGGTTTTGATTGTGGTATTAGTTGGGTTCAATGAACTGGCTTCACTTCTGAATGATTTCTGGGGGCCCAGGCTCAGTTCACCACTCCTGGGCTTCATGCTCTAACCCTGGGGTGCTGGGACCAGGCTTGTTCTCTGGCCCTCAAGGTTAAGCACCAGCTGCACTGGAATGTCTGAGGTGTTCCTGGTCTACTGACAACAAACTCAGATTGGGAAGTGTCAGCAAAAACATTTCACTGGGAGCAGTGGCAGTTAGGTCCACATTTGAACATGTGTGCCAGTAGGAGCTGGGTAGTGGTGTGGCTGGGTCTATGTGAGCATGTGTGCCAGCAGCAGGGCAGCAGTGTGGCAGGGGTAATGGGGCAACAGCACTGTGGGGTTCATGTGCTTGCCTTGGTGGCATTGGGGCAGTGGAGTCTGTGTGTGTGTGCACTCACAGGGTGGGGCTGTGGTGGCAGAGTCTGCACAGGAAAGCACACCAGCAAATCGGTGGGGGTAGGCTGTGATGAGTGCACATCAGCAACAAGGTGGGGGTAGTCTACGCGCAAGTTGCAGTGGAAAGGCAGTTGGGGGAAGCTGTGGGCAGGTAAATGTCAGTAGGGACCCATCTGCTAAAGCTCTCTGATAGTGAGGTGGGATCTGCCAGTGAAGGAGCTATGATGGCAGATTCCAGGAAGTGTCCCCAGTAGAATTCAAAGTTGGAATGCAAGTGGGCGTGACCAAGGAGGGGGCCCAGAAGAGGATGGCCAACAGTGGGGTCCTCAGATTAGACTGGCCCCATCCCATGTGCAAGACAGTACTGCGCTGTCCAGGTCTGACAGTCCATAAAGGCCAAAGGCACATAGAAGAGCATGGCGGGCTTTGGGGGATGGATGTCCCTGGCTGTGCTCCACTGCAGCCATTCCTACACAGAACATTCTGGGCTCCACACAGGGTGGTGTACTGTCCCTGTCACTTCTTCAAGTACCTCTCCCTGCCAGCTCAATTATCCATGGGGGTTGTGGAGTCTCCTTCAGCTAGGATTCTGGAGGTCCATGGTGAGAATGGGCCACTCCCTGCCTATTTAACTCACTCTTTACCCAAGAGCCACTGAGGGCTGAGAATGATTCTTGGTACTTGGCAGCTCTGTGCAGGGCTCCAAGCTTCCCTACTCCCCTTCAGCCCAGGGTCTGTGTCCTCCCTCCATCCACTCTCAATGTCTTCCTTCCAAAGATTTGCACAGAGTGGGCCAGTCTTCTTGATGGGCTGGTCTCTCAGGGGGAGTTGTACTTCCTGGCTGCATCTAGTCAGCCATCTTGGCTCCTGAGGCTCATGTTTAATTTTTACATATATTATTTCTCGCTTCAACTTGTCTTGAAGAAAGTAAAGTTTAAGTAGTTACACAATGTATTTTGAAATGTCTTATGTGACTACATAAATATTCATGATATTCATTTCCTCTCCACACAATATAATGACAGAATTATTTGCTTAAAAGACTTTGGTAGTTCCCTTTGACTGATTTTTTTTTGTTGTTGACCCACAATTATCCATCCTCTCCTTGTTAAAAATAAGGTTTTTTTTTATCTAACATGGGGCCCTTCCACCAAACACTTCATTTCCCTTTCTCCCCTATACTTTGGTGTCACCAGGAGACTGACTGAACTATTACTCAGATCTACTTGAATGATCAATGAAAGAAAAAAATCATATATTTTCTCCATTGAATGGCAGTGTGAGAGGAAAGAAAAGTCACATGACTTTAAGTCATGAGGGCTGGAACTATATTTAAAACTTTAGCCAGTTATGGGTCATTTGCCTAGGCTAGCTTCAGTTTACTGAATTATAAAATTGGGATAATAGTATCTGCTCTTCATTCCTCTCTGGTTGTGAGTGGTCAACTGGTGTAGTCAGGTATTTCACATGTATTAAGGATTACTGATACCGGCCAATAATAAAATTTAAGCCAGAAAGGACTTTTAGAAATTCAGTGCTGTCATTTCACAGGTCAAAAAACCAAACAAACAAGCAACAATAACAACAACAAAAATGGAATGTACCCAAACTAAACCAAAAATCTCTGAGGTCCAGGAAGTTGAATGACTTGTCCAAAGTCACATGATCCTTAGAAGCTGGATCAGAAAAAAGCCTTTTGATCTCTGACTTTGGGCCTGGGAATTTTCAGTTACACCACCCCTCAGCCCATATTTTGAGGCTCAATGCAAACCTTTGTTCTTTCTCCTCTTATTGGGAAACAAACAACAGCAAAACTGTACCTCTGAGTCATTCATTGAGCCAGTTGAGTTCATATTTATCTTCAGAACCTGACTGCTTTGTGACCTTTCCTGTATTCCATTTTTTAGGCACAAGACAGAAAGCAGTCCTTCCCAGATCCACTGGTTAGCATAATTGAGAAGTCTCTTATTTGTATTCCTGCCAATGTCAATTGAATGCAGGAAAGCCTGTGTTTAAGATAATAACTGGTCTGAAGAGTATGAAACAAGATTGATATTAGCTTCATAAAACTCGGGCAAAAGCAGTATCTTTTCTACATCTTGCTATGCCTTTCATTCTAGGAACCTTTATACTTGGTGACTACTGAAAAATGTTGTAATTAGTAAAATAAAGGCAAAATAAAATAACAATGGGAAATATCTTCCAAGAGCCGTAATTTTTGCTAATGTTCTGAACTTCTTTATTGATTTAATGACAAGGGAGGATATACTTACTGCTTTCTCTAGTTCCAAGTTTGTGTTCTCTTTTTTAAAGAAAGTGAAAACTTCTGAGTATGTGCCTAAATGTCAACACGTTTAAAAAGCACCTAGCTTGTTTATGCATTGGTGATTTGGACAGCTAAAATGCATGGCCACAGCTAAATCCTCAAAGTTAGGGTTGTTAGAAAGACATAATTTTTGTGAAATGCAAACTTCTGGAAAATAAGTTAATTATACAGCTTTCTAGAAGTCTATCCCACTTCATCTATTCATTTTGCTCATAAATACAAAAGCTCATAAAATACAAATGTAGGGATTTGGTATTTAAAGATAGTTTCATCTCTCATGATTTGGTACCACTCACACTTGGCCTTTTCTTTCACTTCTCTAGTTCACAAGCATGATACATTAATCAAATTAACAAGTCATTATTGTCAACGCACATACTTTCACTACTCTTAACTATTGAGAGTCTACTATGTGTGATGTCCAATTTTAGGCTTTTTAGCTGAGAAATAACACTATTTGATTTATCTTTGTTAAATTTTACTCCAGATTAACGAAAATGTATTGACGGCCTGTTGTGATCCAGTCTGCATGACAGGCACTTGGGAGCAAGATGGTAATTAATGGCCCTCACCTCTGAAGAGCTTTCAGCCTAGTTCAGGATTTGACATGGTAAATATTATGATGGCTGCAAGCAGTGACGGGTTGGGAGAGAGACTAACAAGAGATAGTTTCCTAGAGGACATAGCCCTGGGATGACTCTTAAAGAATGATGGGCTTAAAAAAAAGGATTAATGGCATTGAAAGTTGGAACAGCTCGAAGAGGGTAAAGAACGAATCAGATTTCAGTGTTTGTTGGTGGAATGCAAAACTTAGCAGAGTTTCTCATTTCTCAAATGTCTTCAAGCTTCAGTCGTGAGTTATCATGTACATATTCTTCATGCTCTATTCTTTATTAAAATACTTCATCAAAATGCTGCCTACTCCAAGAAGCATTTACTGATGCCCAAAGAAAAAACTTATTTATGTTTCTAATTCTGTATCTAATTGTCTCTAAATAGACTGGACGACTTTTCCATTGGCATCTATACCTATTTTATATGTCTCCATTGTATTTTGTAACGTGCACATAGCCAACAAATTTTTCATCACCAATTCAATTTTATTCACACAAACTCAAACACTGTTTTAACAAGTTCTGCCTCACAGACATTCTTCTACATTTATTAGGTTGCCATAACTTCTATTTGTTACATACCTTTATTACTGACCACTTTTGGAGTAACCAATGTCACAACTTGCCTTTATTTACACTTGCATGCCTATTATTTTGTACCTATAGTCTTAGACCTGATAGAGAGCTCCAAATTCATCTATAATTTTCAAGCTTGGTTGAATGTTAAAATAAAAATGAGACCACTGGGCTGGGCACGGTGGCTCATGCCTGTAATCCTAGCACTTTGGGAGGCCAAGGCAGCAGATTGACTGAGCTCAGGAGTTCGAGACCAGCCTGGGCAAAATGACGAAACCCCCTCTTTACTAAAAATACAAAAAATTAGGTATTGTGTATGGTATGGTGGCATACGCCTGTAGTCCTGGCTACTCAGGAGGCTGAGGCATGAGAACCACTTGAACCTGGGAGATGGAGGGTGAAGTGAGCTGTGAGCCAAGATCACACCACTTCACTCCAGCCTGGGTGACAGAGCAAGACTCTGCCTCTAATATCAAACAAACAAATAAAACAAACCAAAAAACAAAATGAGACCACTGAAATGCAGTGAAAAAACAATCATCTTTTATATACATAGAGTTGGCTCAATTAGACATCCATATAGAAAAAAAGTATCTTTGATCCTTTCTTCATACCATATGTGAAAATTAGACATATTATAAGGCCTAAATATGAAAATAAATTTAAATCTTCTAAATGAAAACATAGGGGAACAAAATGTTGAAGTAGGAAAATTTCTTAAGCATAACACCACAAGCACAAGTCATAGAATAAAAGATTTATGATTTGGATACTGAGGTGGACATAGAGATGTGATACCCAGATACCCCTTTAAGGAAAAAGCTGTTGCCCAGCTGCTGGGAGGGCTATCAGTAGACAGTATTCAGCCATCATCTCACTTTAGGGATTGTCTTCAGGGCAGTGAGTAAGTTTGTTCAAGGCCGTGTTTTTCCAGAGAGAGCTATGATCAGAAACTGATTGAGACAGAGGTATAAATTTCTGTCATTTTCGCCCAATGCAGGACAATTCTAAGAGGTTATATGTGTTCCAGAGCTTTCTTTGCATAGGTGAGACTAATGGACCTGCATCATTGCCCAACTTCTCCCTTTCTCATTTCTTTCTGTAAGTCTTGATCTAAAGAGTGGTTTCTATAACTGTCAGGAACACCAGACTCTCTAAAATACCTCTTGTCTGGAGAGCCCAAACTGCATTAGAAGTCATTCAAATTAAGAACTTATGTTCTTCAACATATTAACAGAGCAAAAAGGCAAACTACTGCCTGGGAGAAGTTATTTGCAACACATGTGGCTGGGCAACTTGGCGCAGTAGCTCACACCTGTAACCCAGCACTTTCAGAGGCCAAGTTGGGAGGATAACTTGAGGCCAGGAGTTAGAGACAAGCCTGGGCAACATAGCAAGATCCCATCTCTACAAAAAAGGGAATTTAAAAATTTTCCTGACATGGTGGTGTGCACCTGTAGTTCTAGATGCTTGGGAGGCTGAGGCAGGAGGATCCCCAGATCCCAGAAGTTTGAGACTGCAGTGAGCTATGATCATGCCACTGCACTCCAGCCTGGGCAACAAAGTGAGACCCTGTCTCTAAAATTAAAAAAAAAATTATATTTGCAACACATATATCTGAAAGTTGTTTTGCATCTAGAATAAAGAACTTCTACAAATCTACAGGAAGATGACCATTATATTAAAAATAAAGAAAGGGATTAATCAGGTACTTTACAAATGGAATATCTAGATGGTCTACAGGCAGTTCACTCATCAGTGAGATTACAGAAAACAAAACAAAAACCCAAACCAATGTAATACCACTATATATACACTAGAAGTTCAAATATTATAATAATTGACAGTGTTAAGTACTGATAAGGACATGGAGCAACTGGATAACTCATATGTTGCTGATGGAAGTGAAATCTGTTCAACTACTTTGAAAAATGTTTTGGTAATAGCTACTGAATGGAAATATACAGCTACCCTATGCCTCAACCATTCTACTTTTGGGTATACACCCAGGAGAAGTGTGTTTATTTTCTAAATGACTTGCACAAGAATATTTACAGTAGTACTATTTATAAAAATAAAAATTTTATAAGTGAATCAAATATCCATCAACCGTAACACAAATTTTAAAATTGTGATACATTCACGTAATCAAATAATAGGCAGCAATAATAAATGAATGAACTACACACATTATGGTTAAACTGTACATCTTTAATATTGAGTGAAAGAAGTCAGACACAAAAATAAGACATACTGTTTAACTGCACTGAACATAAGTTCTTCAAAAATGAGCATGGTATTAGAAATCATCATGGTGGTTTGCTTGGTGGGGGAAGTATTGACTGGGAGGGAAACTGAGGGAGTCTTCTGGAGTGGTGGAATTGTTTTAATGTGTTTTGATCCACATTATCTATCACAAGTGTAGGAATCTTGTGTGAATGTCAGCCTTGAGAGTCAAGTCGCTTACCCAAGGGAGCGTACAACAAATCTGATGCATGCCCAAGCTGGCCTGGGAACCACACACATCTCCTGGTTTCATTGCACTTCAACCATGACTGCCTTGTATTGTCATTTGCCTCATGTTATCAAGCAAGGACAGTCTCATTCAATGCTTTACAGATCCCATCCCCAAATCCTCACATGACAGCAAAGTACGTCTTCCTGAGCCTATCATCTTAGTTTTATTAAGTTCACCCCAATGTGCTTAGACTTGAAGAGTGACAGAATTTGTTTCTAAGCAGAATAAAACTACATTTCACAACACAGAAGGTTTCACTTGTCCAGATTCGATAAGCAGCTGGCTGCAATCCCAGAGACATCTACATTGGAAAATCTTTACAAGGACAAACGTCTACTGGATTGCCTCTCCCTTGGGGTTTTGTAAGAATCGAAGGGGATCGCATACATAAAACTTTTACTACAGTATGTGCTAAGTAAATAGCAATGATCATGTGAGAATAATTGTAATACTAATAATGATTATAATTCTTTAAAAACACAACCATACTAGTTATCAATTTCAGTAAATGTAACATTAGTACAATGTTTTTCTCTCTTACTGTTTGTATGCCAATTTCATCAGTTGACCCAAAGAGTGTTCCTTAGAGCATTATTTCCCCTCCAAAACAGAATCCACTTCACAGTCATGTACTGCATTTAGTTGTCATGACTTTTTAGCACCTTCTAACCTGGAACATTTCTACAGCTAATTTTTGTTGCTGCTGCTGTTTATAACATTAGCATTTTGAAATAATAGAATTTCCCTCTTCCTTTGTTAATAAACTGTTACTCACCTTCTGTTTGTCTAGTGTTTATTCATGGTTCAATTAGGATATACATTCTGTGCCAGAATACTACATAGGTAAAGTTAGGTTTTTCTTGAGTTATCAATCTAGAGGCACATGATCCCCACAGTGCTTTCATGGATAATGCATATTTGGATTACTATGCCATAGTATTGTCTGGTATTTGTGCTATATAATTATTATTAGTTTTCTTCATCACAAGTAATAAACACTTGGTTGGGAGATACCTTAAGATGATGCAAATACTCTTGTTCTCATCAGAATTTCCTCATACGTTTACTATCCATTGATGACTTTTGCCTAATCTAATCTTTAGTATGACAGTTTCAAAATGATGACTTTCTAACTCTCATACTCCTTGCACATTTATTCACAGGCACTTGGCATTCTATTATAAGCAAAAGTTTTCCCTTCTCCCTCACTTATTTATTTATCTAGTTAGCCATATGTATAAGTCCATTCTCACACTGCTATAAAGATACTACCTGAGACTGGGTAATATATAAACAAAAGGGGTTTAATCAATTCAAGAGTTCTGCATGGCTAGGGAGGCCTCAGGAAATTTACAATCATGGCAGAAGGCCAAGGGAAAGCAAGGCCTATCTTATGTGGCAGCAGGAGAGAGGGAGAAGGGGGAAAAGCCAGACACTTATCAAGCAACCAGATCTCATGAGAAGTCACTCACTATCATGAGAACAGCAAGGGGGAAATCCGTCCCCACGCTGCAATCACCTCACACCGGGTCCATCCTTTGACACATGGGGATTACAATTAGAGACGAGATTTGGGTGGGGACACAGAGCCAAGCCGTATTACCATACAAACTCACAAGTAACTATTTTTCCAATGCATACTAATGTTGATGATCAAGTTGTCACTTCAAACCGTCTCCTTAGTCATTGTAACATGCCCTCATACATTTTTTCTTAGTATTTTCTTAACCTTTCTCCCCATAACATGATCCAGGCTCACTTTTAATCTACCCTTCCCTGGAATCAGTTGTTTGAGTTCTTTATCCATTTATAGGTGTCATGATCTTTTGAAATTGATACCACAAAAGGCAAACAATCATGTTCACCCACAAAAATGAATATTTATGAGGTAATTAGCAGATGTTTTTACACCCTCATAGCATGAACCCTCTGTGTTAACCAAGTTGGTCCCTTAGTATCCCACGTATATCACATCTGATCCTGCCTCTCTGCCTTTAATCATGCTGTTTTCACCATCTGTGATGCCTTCTCCACACAGGCAGGGATCCTATGTGAATATTTCTTGTTACTTATTGCTGTTTGTCCTAACTAAACTCTTTTCTTCTCTGTGAAACTGCCCCTGACTGATGTGGAAGCCTGTGGAGACCTCTTTCTATGACTGTTTACTTTGAACTGTACTGATTGGCACCATATTTGGGCTGTACCTTTTTGGGTAAAACTAGCAGACACTTCTCAGACTAGCTTAGCAAATGAAGAAGACATCCTGGAAGACCCAAGGGTATCTCCTTGAACCCAAAGTCTGGTCTTTCATGGGCCTAATAAACTTCAACCAGGATCTGGAAGTCTTGGGAACCCAAGCTGCTATTCTATCCATCTCATTTTCCCTCGTTCCTCCTCTCTATTTTCCCATGAATATTTTCTTTATACTATATTTATGGAGAGATTTTATGAGCTACTTCACTATACATATTTCAGTTAGGACTCATTCATTTCTTGCAAATTTTTTCAGTTCACATGCTTAAGCTCCCAGCACATGCATTTCTTGCATATTCTTTCAGTCCAAATGCTTAAGGCTCCCAGGAATTACAGTTTTGATGAGAGAGATCCTATTGGTTCAGTTTGATTCAGTTGTGTACTCTTGATCCAATCAATTCTGGCCCAATGAGTGTGCCTTTGTGGGTGGTATTAGAGAGATTCTAGGCCTTAGAAATGGGGTGGAGATTAGCATGGGCTGTGTGGACAATCAACAAAGAAGTCTATTTTAGCATTTGGTAAAATACATATTTGGTAAAATACTGTGTACTAGTCCATTTTCATGCTGCTGATAAAGATATACCTGAGCAGTGGGCAATTTACAAAAGAAAGAGATTTAATGGACTCACAGTTCCACGTGGCTGGGGACGTCTCACAATCATGGTGGAAGGCAAAAGACACGTGTCACATGGTGGCAGACAAAAGAAGAGAAGAGAGCCAAGTGAAAGGGGTTTCCCTTTATGAAACCATTAGATTTCATAAGATGTATTCACTACCACAAGAACAGTATGGGGGAAACTGCCTCCGTGATTCAATTACCTCCCACTGGGTCCCTACCACAACATGAGGAAATTATGGGAGCTACAACTCAAGATGAGTTTTGGGTGGGGACACAGCCAAACCATATCATTCTACCCCCCGCCCTTCCCAAATCTCATGCCCTCATGTTAAAAAACCAATCATGACTTCCCACCAGTCCCCCAAAGTCTTAACTCATTTCTCTCTGCGCATTAAGTCAAAAGTCCACAGTCCAAAGTCTCATCTGAGGCAAGGCAAGTCCCTTCAGCCTATGAGCCTGTAAACTCAAAAGCAACTTAGTTACTTCATAGATAAAACGGGTGTACAGATATTGGGTAAATATAGACATTCCAAATGGGAGAAATGGGCCAAAACAAAGGGGTTACAGGCCCCATGCAAGCCTGAAATCCATCTGAGCAGTCAAATCTTAAAACTCCAAAATGATCTCCTTTTACTCCATGTCTCACATGTGTAATTGTGTAAAGTATAGTAATTGTGTCTTCTAATTGTGTAAAGTATAACTATACTTTATAGTCACACTGATGCAAGAGGCGGGTTCCCATGGTCTTGGGCCTCTCCACCCCTGTGGCTTTGCAGGCTATAGCCACCCTCCTGGCTGCTTTCATGGGCTGGCATTGAGTGTCTGCAGCTTTTCCAGGTGCACAATGCAAGCTGTCAGTGGATCTACCATTCTGGGGTCTGAAGGATGGTGGTCCTCTTCTCACAACTCCACTAGGTAGTGCCCTAGTAAGGACTCTGTGTGGGGGCTCCAACCCCACATTTCCCTTCCACACTACCCTAGCAGAGGTTCTCCATGAGACTCCCACCTTTGAAGCAAATTTCTCCCTGAGCATCCAGGAATTTCCATAAATCCTCTGAAATGTAGACAGAGGTTCCCAAGCCTCAGTTCTTGACTTCTGTGCATCCACAGGCTTAACACCACATGGAAGCTGCCAAGGCTTGGGGCGTTCACCCTCTGAAACAAAAGCCCAAGCTGTGCCTTGGCCCCTTTTATTCATGGCTGAAGTAACTGGGACACAGGGCACCAAGTCCCTGGAGTGCACGCAGCAGGAGGGACCCTGGGCCAGGCCCATTAAACCATTTTTTCCTCCTAAATCTTGGGGCCTGTGATGGGAAGTGTTGCCTCAAAGGTCTCTGATATGCCCTGGAGACATTTCCCCATTGTCTGGGTGATTAACATTTGGCTCCTCGTTACCTATGCAAATTTCTACCGATGGCTTTTCTCCTCAGAAACTGGGATTTTCTTTTCAATTGCATTGTCAGGATGTGAATTTTCTAAACTTTTATGATTTGCTTCCCTTTTAAAATTGCATGTGTTTAACAGCACACAAGTCATATCTTGAATGCTTTGCTGCTTAGAGATTTCTTCCACCTGACAGCCTAAATCATCTGTCTCAAGTTCAAAGTTCCACAAAACTCTAGGGCAGGGGCAAAATGTTGCCAGTCTCTTTGCTAAAAATAACAAGAGTCACCTTTGCTCCAGTTCCCAACAAGTTCTTCATCTCCATCTGAGACCACCTTAGCCTTGATTTTATTGTCCATATCAGTGTCAGCATTTTATTCAAACCCATTCAACAAATCTCTAGAGAGTTCCAAACTTTCCCACATTTTCCTATCTTCTTCTGAGCCCTCCAAACTGTTCCAACCTCTGCTTGTTACTCAGTTCCAAAGTTGCTTCAACATTTTCCAGTATGTTTTCAGCAGTGCCCCACTCTACTAGTACCAATTTACTGTATTAGTCCATTTTTATGCTGCTGATAAAGACATACCCTGAGGACCAGGCAATTTAGAAAATAAAGAGATTTAATGGACTATAGTTCCATGTGGTTGGGGAGGTCTCACAATCATAGCAGAAGGCAGGAGGCAGAAGGCATGTCTCTCATGGCAGCAGACAAAAGAAGACAATGAGAGCCAAGTGAAAGGGGTTTCCCCTTATAAAACCATCATATCTCATGTGAATTATTCACTACCATGAGGACATTATGGGGGAAACTGCCCCATGATTCAATTATCTCCCATTGGGTCCTTCCTACAACAAGAGGGAATTATGGGAGCTACAATTCAAGATGAGATTTGGGTGGGGACACAGCCAAACCATATCACACTGCTTGAATCAGTCTTCTAATTGTGCAAAGTCTAGTAACTAATATTAACTTTGCAACAAGTCATAAACTGTTCCATGGAAGGGGCATTCTCTTTTATTTTTTTCCTGCCCTTTATAGTTCATATTCAAATTTCTTAGATTGATCTGTCTATCAACAGATTGGGTCCTGGAGCAGAAATAAGGTAAAACTTGGTATCCTAGTAAGTAAAATGATATGTAGCCAGGTGTACTAATTTCTATAGCATGGAGATAATGCCAATGTGAGAATGTAAAAACAGAACCCCTGGGATGATCTAACTTAATGAGAACAAACTGGGATAGAGTGAGCAGGAGCTAGACTAATTATTTCACCTTGAATAAGCAGACAAAATACTCACAAAATTAACACAGGAAAGAGAGACTGTGTCACCTCTGTGGTCAAATAGTGAAGTGTCATAATAAAGTTTTCCAAATGATTCTCAGGTCAGAGAGAACCAGCGGGTGGGTGTGCATCCCATGGCCTTAGCATCTTGAGAAAGGTTCAGCATAGGAAATTGAGCTGCAGGAATGAGGCTTTGGCCATAAGCTCTCCTTTCTAAGTCAGTTTCTATTTTCCCAGTGAAGCCTCACTCCCTGTCACAGGAGAATATTGTTCCAGGTGCATAAACGCTCACCCTGGCAAAGAGTTAAGAAAGTCAGTTAAATCTTAGTACCAATAACGGCTGGAACGAGGGTTATGTGCCATTTTAAATTTGTATGTAGATTATGAGGTCTTGTTTTGTCTGGATTTGAATTCCCCGTGGTTCCTGGCACCATATTAGTTATACTGTGAGTTTTTCCAGTGATTTACTTATTTGTCCTTATTGTTCCCACTTGGCTCATGTTTCTACTACTTGTCTAACAAACTGTGAGTGGGAGTTGGAGTCAGGAGAACAAGGGCTGTCAAAGTCAAAATAAATATGAAATAAAATTTTTTCTTTATTAAGGGAATTTCAAGTTTCAATAGTAAAGCTAAATTAGACCTAGCTGTGCAGTTGTCACCACTGGCTACTATCTGGGTAAATTTGGCCTGTATCCCCATGCATTGGAGGTGAGAACTTTTAACTTAAACTTTCATCAGTGATGAGATGGCTTCTCAAAAATGTAGAAACAAAATTGGACAATATAAAAATTTACACTTGGTCATCATTTAACAGAGTATACAAAAACTGTTGGGAGGTAACACATATATTCCCTATTGGAGAAGGCTAAAACTCATAATAAAAAAGTAAACAATACTTGAGTTCATCATTTAATATCAATTTCCTGTGCACCTGCTGCAAGTAAAATGCTCTAATATATAATGGAGAGTCCATGGTGAATGAAAAGTGACACGTCATTAATACATGTACATAGGTATACAATTTTCCCCCAAGATTTTTGGGACTTCTGAGAAGATAGTAAATTGTCATTTTTTTTTCAGAAAGGAAAAAATAATCAATTCAACAATCAGGATTTTAGAAAACAAAACCAATTTAATTTTCCCCCATACTTTGAGCAAAGTGTTTTATCAAATATTAGAAGCATTTTCTTCTTCTTACATCTCTTTTTCTTCTTCTTACACCTCTCTTTTTCTTCCAGCCCCAGCACGCTAGTTCTCTCAATGCCAGTATAAAGCTGAACAAAATGAAAAGCCTTAGTGCTCTGAGAACAACATTTGCAGAAAGGAAGGAAATTCCAAATTCTGAAGAACTCTAGAATTTTTCCTTCCAATGACACCTAATTAGTCATTTAGTTATACTGATGGTCATAGACACTTTCTGAGACATTTGATTTCAGCTACGCCAAGCTTAGGCAGAAAAGCAAGTGATGAAAGAGTAAGAAGAGATTGATCAAATAGTTGCAAATTACTTTTCTATACCCATAGAGGCCACTCTCAAAGCATAATCTATACTGCCTCAGATTCTCTTTTACAGTTTGTGTGTATCCGTCTCCCAATTTCTGTGGGCTTTGCTTCTTTTCCCCTCAACAGCAGGCTGAGAGCGGAACTTAAAGGAGAAACGCACCTTTGCTTTGCTTCTTCCCTTTATTTTTGTTATATTCTAACTCTCTTATAAGTCTTCCTGGGAGAAGTATCACCATACATTACTTGTACATAAATCCTCAATACAGGCCCCAGTCCTAGGGAGCTTCACATAAGACACTTGGTACCAGAAGTGAACCTAGAAAGCAGATTCTAAGACGGGATTTTGGAGTTGGATTACTCACAGGCATGATGGCGATAAGGACCTCATTACTGGAGCTACATGGAATTTTAATAGTTTCTGTAGGCTTTGGCAGTGTAATTGCTAGAACTTCCACTTACAGCGAAGTGAGGATGCGCTAACTTATGTAGTATATCTGACACTTGGAAATAAATATAAGGACATGGTAGTTGTAAGGACTGTGGAATTGTTTGGTTGTCATTTAGGTGTCACTGAAAGAGAAAATTACAAGCTCAGGTCAACCATTTATCAGATTAAGGTATGGCTTGAATATCTTTGGTGGCATTTAAATGGACCCTCATCTTCTGTAGCTGAAGGGCTAATTGTGCCGAAGATCTGGACCAGGGCTTCATTTTAAGAGACTCACAGGAAGGTGAATTTTCATTCTCAGTAATCTGCAATAGCAAAGTCAGGGCCCTGATAAAGAAGGGGTCAAACAATGAAACTTGAGATAGATATATATGGGTAGATGCATTTGGCAGTTTTTAACCCCTATATTTCATTACATGCTATGGGCCTAAAGAATGCACCAAATCCCTCTCAGTAGAAGATAGAAACCTCCTCTCATTTGCGAAATATGCTTTGAAAGACAATGCTTGTCTTCTTTAGACATACTCCCAATTTCTCTCCGGGCCAGTAGATCAATTGCCAGGTTCGGTTGTCAACATAACTCAAATAAGAAAATGCCATCCCTTCTAAGGGAGCATGAGAGTTATTAGAGTTATCAGCAATGGAGCTTTGGAACCTGGGTTACAGGTACTAGCAGATAAGAGAAAGACATGGTTTTGAAGTAGCTTTGAGGGTATTGAACTTCTGTGTGTGTGTGAAAATATAAAGCTAGCTAAAAGAGAGTCTATCAATATGGGTGCACTCCCCTGTGGCTCGGAATTTAATTCCTGGCAAGGGTCTCTGGAGCTAATTCTGAAACACCACTAGATTCGCTCATAACTTAAAAAGTAGGGTGGCCAGACTACACTTAGAGAGCATTACAGAGGAATATATTGTATAAGACCAGATAATCTACCTGCTGACTGTGTTTCTATAACAGGCCTGGAAGAAAGTCAGTGTAATAAGATGAAATGAAAAAAGCTGAACAAATGGTAAACAATATTTAAGACATAGTAAAAGAAAAGATCAATGATTTGAAGCCACAGCAAGAGAAACTATCCAAACTGAATATAGAGAGGAAAAAAGACTGCATATTAAACAAAAAAGTGGTGGCTGTGGGAAATTATCAAGTTGCCTTGATATAAGGCAGGTTCTTGGCTTTGCCCAGGAAGGAATTCAAGAGCAAGCTGGTGGCAGAAGAGAACAGCTTTACTGAGGCAGATGCAATATTACAGCTCCGTGACTGCTCCTGTGGAGCGGGGCTACCCCATACTCAAGGTACTGAGAGTAGCAGCCTAGGCTAGTTTTGCAGTCATATTTATATCAATTTTAATGACATGCTAATTAAGGGATGGGGTTTTCAGGAATAGAAAATGGGCAGTAACTTCCAGTTTTTGCCATGGCAATGGTCAACTGTAATGGCACTGGTAGGCATGTCTTATGGAGAGGGGCTTTCTATGCCTCTACCCAGTTTCAGTTAGTCCCCAATTTGGTCCAGAGTCAAGTCCCACCTGCCTCCTAACTCAGCCTGATTCCCCTATAATAGGCTCTCAGGAAGCGAGACAGGACAGATTTAAGAACCGCAATCAACCTCAAGTAGGAAAAATACAAAGAAAGTCATACCAAGCCACATCATAATTAGATTTTTGATAATCAGTGAAAAAGAGAGGATTTCAGAAGCATCCCGGAAACAAGAAAAAAAAGGCTAAATTCAGTGTATATGATATAGGACTTACTATACATTACTGGTAAAATACCAGGCAAGCAAGAAACTCTTAAAGGAGAAATATTCTATAGAATATAGACTGGCTTGAATATCTCTGGTGGCATTTAAATGGACCCTCATCTTCTGTAGCTGAAAGACTAATTGGCTCAATTTTAAGAGAATTATAGGGAAGGTGAATTTTTATTCTCAGCAATCTGCAATAGCAAAGTCAGGGCCCTGATAAAGGCCCAGCAAAAATATCTCTCAATCATGAAGGCAAAGTAATAACTGTTTTAGAGGAAAAAGTAGCTGAGAAAATGTGTTACCAGTAGACCTGCAATAAAATAGATAATTAAAAGAGTTCTTTTATAAGAAGGAAATAATACTAGATGGAAATTTAGATTTACACAAAGGAAAGAGCAATAGAAATTGTTACTATGTGACTAAATAATAAAACAAATTTTATCTCCTTTAAAATTTTTTGAATAGATTATTGATTGTTTGGACTAAAATAATTCCATGTAATTTACAACATCTATAGAAGTAAAATTTAGGTACAAAATTGAAAAACTGGAGAGTAATGAAATTGTACATTTGAAAGTTCTCAAAATGTACATGAAATAGCTTAATATCATGTGAAAGTTTACAAATACGTGTATAGGAAACACTAGAGCAGCAGTTATAAAAACAAATAAAACGAAGCACAGCTGAAAAGCCATTAGGACAGTTAAAAAATACAGAGTCGGCCGGGCGCGGTGGCTCAAGCCTGTAATCCCAGCGCTTCGGGAGGCCGAGACGGGCGGATCACGAGGTCAGGAGATCGAGACCATCCTGGCTACTACGGTGAAACCCCGTCTCTACTAAAATACAAAAAAAAATTAGCCAGGCATGGTGGCGGGCGCCTGTAGTCCCAGCTACTCGGGAGGCTGAGGCAGGAGAATGGCGTGAACCCGGGAGGCGGAGCTTGCAGTGAGCTGAGATCTGGCCACTGCACTCCAGCCTGGGTGACACAGCGAGACTCCATCTCAAAAAAAAAAAAAAAAAAAAACAGAGTAAAATCAACAATTTAAAAGAATTTAGGGCAGAAAATAATGAACAAATAATAGGTGAAATAAGTAAACAAATAGTAATATGGTAAATCCAATCACATTAATAACTGTATTAAATATATGTTCTAAACATCTGAATTGTAAGGCAGATTTTGTTATACTAGATAAAAAAGATTTCCTTTGTGTAAATCTAAATTGCCATCAGTATTATTTCCTTCTTATAAAAGAACTCTTTTAATTATTTATTTTATTGCAGGTCTACTGCAATTATAAGGTAGATTTTGTCATACTATATAACAAAAACAAGAACCAACTATGTATTCTCTTTAAGAGATACATTTTAAATATAAGAACATTAGTAGGTTTGAATTAAAAGGCTTTAAAACAGTGAAATATACAAACACAGTACCTTTCTTGTGGGCTATGGCTATATTATTATCAGATAACATCTCTTCAGGACAAGTGAGATTCTCAGGAATAAGGAGAGATATTGTAATTGATATATAAATATATATTCTCTCTCTATATATTCAGGGTATATATACACATTCAGTGTGTGTGTGTGTGTGTGTATATATATACACACGTTATGTACATATATATAACATTCAACAAAACAATGAACCAACTTAACCTAAGTGATATTAAGAGAACATTCAATGTTAAACAACAGAATATATACTACTTTAATGTGCACAGATAGCATTCACCCAGAGAGATCATATTCTTGGCCATATGATAAGTCTCATAATACATTTAAAAGGATTGAGATCATACAAAGCATGGTCTCTGACTACAATGTAATTAAATTTAGAATTAAAGGAACAATATGTTGCATATCTCAAAATATTTAGAAATTGAGCAACAAACTCATGAAATATCCCTCAATCAAAGAAAACAAAAGGAGAGTTTTTTTTTTTTTTT
>NW_016814655.1:14397-61545 GCF_001698545.2 Rhinopithecus bieti | reverse complement strand
AAAAAAAAAAAAAAAAAAAAAAAAAAACAGAGTAAAAATCAACAATTTAAAAAGAATTTAGGGCAGAAAAATAATGAACAAATAATAGGTGAAATAAGTAAACAAATAGTAATATGGTAAATCCAATCACATTAATAACTGTATTAAATATATGTTCTAAACATCTGAATTGTAAGGCAGATTTTGTTATACTAGATAAAAAAGATTTCCTTTGTGTAAATCTAAATTGCCATCAGTATTATTTCCTTCTTATAAAAGAACTCTTTTAATTATTTATTTTATTGCAGGTCTACTGCAATTATAAGGTAGATTTTGTCATACTATATAACAAAACAAGAACCAACTATGTATTCTCTTTAAGAGATACATTTTAAATATAAGAACATTAGTAGGTTTGAATTAAAAGGCTTTAAAACAGTGAAATATACAAACACAGTACCTTTCTTGTGGGCTATGGCTATATTATTATCAGATAACATCTCTTCAGGACAAGTGAGATTCTCAGGAATAAGGAGAGATATTGTAATTGATATATAAATATATATTCTCTCTCTATATATTCAGGGTATATATACACATTCAGTGTGTGTGTGTGTGTGTGTATATATATACACACGTTATGTACATATATATAACATTCAACAAAACAATGAACCAACTTAACCTAAGTGATATTAAGAGAACATTCAATGTTAAACAACAGAATATATACTACTTTAATGTGCACAGATAGCATTCACCCAGAGAGATCATATTCTTGGCCATATGATAAGTCTCATAATACATTTAAAAGGATTGAGATCATACAAAGCATGGTCTCTGACTACAATGTAATTAAATTTAGAATTAAAGGAACAATATGTTGCATATCTCAAAATATTTAGAAATTGAGCAACAAACTCATGAAATATCCCTCAATCAAAGAAAACAAAAGGAGAGTTTTTTTTTTTTTTTAATGAGTGGCTGGGAGTGGTGGCTCACACCTGTAATCCCAGCACTTTGGGAGGCCAAGGCAGGCAGATCCCAAGGTCAGGGGTTCAAGACCAGCCTGGCAAATACGGTGAAACCCTGTCTCTACTAAAACTACAAAAAAAAATTAGCCAGGTATGGTGGTGGGCACTTATAGTCCCAGCTACTCGGGAGGCTGAGGCAGGAGAATCGCTTGAACCTGGGAGGCGTGGGTTGCAGTGTGCTGAGATAGTGTCACTGCACTTCAGCCTGGGCGACAGAGCAAGACTCTGTCTCAAGAAAAAAAAAAAAATTAATGAAATAAATAAATAATGAGCTTTGTGAAAATTAAAACAGAACATAATTTTTGTGTGATGAAGCCAAAAAAGTGCTTAGATTCAAAGCAAAAATGGGCAAATGGGATCACATCAAGTCAAAAATCTTCTGCAGAGCAAAGGAAACAATCAACAAAGTGAAGAGACAACCTACCAAATGGGAGGAAATATTTGCAAACTGCCCATCTAACAAGGGATTAATAATCGGAATATATAAGGAACTCAAACAACGCTATAGGAAAAAGTCTCCTAATCTGATTAAAAAATGGGCCAAATATTTGAATAGACATTTCTCCAGAGAAGACATACAAATGGTCGACAGTCATATGAAAAGGCCTTCAACATAATTGACCATCAGAGAAATGCAAATTAAAACAATAATGAGATATCATCTCACTACAGTGAAAATGGCCTATATCCAAAACAGGCAATAACAAATGCTGGTGAGGATGTGGAGAAAAGGAAACCCTTTTCTAACTACATTCTCACCAAATGCAAATTAGTATAACCACTATGAAGAACAGTTTGAAGGTTCCTCAAAAATGTAAAAATAGAGTTACCACATGATCCAGCAATCCCACTTGTGGGTATATTCAGCACCATTTACAATAGCTGCAGCACTGTTTATTTATTGAAGCACTGTTCACAGCAGCTGGTTTTTTAAGCAACCTAAGTATCCATCAATGGATAAAGAAAGTGTGGTACATCTACACCATGGAGTACTATTAAGCCATAAAAAAGAATGAGATCTTGTCATTTGCAACAACTTGGATGGAACTGGAGATTATTACATAAAGTAAAACAAGCCAGACACAAAAAGACACATATCACATGTTCCCACTTATTTGTGGGATCTAAACATCAAAACAGTTGAACTCATGGACAGAGAGAGTAGAAGGTTGGTTACCAGAGGCTGGGAAGGGTAGTGCAAGAGAGTTGAGGGGAGATGGGGTGGTTAATGGGTATAAGAAAATACAGTTAGAGGCCGGGCGCGGTGGCTCAAGCCTGTAATCCCAGCACTTTGGGAGGCCGAGACGGGCGGATCACGAGGTCAGGAGATCGAGACCATCCTGGCTAACACGGTGAAACCCCGTCTCTACTAAAATACAAAAAACTAGCCAGGCGAGGTGGCGGGCGCCTGTACACCCAGCTACTCGGGAGGCTGAGGCAGGAGAATGGCGTGAACCCGGGAGGCGGAGCTTGCCGTGAGCTTGAACCCGGCCACTGCACTCCAGCCTGGGTGACAGGGGGAGCCTCCTTCTCAAAAAAAAAAAAAAGAAAGAANGGAGGCTGAGGCAGGAGAATGGCGTGAACCCGGGAGGCGGAGCTTGCAGTGAGCTGAGATCCGGCCACTGCACTCCAGCCTGGGTGACAGAGCGAGACTCCGTCTCAAAAAAAAAAAAAAAGAAAGAAAGAAAATACAGTTAGAGGCGGGGCGTGGTGGCTCAAGCCTGTCATCCCAGCATTTTGGGAGGCTGAGGTGGGTGGATCACGAGGTCAGGAGATCGAGACCATCCTGGCTAACACAGTGAAACCACTTCTCTACTAAAAATACAAAAAAAAATTAGCCGGGGGCGGTGGCAGGCGCTTGTAGTCCCAGCTGCTCCAGAGGCTGAGGCAGGAGAATGGCGTGAACCCAGGAGGCAGAGCTTGCAGTGAGCCGAGATCACGCCACTGCACTCCAGCCTGGGCGACAGAGCAAGACTCTGTCTCAAAATAAAAATAAAAAAAAAGAAAATATAGTTAGAAAGAATGAATAAGACACACTATTTGTTCGCACAATGGGGTGACTATAGTCAACAATAACTTAATCGTACATTTTAAGATAACTAAATGGGTGTAATTAGATTGCTTGTAATGCAAAGGATAAATGCTTGAGGGGATGAATATCCCATTCTCCATGATATGATTATTTCACCTTGCATGTCTATATCAAAAAGTATCTAATGTACCCCACAAATATATATACCTACTAGGTACTCACAGAAATTAAACATTTAAAATTTTAAAAAGTGCTTAAAATGAAACTCATAACCTTCAATGCTTAAAGGCTCAGATGGCTTTCCTGGTGCCTTCACTGGTGGATTCTATTAAATATTTCAGAAAAAAATAATAACAATGTTACATAAAGTTTCTCAGGTAATTCAACAATTTCCAGATCATTTTATGGGCCCAGTTTTACCTGATAGTAAACCAATCAAAGGCATTAAAGTAAAATAATCTACATACCAATATCCTCCAGCAACATAGAAGCAAAAGTTCTTAATAAAATCAAATTCACTGTAAAAAGGTTAATTCATAATGAAATTAAGTATCCTAGGAATGCAAGGTTGGCTTAACATTTGAAAATTATATAATGTAATACACTACATTTAAAAAAATATAAAGATGTGCAAGAAAAGCACTTAATATATAAAGATGTGCAAAAAATGCTCTTGACAAAAATCAACATATATTTACGATCAAACTTTCAGTAACATAAAAACAAAATGAAATTTTCTCAAAGGGCAACTTAAAAGCCTACAGATAACATGCTTAAGGTACAAAGACAGATTTCCTGTCCTAAACTCTTGGGATAAGTTACAGATATCTGCTCTCACCGCTTCTATTCAATATAATATTAACGGTCCTAGTCACTACAGTGAAACGAGTAAAACAAATAAAAAACCAAAAACCTTGGAAAGAAACAAGTAAAATTGAATTTATTCTCAGACATGATGAAAAGTACTATATAATATTAAAAAATTGTAAAGCTAATAGATGAACTTATCAAATTTAGAAGATAGAAGAAGATCCATACATAAAATCAATTGAATGTATATGCAGTAGTAAGGAACAATCTCAAAGTGACATTAAAAAACAGTATCACTCATAATAGTATCAAAATATGAAATGATTAGGAATAATTTGATAAAATAGGTGTAAAAGCTATGCACTGAAAACTAAACTAAAACTGAAATTCAGAAAGAAAGAGAAGAAAACCTGAATAAATAGAAACGTGCTATGTTCATGAATCTGAAGTCTCAACATAATTCACATATCAATGTCTCTCAATTTGATCTATAGACTGAACATAAAACAAATGAATATTATAGCAGGCTGTTACAAATAAAATTGACAAGATGATTCTAAAATTTTCAAGCAGTTATAAAAGAGGTAGCCTAAAGGATTTGAAAAAAGAAGTTGCAACAATATTTTTGAGGCTTAATTATAAAGTAACAGTCATCAAGAAGGTGTCCTATTTGTGCAAGGACAAAAATAGTTCAATGGGGCTGAATTGGGTCCAGAAATATATCCTTACACACAAGACCACTGAATGAAGGTCTCCATGATGATAGAGACGAAGGCTATGCATAGATGCAATAGCATGGCTTCCTTTCACCAAGGCCACTAAGTACTGCTGCTGATGGACATGCAACCTCAGCATCAAAGGCAAACTCTGACCACTTGATATGATACTATCTTATAAGGATACCAACCAATTTCTTGAGGGTTGGCTAATTTTGTCGGTCCTCTTCAGCTTGAAAAGGGCAACTATTTATTCTGACCAGGAGTCACACAGGTTGTGAGTAATGGTTTGCTTTTCTTGATTGTGGTGGCTAGCATCATTATCCAAGGGTTCATGCATTGTTTGAATCAATAACATTGTACAGTGGATACTATCACCTCAAACAAAGTTATCATTTTATGGCAAGAAAAGTGCAGCTATAGCCACTGACCAGGGTATCCACTGGTTCTATTATACACTGTATCACATAGTATATTCACTGTGTATTTACTGTGAAGTCTATTAACATTGTTCCCTTTTTTATATTACTTTTTTTATACAAGAAACAAACAGCTGGGCACGGTGGCACACACCTGTAATCCCAGCATTTTGGGAGGCCGAGATAGACAGGTCACCTGAGGTCTGGAGTTCAAGACCAGCCTGGCCAACATCGAGAAACCATGTCTCTACTAAAAATACAAAATTAGCTGAGTGCGGTGGCGCATGCCTATGATCCCAACTACTTGGGAGGCTGAGGCAGGAGAATCACTCAAACCCAGAAGATGGAGATTGCAGTGAGTGGAGATTACACCATTGCACTCCAGACTGGGCAACGAGAGCAAAACTCCGTCTCGAAAAAAAAAAAGAAAGAAAGAAAGAAAGAAAGAAGGAAAAGAAAAGAAAAAGAAACAGCATCTTCATTTTGCTTGACCTCAGTAAATTATAACTGCCATTCAATATGAAATTGACAACACAGTTTCTTTCAGTTTCTCAGGTGATACGTTAGGCATCTCTTGCTACTTCCTTGAAAATGTTTCCCCTGAAATCAGTAATTACACTAGACATGGTCAAAAATATGGATGGTAACCCAGGGTTCAGATGCCTCAGTCATTAAGGTCTGTATGATGCCACCTGGCAACTCACTTGAACCAAGAGAAGTCAAATAATACAAAATTTCGGTTAGATAGGAGGAAGATGTTCAAGAGATCTATTGTGTAACATGGGGACTATAGTTAATAACACCTTACATTCTTGCAAAGTGCTAAGGGAGTGATGTAAAATGTTCTTATCACAAAAATGATAATAACTATGGGAGGCAATGGATTTGTTAATTAGATTTAACCATTCCACAATGTACATGCATTTCAAAACGTCACATTGTAAACTATCGATACACACAATTTTATATGTTAAAGAAATAAATAAAAGAAGAATGACCAAAACAAAACAAAACGAAGCACCAAGAAGATTAAAAAAAGAAGTACAGCCAAAGGTAAGTGGAATGTGGTAGAATGGGTCAGCTATTTTTTGGAGAGAGGAGGATGAAGACCAGTTATATCCTGGAGATTATAGCAAGGGGGACTATAGCTCATCTGGCTAAACTTTCTCTTGAAGTTTTCTCTCAGAAATTGTGCCCAGTGATAATTTTGAAAATGTATCACAGCATGCAGTAAATGTAATGTGAGAAGCAAGTGGATATCAGTGGCGCCAGTGGTAGACTAGAGGGGGTGCTGGTGCTATCTTGCTCCAACTGCCTCAGAGCCATTTTACTGTTTCTATGAGCCCACTCCCAGCTTCTATGTGCTTTGCTATGTCTCATCCTTGTGACTTTCTCCAAAAGACTGACCTTGGGCTACTAGAGCCTTCTCACCTGCAGGTTCATATGAGAGGCTCCTGGAAACTTTTATCTGACTGGCATCTCAGCTACTGACTGAAAGGTCAATGAAATATCAGCTCCTTTGCCTGAAAGTGGGGCAAATCCTGAGTTGTAGATTTCTATTCCAGAGTGCCCATAAGATAAGGTTGATGTTGTATTTTGTTTGGATTTTTTTTTTTTTTCCCCAATCATCACATCTTTTCCTGGCTTTCTCCTCTTCTCTGATGTGCTATTATCCCACTCTTTCTTCTGATTTCTCCTGGGAACATGTACTTAACAAATCACTTGCACACTAATCCTCATCTCAGGGTCTGTTTCTGGAGAATCCAATGTAGGACACATACACACAACCTCTATTTTCATTTTTTCACACCTCTTTGATTAACATTCTCCGTGATATGTGCATATTACACCTTAAAAAAAAAACCCCAATTTAGTTAGAAATAACTGATGAAAGTCCCTCCTTTGGAGGTGTCCTTTTAGTCCTATTTTGGAATAGGCCACCACTAGAGAGCTGGTGCAGGTGGAAAGGTCAGGATTAATTTATTTTTCTCTGAAGAAACAACAACTTAAGATTGTGTGTGTGTGTGTGTGTGTACATATATATAGAGGTAGAGACAGAGAGGGAGAAGCAGAGGAGAGAGAGAATGAGCTAGAGAGAAGGACAATCAGCAGTCACACAGGGGTGTACAGACAGCATCTCTTCTTTCAATGCATTTCAACATACATTTATTCACCTTCTAACATATATGTAGGATAATGATGAATATGTCACTCTGTCTTCTGAGAGCTCACGGTCTAACGGAGAAAAGATATGTAACCTTTGGTAATTGTAAGCCCGGCCTTTCGTAATCCAGAGCGCTCTGAGAAAAGTGTACTAATGAAGGTGAATATTCCCTGGTACCTGTGATGATGGAGAAATAGTAGTCAATATGTGCTGTCTGGAGGATCCTTGGGGAAGAGGAATTTAATATGACCTTGAATTCCAAAGCAAGGTTTTTTTTCCCCCAAGAGTAAGTCTGTAAAGGCCTCAAAAGCTGTGGTTCTATACTTACCACATGTTAAGTAAAAACTTTTATGGAGTTCTTATTTGCAGTGATGTTTCATAATAGCCTGTGTGAAGATTTATCAAGATTGTTGAGTCATTTCCTGAGTTTGTGGTATGACTGTAAAATAATGACATTGATTTATTTAAAAACATAGGCTATGATTTGTATAAAAATAGATATTTCCTGTGCATAAAATTCTTAATCTCTTGGATTGTTCCCGTCTCCTCTGTAAAACGGGGGCTATAATACCTTGCTTGCAAATATTGGAGCTGTGCTTTACTTAAAATTCCTATCGCAATCCCTGTATAAAAGATTCTCAGTAAATTTTTCCTGTGATTCCATTATGAGGTATACCATTCCCAGGGTTAATGAACAGTAAGTTACTTTTTAGGGAATTATCAAGAAATAAAACCAATTTATACACATCAATGATGTGCCAAGCCATATGCCTGAGGCAAAAGAAAAGCCAGTAATATGGATCCTGTGTCCATTTAAAATTTTTATATATTATTCAACATTGATTGTTTTTGCATTAATGTTGATTTAAAAGCATTGGATTAAGACATGATTTCTTTTGATTATTGGCTTTTTTGGAAGTTTCTAAAATTTGCCCCTGAGACAAATGCCTCACTCCCAGTGTCAAATACATTCTCGTTCTCTTATTGATGTTTCTGCTCTTATATTGGATGTTGTGTTGTGCTGCCTATATTTCCCTGGCTAAGGGTTAGAGTGGCCAGTCCCACAGAGGCCAAGAGCTACTGGCATCTCATACTGGTGCTGAGTCCCTTCCAGAGATCGCCCTTAACTAACGGTAGCTGCCTTGTCTCAATTACATTGCCCTTCCTGGGGCATCCACATACAATGACTGGTAGGTGTGGGACGAAAAGGTCCAGTCCCCTTCTCCCAGTTTCAGAAGACTGTAAAGGGTTATCAAAAGTCCTTGGAGGATTGTTTGAGGCTTTTGTTGTGGCTGCGTCCCAGCACAACTTCTCCCTCTGCTCAGTCTCATTTCCTTCACTTTCCCACGGGAGTTGATTCTAAGAACATTCTCCAATACGTTTCCTGGCACCCCAATATCCATCCCAGAATCTGACTCCTAGGAACAAAACTTGTGACAGTTGTGGCCAGGAGTGGTCTGAAAGAGGAGATCTTAAGATGGGATTTCAGACCTGAAGCACCCACTGGCAGGCTGGCAGTGAGGACCCCATCACTGGTGTTATGTGCAGCATGCATAGGCCGTGGCACAAGATAGCAATACAATGTTATACGTTTTACCAGTAGGGAACTGAGATCATACACCTGTGAAAAGAAGTGTACCAGAAGGTGCAATATATCTGATACTTGAGAAATACTGGGAAATAGAAATTAGAACACTGTTACTGGATGCAATAGATACTTTGAAGAAGATAGTAAGACCTGGTGCAGTGGCTCACACCCGTAATCTCAGCACTTTGGGAGGCTGAGGTAGGCAGATCATGAGGTCAGGAGTTTGAGACCAGCCTGACCAACAATGGGGAAACACCATCTCTACTAAAAATACAAAAAAAATAGCCAGGCATGGTGGCACGTGCCTGTAATCCCAGCTACCCAGGAGGCTGAGGCAGGAGAATCACTTGAACCCAGGAGGCAGAGGTTGCAGTGAGCCGAGATTGCACCACTGCACTCCAGCCTGGGTGACAAAGCAAGACTCCATCTCAAAAAAAAAAAAAAAAAAAAAAAAAAAAAAACCCAAAACAAACAAACAAAAAAACACAAGATAATAAAAGGCTGGGGGCAGTTCATCAATAATTAAAAATTGGAAATGAAAGCCAGAGGACCTCCTTGTAAGCTTTTATAGATATTCACATACCCTGCAACTAGAAGGCAAAAAAAGAGGAGGACAGTCATAGGACTTACTTAGAAGACTAACAGAGCTTCAAAGAGGACTAACAGAGCTTCAAAGAGGGTGTGGGGTTTTCAGTTCTGGTAGGTCTGCCAAGCTAAGGTCAGGATCCTAATTGGGAAGAAATAGGACTTCGAGGACTAGGATGAGGTTGATGAGCAAAAAAATGTTGATTCACTAGATTCCCTTGAATTCTCTACACTTAGAGAAGTGTACTACTTTTCCCTATTACTCCACACCTCCACCCTTTTCATTGAAGATTATGCAAAAGCCTCTGCTTTGCTTGATATGGTTTGGCTGTGTCTCCACCCAAATCTCATCTTGAATTGTAACTCCCACAATTCCCACATGTCATGGGAGGAACCTCACGGGAGGTGATTAAATTATGGGGCTGGGTCATTCCTGCACTGTTCTCCTGATAGTGAATGAGTCTTGTGAGATCTGATGGTTTTAAAAAATGGGAGTTTCCCTGCACAAGCTCTTCTCTTGTCTTCTTGTCTACTGCCATGTAGGATGTGTCTTTCACCTTCCACCATGACTGTGAGGCCTCCTCGGCCATGTGGAACTGTAAGTCCACTAAACCTCTTTCTTTTGTAAATTGTCCAGTCTCAGGTATATCTTTATCGGGAGCGTGAAAATGGACTAATGTAGTGCTAGACAGTACTTCCATTCTTGGCCACTAGATCAATAGCCAGGGTTAATGCACAACATGATATAGCATGCAATTTCTGGGGTTGTTGAAAAAGGGACTATAAAAATAACTGCAAGACCTAGCAAACATATATAGACAGAATTTGGGAGAGTATATTTGGAACCAGATTCTGAGGGTGTGGAATAAAGTGTGGTAGAATATAGAGTTCGATTTAGGAGAGTTTCTTGACATGAATCTTCTTTCTTGGGATTTGAAGAAAGTGAGGCGCCTCACTGAATGAAGAAGAAATGCCAGACGTTTTATGGAATAAGGTAGATGAAGGAATCAAAAGACACAGAGAAGTGTACTTAGAGTTACATACCACATAAGTCTTGAAAATCCACTAGATGAATGTTTTTCCATGGAAAGACTTGAAAGACCATCCACTTATCAAAGCAATGAGGAATGTGTTGCTGAACAGAAAACCAGTGTCACTGAGAGGCTCAGAGGTCACTATCCTCTCCTGGCCCTGGTTACTAAATAGTCTGAAGAGATGCAGGCCACCTGGGCATCCCACAGAGCATCACAGCAATGAATTTATTGATGATATCATGCTAATCAGACCAGAGAAGAAGTGACAAGTTCACTAGAGGACTTGGTAAAAGACATGCACTTCAGAGAGTAGGATATAAAACCCATGAATATTTGGAAACTTGCTACATCAGTAAATCATTTAGGGATCCAATGAGCCATGCCAGGAAATCACCTCCAAAGTAGAGGACATTATTGCATCTCACAATGTCTGAAGAAGCAGCACATGAAGAAGGAAGCACAATGCTTAGCAGACCTTTTTGACTTTTGGAGGCAGCAGCTGTATCTTGGGAACACTGTACTGACACGCATATCAGGGCACATGAAAAGCATCAGGAAAAGGCTCTGTAGTAGAACCAGGCTCTGACACAAGTAGTCCTGCTGCTTGTTCTATATGACATGTAAGGTCCTGTGTATTAGAAATGGCTGTGTTAGGACAAGATGCATCAGGAATTTCTAGCAAGGCTAAGTAGGAGACTCACAATGTGATACTGTAGTGTTCTGGAGCGTGACCAGGTAATCTGCAGTAATGTATTAAGCTTTTAAAAACAGCCCTTGGCAGGCAACTGAACCCTAATAGATACAGGATATTTGATAATGAGAAATTAAAGTCCGTTCAGGCAGAAGTGTTCACCATGAGCTGGGTTCAGGTACACCCTCCAAGCCACAAGGGCATGAAGGCCTAGCAATAATGCACACTAAGATGGAAGTGGTACATCCAAAGTCAGGCATGAGCAGAGCTAGAGGGCACAGGTAAACTGCAGGTGGCCTAGACTCCTGTATTATTCACCACTATTGCCCCGGTGACTTTCTACCAGTCCCTGCTTGTGGCTGCATGAAAGGTCTTCATAATTCTCTGATAGAGAAGCATGAAATTCAAGCTTAGTTATTCTACACAATCAAGCAGACTAAATGACTTGGTCAACTGATAACAGTCAGCCTCTGTAATTGGCCACCCCAGTGCTGTCACAATAAACTCCTGAGACAAGTAGCTATGGTGGCAGGCATGGAAGCAATGTTTGGGGCCAACAGCTTGAGCTCCCATTTATAATGTCTGTTCTAACTAATCTAGATGCTGAATGCCCAACTATCCAGATAGAGACAGTACTGAGTAGGACACCATCCTTTGAGAATAACTACCTACCTACCTGGTGCCAAGTGTGCCAATTTATCCTCTTCCATTCTGTAAAGGGTAGTAGGTCCTTTTGATGTGAATGGGTATTTTTTTCAAATTCAAGGAATAAGTTTAATTTTGGGGTTAACGGACCCTCCCTTAGCCAGTACTACTACAATAAGTCTTACAAAATGTATGATTCACCACTGTGGGCTTCCATACCAGATTGCATTAGAGGAAGTGTCCTACCTTTCAGCAAAGGAGGTGCAGCAGCGCACATATGACCATGCTATCCATTGCTTCAATTACAAACACACCACACCACTTTTGCTGACCTGCCAAAGTGAAGAAACAACTTGTAGAGGGTATAACTAAATCCCCAGCTTGGAGTGAACACCTTGTGAGGGTAGGCACCAACTTCTAAGATGATGTATATCCTCTAAATCAATGCTTTTTATCTTGTACTATGTCTCTAACAGCTAGAGTCCACGGGTCTGGTAACTAAGGGGTAGAAATAGTGGTAGTCTACCATGGAATCACTCCCAATGACCCACTTGGAACGATTTGTTTTCTGTCTTCCCAATCCTGGGCTCTGCAGGTTTAAAAGACTTGGCTCTCAGAGAATGAATGCATCAAAAAGGGATACACTAAGAGAACCATAAATCGTAAGCTATGACTACATCCCCATTACTTTGGGCCCCTTGAACTGAGGGACCAGCAGGAAAGGGGAGGTGTTGTCATCACAGCAAGAGTAATGAATATAATCACTGGGAGGAAGTAGAGATCATTTTCTATCATGAAGATGAAGAAAAATATGATCCACATTTTTGTCTCTTGATACCAATGTGGGCAGTTAATAGACAAGAGCAACAGCCACAGCCTGAGAAGGGTCTCAAGCTCTTAGGAATACAGATCTGAGTTTCCTCACTAGCAAGCAATCTAGACAAGCAAAGAGGAATCTAGAATGCATAGTATAAAAAGGAGGTGATGGCCAGTCATGGTGGCTCATGCCTGTAATCCCAACACATTGGGAGGCCAAAGCAGAAGGAACACTTGAGGCCAGGAGTTCAAGACAAGACTGGGCAACACAGCAAGACTCTCTCTTAACAACAACAACAAAAAAGGCAAAACGAAATGAAAGGAAGTGATGAGTGTAGTTGTGGTCTCAAGACAAGAGGCAGTGGCAGGGGTAATTTTTCCTATACTTCCTCTTGTAAGTTTACTTTAATGAAAGACGTCACCTGAATCCTGAAGAAGTGGCTTCCAGAACATATATGAAGCAAGTGAATCCAAGTGACTCGTGGGAAAAGCTGCTGTGGATGCTGCATGGCATCTTCCAATCCCCCCACTTCAGAACTGAAGCTCTTATTCCTCCAACTGCACATGGTTTTGGAGACTAATATTTTATAGATCTTGCCTTTGGCTGAAGAGAAACACCTTGCTGAACATCATACCCTCTTCTCTGGGGGCAAATGTGGAAATGTAGAGGCTCAACACAGCTGTACCCAAATTTAGAAAAACTTCAGAGAGTCTTTCCAATCTCAGGGTTCCCCTTAAGATCAGCTGAGCCCTTTGTTATGACTGCATCACAACTGAATTTCTCCTTAACAATTCTACTTCCTTCACTTCTTATATAGGCGTTGATCCTGAGACCTTTCCTTAAAATTGTTTCCAGAGTCTACTTCCTGGGTACCCTGATTTTTGATAGCTTCCCTCCCCAAACTGCACCATCCCTACCTTAAAAGTCACTCTTCTACTGTTCCCTAACACACTTGCATACAGGCTGAATTATCTAAAACTCCTAATTTTATTCACTGCTTTCCTACTAAGTGCAGATTTGTTTTTAATCTGTGGTGCTGATTTTGCTATCTCTGTTCAGTAAACTCGCCCTTTGCAATTAATTCCAAGGTTGTAGTCCCTGTGTCCAAGTGAAAGTAAAAACATGGTATGCATTATTTGCCCATTTCAATAATGTCAAACCTCTTGCACCTGATGTGTTTGATGGATTCTAAATTGAGAAGCATTTGAATTGAGAAGACCTGAGCCTTGTAAATGTACTTGTCACTGCTGAGACATCATCCACAAAGACAGCATGAGCTGAGGATGCACAGAGGGCACACCACCTAAGTAAGATGAACACGAAGAGGCATTTTGGAATTCTGTTTTATGCATTAGCAAATAAATAAGCCCAGTTCAACCTATATGGGAGAAATCAGGGATAAAGAGGCAAAGGATAGCCTGAAGTCTTTACTCACAGGGGTCACTCCCAGGGCTTTTCATCTTGATTTTTTTTTTTTTTAAATAACTATTAATTTTCTCCAGCAGTCTCTTGCTGTCACCCAGGGTGGGAATACCAGCCATCGTGGCTGACATCTTTTTTTCTTACGGTATTTAGTAAAATTAAACTGCCAGTCTTCATTTCTCCTGATGGCTTCAGTACTGTACACTTTTCTCACTGAGGTTTTTTTCCCCTTCTTTTCATTAATTTTAAAGAAGGTCTTGGTGGGTTTAAAGCCCTTATGTTCAGATTGGCATCTCGAGATGAGACCTAGGATACTGGAGGCAAAGACATTAGGACAAATGAAGGTTGGCAGCATAAAAGAAGAACACATTTTCTCCATTTAACGACTTGAAATTCTCTGAGGATAGAAAGCTTGGGCAAGTTCTAAGCCCAAAAATGGCTTCACTTTTGCTGAGGGATAGACCTGTGAACTGTGTCCCAGGATAACATCAGACTGGAGATGAGGAGTGATCTTCATGCCAGACAGGTAGGGCTGCTAGCAGGACAAGTATTCACTCATCCAGGTGATCACATCTCCAAACTGCTCCACCAGGGACATCCCTGGAGGTGGCGCTGTGTAACCCTTCTTATTGGTTCATTTGCTGGAGCTACATCACAGTGTGTTTCATGGAATCAGGACCTGATACAGCCCTCGAATCAACTGGACTCTCCAAATTTAGCAACATGGTGTAGAAATTCTTGAAGCTGCCATTGCACTCACTCACCTTCTCACATCAAATCACCCACCCAGCTCGATTTTGATTAAATCATCCATTAGGTTAGTTTGCTGTGGAGGGTCTTCTCATTCAATTTCTTGGTCTTTTCTTATCTCTCATTTTCTCATTTACATAGACTCCTAAAGCACTCATGCTGCATTCCTTAGGCCCAGCCCAGATTCACATTCTGTTCTTTCTCTAACATTATTATTCTCAATTCAAACCCATATCCCTTCATCCTCCTAATAGCTAAATTTACATTCCCTAATTATGTTCAGAAAGTTCTATGGCTATCAATCAGTTATACCTACTTAGAAACCAGTTGACTTAGCTAAGAGTTAGAGGAAAGCAAACTAATAAAAGAGGTTCAGTTGGAGATAAGAATGAAGTTTCATCACTTATGGAAAATTGACCTTTTAAAGGAAAGTACATACTAACCCAAGCCTACATTCCCTAAAAACATACTTGGGTCTTATCCATGTTTCTGTGTTCCTCCATATTTTCCATAGTGCATGAATAAACGGAGAGTTCAAATAAATGTTGAATTCACTGCAATCAAATGGAATTAATGTTACTGAATGCAACTCTATGGAACATATTCCATGTAGCTGCTTATCTTTGTAGTTAAAATCAGAAGGACTCAGAATCTGATTTTAGCAATCATATAGTTGGGAAAGTGTGTATTTGGGGCAAATAATGCCACACTCCTGTTTCAATTACCTCATTTACAAAATAGGCATAATAATATTACCTATCTCATAGGATTGATGTGGGGATTGTATGAGATATTTGCAATGTGTTCTGCATGTAACATTCACATAGGTAATGCATGCTAATAATAACAATAATAGGAATAATAATACAAATAGTTATTTCCATCTCTTGTGACTGTGGACTTAGGGTCAATTTAGTGGGTCAGTCTTCAACTATTTCTTTGATGCTTTTGAAGTGCAAGAAAAATAGAATTTCTAATATGTGAAATTCCATTATTATTTCTAAAATAATACAAAAGAGTGAGATCATTGTATCTGAATCTTGTTAAAATAGAGAAGTTGGCAAACTTTTTCTGTAAAGACCTAGACAGCAAATAATTTAGGTTTTGAAGACAACATATAACCTCTGTCATAAATATTCAACTCTGCCATTGAACCATAAATGAATGGGCATGGCTGTATTCCAATGAAACTTTATTTACAACAACAGGAAGTGACCTGAAGGAAGTGAAGCCAAAGGAAAGTACTGAGTTAGTGAAATTCACCATTGAGTGATGCCTCATTTGAGTGACTTTCAAGGGCTTGTTTTCCATCCAGCATCCAGGAGACACCACTCTATCCTTATGACAAACTGTACACATGTGCTCAACAACAACAAACTACACACACACACACACACACACAGAGACACACACACATATGCAGGTGTGGATTTGGTCCCTGGGTTACAGTTTGCGTAGCGTATCTGAGGTCACAGTGGAATAGGTGAATCAAAGTTGATTCACTATAATTTCCATTAAGGGCTGACATGTGGAACTCTAGAAAAGGCCATCCTCTTCCCACACAGAGGTGACTTAGTTATATCAAGAAGTATACGCTTGGCATAGAGGCTAGTAAGATATAAATTGCAAGACAATCATAGGACATGCAGCCAAGGTAAATGGATTCAACAACTAACTTCAGCATGTCAATCTACTGTTTTCAGGTTATGTTTCTTTGTTGGGAAAATGCTTCATTAGAAAATAGTGACCGTACTGGACCTCCAGTTTTAGTCCATTAGACCTTAAATGAAAAAGAAAGAGTAGAAATGATGTGCTATTTTCTCTTCACATACAAATGAGCGAGAATCCAGGGAGGAAAATATTAAGTCTTTGATTTTTGGTGTGCATTATCTCATACCAAGAATGTCTTCTTTCAGTAGGCTATTTATAGGATGTGTCCACAGCTGACTTAATTATAACACAAAATCAGTGACTGGGAGAGGCTTACCCCACTGAGAAAGAGAGGAAGACTAGAAGAGAGGGAAACCTGAACTCTAACCAGGTTACCACTGAAAGGTTCAATGGGAGAGATCTGGCCATGCCACCAAGCTCCCTGACTTTTTCCTCCAGCTTTTCAGTCTAAGTAAAAACAATGCAGACTTCAAAACAAGTCTAGTAGCCTCCACTTCTGAGGAGACTCCACACTTTAAAAAAAGAGAAATTTAATGGCAGAAACTGTAACCAATTAAGATAATTAAAATGATCAAGCAACCAGAATAGAATCATCAATATTGGACAATATTCTACAGTCTCTGATCAGCCTCAACAAAATAACAAAAGTACCAAATTTTTTAAAAAAATCATTTCTCAATGATTATTTGTATATAAAGTTATACTAGTTCAATCTGAGTCTGATAATAGATCAAATATAATTATAAATTGCTTATGCTTCATGAGCACACCCCTAGCTTAATTTGTATATGGCCAGATGACAGTACGTGGATTTCTTTTTCCTTTTAAAATTTGAGGCTGTGGTTGGAAATACAAATTGCCAAACAAAACTAAATTACCGAAGGCAGTCTATCACAGCTTTCAGAAAATCATAAGGTACATTACACTTGAATAAATATTGCAATAGCTAAAACTCAGCTTGAATTGATGCATGTTCATTTCAATTGCACTTGATTATTCTTGTTATGTTATTACTATGTTCATAACTGTTGTGATATTTCAGTACAGAGTGATTTCTTCCCAAATGTAACATGGCTTGAAATCAAGAAAGCCAACAGTGGTTTGTGTTGAGCGCCCATTTTAGAGGCAATTCCTCAGGCAGTAGTTCATTCTGGAAGCTCAAAGCAATTTGTTGGTCAGAGCTTGAACACTTGTAATTAGAGAGAAAGATCCTTTGGAAAAAACACCAGATTTAAGCCTGAGCATCATCTTTAATAATTGCATCTTCATGTGCTGGTGCTGCTTACTACATAATGTACCAGGCCTTCAGACAAGGTGCTATCTCTGTTGTAAATGCCTCCCTCCCTTTAGTCTTCCTGGTAAATTCTTCCTCTTCGTTCAAGTTTCACCTCTAATAGACATTCCCTTTTATTTCTCCATGTAGGGTTAATTCTAAAAAATGTATAAATAATAATGATAACTTAAAACACTTATTGTTTTCATGTATGTAAAATTATAGGGTTTATCTATAATATGTTGCATTTTAATGCAAATTAAAATATGGATTTTAATCTTCTGTTTATATACCCATCCTCTGCAACAGACTATTAATTTCTCAAGAGGGGAAATGTGCTTTGCTCAACTTTGTATTTGCAGTGTTCAACAAGTGATGACACTGAATAGACACAATAAATATTAATTGAGTAGATTTCTACTTCTGTGAAATGAGGATAATGGTATCTGTGCTTTCCATCTTATGGACTTGTCGTAAGAATCAAGTGAAATAATGTGTATGAAAGTTCTGTGTTGACTAAAACATACTCTGCACATATCAGAAGTTCTGCTAATCTCTCAACTAGACAAATATCATCTGTATTAGCAATCACAGAGATCCTTGTTAATACAGCTGGAATGTAAGTGTTGTGAGAACCCAAGCTCCTTTCCTCCTCAGCTGCTCAATAAGAATAGAAAAATCTAACTCATCCTATGTTAAAAAGCAGAAGTGTTCCTTGTGGTTTTTCTGAGGAAAATGTAGACTCTAGATAAATGTAGGGTGTGGCAAGATGATGAGATGTTTTGAATTTAAAATCCCATTAAATGTTTATTCACAGATACTCTTCTGCAGTGTACACTCTGTTGAACAGGTTTGCCTCTGAAATGCGAAGTCTTTCCCCTCCTCTGAAGGAGTTAGTTAAAGAGAGAAAGGTTATATGGCACTCTCTGCTTCATCGTGATGCATGAGAATGTGCATCAGCTCAAATGTTTACCCACAATGAATTTAAAAATGAATTGTGTATATGGGTGCAGGGAAGTGCTATAGAGCAGTTAAAATGAACTGTTACTAATGCCATAACTTGAGTGATTCACATAGGCATGCTATTAAGCAAAACAGCCAGTGCTTTAACAGAAAACACACTATGTGATTCCACGTAAGTGAAGTTAAAGAATAGGCAAAAGTAGTATGTGGTGATGGAAGTCAAAATAGTGGTAAATTCTGGATCAGTTTTTGAGTGAGAAAGAGACTGAGAGACCTCAAAGGAACTGGAAATGTTCTATATAGATGTGAAAGTTATTGAGCTGACCATTTAAGATTCATGCACCTCACTCTGTGTACGTAATTTCTCAATAAAAAGTGTGATATAACAAAAGAAGGTAAACCTGCTCTTGGAGGATGAGGTCCATGAGGAAAATATATGAGAAGAGACACAGATTCACTCTTCTCTCTTCCTAGATTAGACTGGTTGTCCCTAGAGGGAAGAGATGATGGCTGGCTTAGCTGGCTCTGTATCTCCGTTAACATGCTCATTCTTTTGTTGTAAACACATTTTGGGCTGCTTTCCATTTGTGCTATGATGAATAAAGCCGCTCTAACATAATTTACATGTCTTTTTCATGGTTATCTCTACCAATTTCTTTTGGGTTTATACTTAGCTGTAAAATCATATGTGGCACCTAATACGTGATTAGTAACCATTTGTTAAATAAAAATGAACATATGAGGAAATTAATGAAGAAATAATCTTAAAAATGATCCATGCAGAGTGCAGGGACTTGGTTCCTTTTAGGGTAAGAACGTTACAAAAGGCTGGAGCTGGGATGGGAAGGGAGGAGATCCGGTTCGTAAAGCAAGACCTGATACTATTTATCCAGGGGCTGATTTCAATCCAGAAAGGACACATATAGTGACTCTGGCCTGAGATGCAGGCTAGAGCTAGTGAGGTCAGGTAGAGTCTGCTATGTGAGTGTGCTCAACCATCACTGGTGCGGCCCCTGTCCCTTTGTGTGCATCACTGGAGGGGTCCAGGAGGAGGAGAGAGAGGTACACAGCTCCGGCTCTGCTTATAGACAACACTCTATCATCTGGATAAGTCACTTTAGTTTCCTCAAAATTGGTGAAAAGGCAGAACACTGCACTTCTCTGATATTCCTGATGGCAGAGGAGAGTGAGGGCAGCTGCTTGTGGGTTCTGGCACAAACTAAACAACTTACAATAGCCAGTAAACATTTTTTGCAGTATTGACTTTCAGTTTTCAAATTTGTACAAATTTTCTCATTTGAATATATAATGCACCTATGTATTTTATTATAAAATAAAGTTTATTTACAAAGGCTTCTAAAGGCATAGAAATCTGAAACCCAAGTCATGTTTAAGTCTTGATTTCCAAGGTCTCTTGGCATTATTATCACATACTCTGGATGTTGGTGAATTCAGTACCAGATCATCTGCAAAGCAATTTCCTCAAGTTCAAGAAGACAATCCTCTTTCCATCCCTCTCAAAAATCAACTGGCAATTAGTTATCATCTATTTGTTTTCTTTTTTTTTTTTTTGAGATGGAGTCTCGCTCTGTCACCCAGACTGGAGTGCAGTGGCGTGATCTCGGCTCACTGCAAGCGCCGCCGCCTGGGTTCTAGCAATTCTCCTGCCTCAGCCTCCCAAATAGCTGAGACTCCAGGTGCCCGACACCACACCTGGCTAATTTTTTGTATTTTTAGTAGAGATGGGGTTTCACCGTGTTAGCCGGGATGGTCTCGATGTCCTGACCTCCTGATCCACCCGCCTCGACCTCCCAAAATACTGGGATTACAGGCATGAGCCACTGCACCTGGCCCTGTTATTTCACAGTAGTCTAGCCTGAAAATAGTTTTTTGTCTAGTAATTTATGAGCCAGCAAACTTATATAGGTTTATTCATTATATCTTTGAACTCAATCATTCTTTATTAACTGATAAACTCTTGCCTTTATAGTTATCCTATATTTCCAAATCTGTGATCAAGTAAGATAGACATCAAGTGAAAAGTTACTCCAGTTTCTAGAAAATCTTGCCATGATCATTTCTTAGTGCCTGCGAAAGTCAGTCCACTTAATTCCTGACAATAAGCTGCTGAAAAACTTCATTTAGAATTTGTATTCATTATTTTCATGTTTTCTTTTTCTTAGTAATTAGATTTATAATTGCAAGACTTGCTCTGACAGTAGTAAACAACTGTGTTTACCATTTAAGAAGAATGCCTGTGCTTTTGAGAATTAATAGATGATGACAAGTGCCAGGATTGTCTAGCAAATTAATATAATATATTCTAATATGAAAGTTGCTAGGGAGACTTTGCCAACTTTTCTCCTGCTGCTGTCTCATACTCAGCGAAAGCCTGTGAGAGCCCAAAGGGAAATTCTGCCTAGGCTGCAGCCCTTGGGAAAACATTTCCACAATGCATATGGAAAAATTATAGAACCCTTAAATCGGAAGGCTGTCTCCACTCCTTGAAAGAGGAAGAGAGGAGCCCCAGTCCCAAGTAGGTAAATTTGCTTTAAAAAAATTTTTTTTAAGTAAGGATACAATTCTCAGTTTGAAAGATCATACCGAAGGCACATCTCTCGGACATCACAAGTAACAACTGCATGCCATAGAAAATAATTTTTCAGCCTTAGAACGCCAAATCATCCATATGTTGTCTTTTGAGAGAAACAATTCCACATAAGAAATAGCAATTAATCTGAAGAGGAAAAAATGTGCTGCTGCCTTTACAACAGACTCTTTATTTACATTTGACAATACATGTCATAATTACGTGTATTGAAACAGATCCCTGAAACCAACTTGCGTCTCATGTAAGAGTAATTCATATTTATGGATCATTGCTGACCTAGTCTTTCCAACCACACAGATGATAGAAACTCCCTTGCTGAATGAAACAGCCTCTTGGAATCAGCATCATATATTTTTTGCTTGAGCTGAATGAAAGTAAATAAAACAGGAAATGGGCATCAATTATCCCTGATCTTCTAAAATTTAGAAAATAATGCCCAAAATGAACCAAGAGAGACTGATGTCTTGGTTTATCTTTATAAAAACAGACATTTTAATTTTATTTAAAGATTAAAATGAGAATTATTTTGTGCTAAACAAATGTGAGGGTTATCTTCAAGAAGCAAGTTATCTGCTTCCAACTGCAGTTGAATTCATATTTAAAATAACTGTATTTATACACATATACATATGTTATATATAATATATATGTATGTACATACACACATGTATGTAATGTATATAGTATATGTGTATAGTTAAAAAAATGTATTCAGGGAAGCTTGCATACATCCAAAGTGTACAGCTTAGCATCCCAGATCAAAACTCAGATCATTACCCATACTCCAGAATCCTACCCACATATTCTCTCTCAGTCTTTACTGCCGCCCCCCCCCCCTGAATGTCTATTCTTACTTCTATTAACACAGCTTAGTTTTGCTTCTTTGGGAATTTATATAAATAAACTATCTATGAGTATCTACTCTTTTATATCTGTCTTCTTTGGTTGAACATTGTGTGTATGAGATCCAGCCACACTTCTGTATGTAGTTGTAATTTACTCTTATTGTATATATTATCAATTTTGTAAATATACTACAAAGCTTTCTTCTATTGTTGATTGATATTTGAGAAATTTTCTTAGATTCATTTTAAATGATGTTTGAGTGAACTTTTGATAAGTCTATAATTGAAATACATATTACATGAGATACAAAATAATATGATAAACTGTAATTTGGGAGAACAAACAAATAGGTGTCAAAGAAAAATTGTATCAGACAGAACTGAACAGTCAAGGAAGAGTTTAATCAAGAATATTGCAATAGGCGAGGGAGACTAAAGTCAACTCCACTGAAACAAAAGGCAGGTTAAATTTTAATCACTGGAATGAGCCAGTGGGATAGTGCTGGAGGACATTAGGGTGGAGATTAGCTTGGTCTATGTGATTAGCCCCTCTGTTTGCTAATTGGCTCTTACTGGAGTTAGTTTGTACTTTCCTACAGAGACAGGAGATAGGGACACTATCTTACTTGATGACTACGTTTCAAAGATACGACTCCCAGGTTCTTAACAAAGACTTTGGTTATAAAACTGGCAAGTGGCAAGGAGAAGACTTACATCTCAAAAAGGCAGAGAAAGAATTTATAATTGCAAATTTTCTAAAGTAAATGCTCTAGGAAAAAGGAGGGGAGGGGCCTATGGTGAGGAAGAAACAAGTTTAAAGTTTAGTAGACTAAGGGGAACGCTAAGATAATATTGATCATTGGAAACATGTTAAAATATTACCAGATAACACCATTGCTGGTTGATTTATTTTTCATTGCATTTATTCCATTCTGAAATTTTTAACTTTTTTCTATCTGTAATAAATATTTTAATTAGTCTCATTATAGATTATTGACATCTGTTAATAACTGAAAACTTACCATGTACAACCAATGGTGCAGAATAAAACAAGGCTTCTTTGAGTAACATGCCCAGAGGGAAAAAGGAAAAATGAGGTCAGTGAACAAAGGATTTATGTAAAAGTCGACTGATCACCCTGAGTTCATGTCAGAGAAGAAAAGCAAACCAGCCCTCCAATCCTCCAATCCTTTTGATGACCTGTACAAGCAGAAAAATATACGGTTTTCAAAGAAAATATACGGTTTTCAAAGAAAAAGTTTTTTCAAGGAAAGACACATTTTGACGTCAACTATGGGATCATCATAATTTAAAATATGAGGGAAAAGAGACACACAAAGATGACAATAGCTCAAAACTAGGATTGTATTAAAATGTTATGCTATACAGCCTTGGAGGCCCTTCATCTCAAGCAATAGTGTCAAAACTGTACTTGGATTAATTCCCCATAACTCTTACGTTTCATGAGACTTCAACATGTATCTCTATACTGCACATCATTAGTTCTACCTCTCCTGTGCCCAACTTTTCCTTACTCTTAATTAATTCCATTCTGAAGCCCTATGTTAGAGAATGTATATAAATATCAGAAATATGACATAACCAACTTTTTAGGAAACTTTCCCACTTATGACCTCACAGGTTTGTTTACATCTGTACCAGCAGACTGTAATTGTATTGCAGAAACACCACTGCTGAGCACCATCTCTTTGGGGGAGAAAGTCTGAAAAAACTGGGTCAAATTAATTTTTAAAAAAATAGGTTTCTGTACATAAGCATTTCTTGGAGCCTTGAGTCAACTGTGATGCTTTAAGGGAGTAAGAATTTATTATGAAACATTTCTAACTATTTTTGACTAAGTAATTATTTGTGTGTTTATGTAATTGTGTGTATACATGTGCATATGTAAAAACTATTTATCATACATGGAATATACAACACCTTGAGGCACACTGATGACTAAGCTCTGATTTTTTTTATCTTGCCCAAATTCCCATCTAAGAGGTCTATGGAGTCATGGCCTACAAACCACACATTCTCATCAGATGAGTTTTATCTAACCCCATATATCATGACTTTCCAATTTGACTTGACTCTGGCATAACATTACGTGACAAGGAAGAAAGTCAAAATATTTTACCCCAAAACATGTTCCTTTGCCATAGTTTGAAATGGCCCTGCAAAGCTGTCCTTTGTGGGAGGAAATTTGCATTTGTAAAGAATCTCTATTAACACAGCTAGATCCTTTTCTTCCAGGCCCTCTCAATCCTGAAGAGATTATTTTAGAATCTAGCACCTTTTAAAGGTCTGTATAGTTAACATTTGTCATCTATTATTTCTAAGGGCAGTCACTATAACACTCCAAAAGAACCTTGGTCTCCACAATCTTTTATCTTAACCCGAATATTTCCTTTCTATTGATCCCAACTCTTTAGACAAACTCACTCAATTGTTAGCCAGAAAATGTTTAAATTTACCTGTACCCTGGAGCCACCCCCACCCGCACCCACCCCCACTTTGAGTTGTTCCACCTTTCTGGACCAAACCAATGCATTTCTTAAATGTGTTTGATTGATGTCTCATGCTTCCCTAAAATGTACAAAACCAAGCTGCGCCCTGACCATCTGGGGCACATGTTCTCAGGACCTCCTGAGGGCTGTGTCACGGGCCACGGTCACTCATATTTAGCTCAGAATAAATCTCTTCAAATACTTTACGGACTTTGCCTCTCTATCAACAACATTGATTAGAATCTCAAAACCCAAGTGCCTACAAGGATAAGACATCTATTGCAAATGAGTAAAGGAGACAAGGTAGGGACTTTCACAAATTGGGAAGAGCATGTTCATAAAATGTGAGCAGCCACCGCTCTGCTCCTGCTGATTGCTGCCATGCAGAAATTTCACCATAGTATTTTCAGATCTTTTGTTTTTCCAAGAGAAGAGAATAATCCAGTTATTCATGTGAAATCTTCCTATTTTTGGATATTAGCAAATAACTTGGGGGTTTTTAGAACACTGTATAGGTGAAACAAAAGCACCTGTCACACAGATTGAATCCACAAGCTGCCAATGTGTAACCTCTGAATAGCATGCATCTGCCACTTTGTGACATCTTTTGCAAATGATAGTCTTATAAGGATATTTAAATCATGAATTTTATTATGTAAATTTTATGTGCAGAAAGAAAATATTCTTTTATTGAACATTACTTAACAGGCACTGTTTTGAGCACTCAAACCTATAATATTTCATTTAATCTTTACTTTGGGAAGAAATACATGGTTATCTCTAATTTTTAGACCACAAAATAGAGGCTTTTAAAAAGATGAAGTAGCCAGTACAGGTCAAAGTATTGTTAAGTAAAAGAGGTAGGATGAAGGGTATGCCTTATATTAAGTCTTGATGCCTGACCATTAATGCTATGCTGCATAACTCTTCTCTTCTATGAATCAGTGTACACATAATGTATGTCCAATTACTGTCTCTTTAGTTTATATGGTTGAATGTAAACTTGTTGAGGACAGGAAGCATGCTGCATACAATTTTTTTTCCTCACACCTTAACATTTTGTTAGACATGTAAGATTTTTTAGCAAATGCTGGTTGAATGAATTGGTGTTTGGCTATGCGTCTGTTTAGTTTTTCTTGCTCTACTGTAGGAAACAATACATAAAGCTGAGCATTTTGTTGGCTCTCAATAGTTAAAGTCAAGTATATTTTTTGAGTAATATTAAAGTAGTGCAGAGTGATGGACAAGACAATGCACTTGTCTTCCTGTCAATAACCTTGAATTTGATGCAATAACCTTGAACTTGACTTTATCATTAAAGTCATTGTAGACCTTAGTCTTTTCATTTCTAAATTTAAAAAAACATAGATTAGAAATCCCTAATTTCAATAACTGTGTGGTCAGTTCATATTGTTGGGAGATCAAGCTTGAAAATTAAAGAATGTACTGACTCTCAGACTTAAAGTTCCGACTTAGGGCTGGTTTCAGATGCAGCTTGAATCATGTGACCAGGATCCCCTCCTCTCCATCTCTTAATTCAGCATTGCTTTTCATTTTTTGGCTTTATTCTCAAATGGCTTTCTCCTTGTAATGTGACTGCAGAAGATCCACATCTTACTTCATTCTATCTTGAGGTCCAGCTGAATAGAGGAAGCTTCCTCTTCGTTAGGCCTTGGCAGTTGTGCAGAACCAGGCCCTCATTGACTTCAATGAGGTTGAATTCCTATCTGTGAACCAATCACCATCGCTAGGGAGATTAGATCTGTTTACAAGGTTATACCATAAGTGTAAGAGTTTACATTAGAATCTCCTGAGGAGCTTTGAAAAATACTTACACTGTTTCCCACCCTAGAGAAATTAACTTAGAATATCTAGGAGTGAGAGTCAGGCATTATTTTTTTTAAAGCTCCCTTTGTGATTCCAATGTGAATCCTGGTTTGACAAACCCCAGTTCAAATAATTTAGGACCCAAACCTGAAGTTGTGACTAAGGCAAGCTCATTTCAAACACATGACCTGAGCCTTGGTAAAGGGTGATTCTTCAAATGAATTTTGGGCAACTCTTTAGCAGAAGATGTTTAATGCATACTCAATTTCAAAAATCTTGGGCTCCACTATTTTGAACAAAACAAATGTGAGCTCCTTTTTTCCTATTATGCATCCCTTTTTCCTTCCTGTCATAAAGTGAGAGGTAAGATTCCCCTGGGCTCCCACAGTCATGTGGTCTGGCATATCAAGTAGCCTGAGCACTGGGAGTTAAAACCTGAAGACATTCATGTCTCCCTTTCAAGAAGTTATAGTCTATACATTGGTCATCAGTGGATGCATTAAGGCCTCCCCCAGAGATGACTCCTTAAAACATTGCCCTATTCTGCAAATTTACCTATGACTTCCATCCACAGTATTCACATCACTCTTATGTTCTCTTGAGAGTTAATTCTTCTTATAAATAACGGACATGTTCTCCTGAAGAAAAATGTATTCCCAGATTCATGAAAATGTAAATTAGGATTTTTAACTACAAGCTCAACAGGCTGAACTCATTCTCCGGCAATAAAGCATGTCAGAGCAATATAAAACATCTAGAAAAAACAAGCTGTGCCTTAAAATAATACCCAGACACCTGACTGCATCTTCCGGAAAATAGAGACTTTAGCTGAGGTCCATGCAGCAGAATCTCAGAAATTCTGAAATGCTCTCAATTCTAGGGAACTCATCAACATCCTTTCAGTGCTGTAGCAGGTACCTTCTATGCAAAATAATCTCTTTCATAGTCCAAAAAGCTAAATGTATTATACCTAAATACACTTCCCTCCTCGGCATTTCCACCTCTGGCTTTTCTATCATTCCTTGCACAGGGGTCTAGCCTGTTCACCATGTTCTTTACAAAGATCTTCAGAGGTGTAACCGATGTTGATAAAAAGAGAACATAAATCCATACCTATGTTATGACAGGCACTGCCTCAGTTCTGCATAGTAAATGGTTTCTCTACAGCCATATGAGTTAAGGAGCCTTCTAATTCGCTTCCAAAGGTAACAAACCTGAGAACCAGAGAAGTTAAGCAACTGGTTTTGATTTTACACAACTTCTAAGTTGAAAAGTTAGGTTTGGAACTAGGCACATTTTATTATGCCAAACCTTAAGTGTTAACCTATCAAGGAATCTAATTTAGTTTCCACAAGGAAACAGTGTCTGAGGTTTTGAACTTTTTAAGAGTAGTGCTGTGTTCATTGTGGAGTGCCCTGGACCTCGTCCAATGCTTGGCACAGACTGGGTGCTCATTAAAGAATGGTTGAATGAAAGAGATAGGCAGGTGGGGGGTGGTCATGATGCGTTTGGCTGTGAAAGAATGTTTCAACCTCCTACTCTTTTAACTCATACTCAAATTTGACAGCTCTTTGACCAACTAAGTCTGTTATCCTCAAGGAATAGAAGCTTCCACATTCCTCCTGGCAGGTTTGGGGTACCAGATTATCAGATTCTTTCTTTTGTTTTTTTTGAGATGGAGCCTCGCTCTGTTGCCCAGACTGGAGGGCAATGGGGTGATCTCGGCTCACTGCAAGCTCCACCTCCCAGGTTAAAGGGATTCTCCTGGCTCCACCTCCTGAGTAGTTGGAATTTCAGGCATGTGCCACCATGCCCAGCTAATTTTTGGATTTTTAGTAGAGACGGGGTTTTACTATGTTGGTCAGGCTGGTTTCGAGCTCCTGACCTTGTGTTCTGCCCACCTCGGCCTCCTAAAGTGCTGGGATTACAGGTGTGAGCCACTGTGCGCGGCTATTTATTTCTTTTTACTTGTTCTCAGGCCAAAGAAGTAGCAAATACTTTTCTGAACTGTATAACTGCTTCTTCCTTTCCTATTTCATCTGCTGTCTCTGTTTTGACCTTATAGCTAAATCAGTGCATATAAGAAAATGTATAGTTTTAAATACATATAAAGGACAAAAGAATAATCCAAAACATAAGTGATTGAGAATGTCACCCATGAAGATGGAAAAGGAGAAAAAATTAAACAATAGGAAGGAAATCATATAAATGTAGAAATCAATAGTTTCCAAAATAGAGAAAATTCAATACAATTGATATATATATCTTTGAAAATAATAATATTAGCAATTCTGTAGCTAGACTGATGAAGTACAAAGAAAGATCAAACAAATTACCAATAGGATAATGAGAAAGGAGGATATTACTATAAATTCTATAGTCATTAGTAAGACAATAAATAAAGTCATTCCACTTCTGGAAAGGCTATGTGAAAAGATCTGTAGACCTGCTCCCTAGTGAAACAAACATATTTCTATGTAGAAACTATTGATTTCTACATTTATATGATTTCCTTCCTATTGTTTAATTTTTTCTCCTTTTTCCATCTTCATGGGTGACATTCTCAATCACTTATTTTTTTGGATTATTCTTTTTGTCCTTTATATGTATTTAAAACTATACATTTTCTTATATGCACTGATTTAGCTATAAGGTCAAAACAGAGACAGCAGATGAAATAGGAAAGGAAAAAGCAGTTATACAGTTCAGAAAAGTATTTGTTAATATTATTAGAAAGCAACAACAACAATTTAAATTTTCTGGAAATTATCCTATGGGCGTACCATGAAGGAACATTTACTCAAGAAATCTACTAAATCTTAGAAAGAACAGTGAATTTGTGGCACTTGATCTGTGACCTGGTCCCTCCTCCACCTTCCCTAGTGCAGCATGGTGCACCACTCTAGATGGGGAGGGCCAGAAAGATAATGGTCCCTCTATCCTCAATTCTCAGTCAAAGGACGTGGCTTTTCACTGGGATGGACATGTCCCCCATATTTCACATCGCCCCTCAGCTGCAAATTGCAGAGACTAGATTCCTGGAAAGGGTGGCTGAGAAGTCGGGGAATCCCTTCCTGTACTCAGTCCCTAGTCACAGTGTAGAGGTTCTACCTTAGGTACAACAGGCCTAGAATGCTGAGCCTTTATTGGCCTTACTCCAGCTTGCTTGTAAACTGTAGATTCTATGCTGGGGAAGCCAAGCCAAGAACATCAGAAGCTACTGACCCTGCACAATTCTCTACTTACAAAGTTGAAGTGTCATTTTGAGAGATGCAGACATTTTATTCTTGTCCACAGGTTTGGAGCTGTGTTTTGGAAATGTTGCCAAGGAGAGAAGCTGTACATGAGAAAGAGCTCCAAAGCTTTCTCTGAATGAATTGATTTAATTTGAAAAAGAGGGTGCAGTAGTTGAAACTAAAGCCACTCTTGAAAATAATGGGGATTTTGGTGATAAATGATGAAAGGCAGGCTGATAGAAGAAACCATCAGCAAAAGTGAAGATAGACTAGTAGAGATTATACAATCTGAGAAGAGAAAGGAAAGAGAATGAAGGAAAATGAACAGAGCCTCAGAGAAACATGGGCTACCATTAAGTACACTAACATACGCATTATAAGAATGACTGAAGGAGAGGAGAGAGAAGAAACAGAAAAGAAATAATAGTTGAAAACTTTTCAATTTTGATGAGAACACTAATAATTCAAAATCTCAACAAAATCCAAGTAGGATAAATACAAACAGACCCACACCAAGACACATCATAGTAAAAATACTGAAGGACAAAGAGAAAATCTTCAAAAAGTTAAAAGAAAAAAAAGGAAGAAACACTTTCAGAATAATTCTATGAGATCATATTATTCTGACACCAAAAGTAGGAAAAACCATGACATAAGAATAAAATTTCAGTCTAATATCCTTATGAATATAAATACAAAATCTATAACAAAATACTAGTAAACCATATGTAGCAACATATGAAAAGGATGATAGACTGTGATCTAGTTGGATTTATCCCAGGAATATATGGATTCTTTAACATATAAAAATAAATTAATATAATACATCCCTGATAGAATAAATGACAAAACCCAAATGATCATTTCAATACATATAGAAAAATCATTGTACAAAATTTAACACTCCTTCATGATAAATAACAAGCCAGACATAGAAGAGCTCTTCTATAACCCAATAAAAGACTTCTCTGAAAAGTCCCCAGCTAAGATCAGATTTAATGGCAAAAGACTGAATGCTCTTCCCCTAAGATCAGGGAAAAAACAAGAATGACTTCTCTTTCCACTTCTATTCAACTTTGTACTGTGGGTTCTATACAGATAAATTAGGTAATATATGTAAATAAGTAGCATCAGATCAGAAAACAACAACTATCTCAATTTGCAGATAATATCATCTTGCATATAGAAAATCCTAAGGAATACACTAAAAATTATTAGAGCTAGTAAACAAGTTCAGTAAGGTTAGAGGATTACAAGGTCAATATAAAGAAATCAATTGTTTTTCTATACACTTGCAATGAATAATCCAAAGTTGAAATTAAGAAAGCAACTACATTTATAATAACATGAAAAAGAATAAAGAGCAATATATATAACATAAAAAGCAAAAAAATATACGCTAAATCTACAAACACTGATAAACATTAAGGTACATGTAAACTAAGTACATGAAAGACATTTCATGTTTATTGACCAGGAGACTTGACATTTTTAGGATGTAAATACTTTACAAGTTGATTTAAAAATTCAATGCAATCTCTTTCAGAATCCCAGCTGTCTTTTTAGTAGACATTTATATACTAATTTCAAAATCTCTAAGCAAATTCAAGGGTCCTAGAAGAGGTAAACCAAACCTAAGAATAATAGGTGTTCCCAAAGGAGAAAAGAAATCTAAAAGTTTGGAAAATATATTTGAGGGAATAATCGAAGAAAACTTCCCTGACCTTGCTAGAAAGCTATATAGAGCTATCCAAATACAAGAAGCTTAAAGAACACCTGGGAAATTCATTGCACAAAGTTTATCACCTAGGCACATAGTCATCAGGTTATCTAAAATCAAAATGATGGAAAGAATCTTAAGGACTGTGAGGCAAAAGCATCAGGTAACCTATAAAGGAAAACCTTTCAGAGTAACAGCAGATTTCTCACCTGAAACTCTACAGACTAAATGGGATTGGTGTCCACTTTTAGCCTCCTTAAACAAAACAATTATCAGCCAAGAATTCTGTGTCCAGTGAAGCTGCGTAAATGAAGGAAAGAAACAATCTTTTTCAGGCAAACAAATGCTGAGAGAATTCACCACTACCAACCCAGCACTACAAGAACTGCTAAAAGGAGCTCTAAATCTTGAAAGAAATCCTTGAAATACACCAAAATTAAATCTCCTTAAAGCATAAATCTCACAGGACCTATAAAACAACAACATAATGAAAAAAGAAAAAAAAAAAATACCAAGGTGTTTAGGCAACATATAGTATGATGAAAAAAGATATTCCACGCAAATGAACACCAAAAACAAGCAGGAGTAGCTTCATCAGACAAAACAAACTTTAAAACAACAGCAATTAAAAAAAAAAAAAAAAAACCAGGGACAGTATATAATGATAAAAGGACTAGTCCTATGGGAAAATATGACACTTCTAAATATATATGCACCTAACAATGAAGCTCCCCAATTTATAAAACAATTACTACTAGACCTAAGAAATGAGATAGACAGCAACACAATAATAGTGGGGAACTTCAATACTCCACTGACAGCACTAGACAGGTCATCAAGACAAAAAGTTAACGAACAAACAATGGACTTAAACCATACCCTAGAACAGATGGACTTAACCAATATTTACAGAACATTCTACGCAAAAACTGCAGAATATACACTCTATTCATCATCACATGGAATATTCTCCAAGATAGACCATATGATAAGCCACAAAACAAGTCTTACAAATTTAAGAAAATTAAGTTTATAGCAAGTACTCTCTCAGACCACAGTGGAATAAAATTGGAAATCAACTCCAAAAGAAACCCTCAAAATCATGCAAATATATGGAAATTAAATAACTCATTCCTGAACTATCATTCGGTCAACAGTGAAATCAAGATGGAAATTAAATAATTATTTGAAATGAATGATAATAGTGACAAACTATCAAAACCTCTGGGATACAGCAAAGGTGGTGCTAAGAGGAAACTTCATAGCATTAAATACCTACCTCAAAAAGTCTGAAAGAGCACAAATAGACAATCTAAGGTCACACCTCAAGGAGCTAGAGAAACAAGAGAAAAACCAAACCTAAATCCAGCAGAAGAAAAGAAATAACCAAGATCAGAGCAGAACTAAATAAAATTGAAACAAACAAAAACAATACAAAAGATAAATGAAACAAAAAGCTGGTTCTTTCAAAAGAAAAATAAAATTGATAGATCATGGGAGAGATTAATCAAGAAAAGAATAGAGAAAATTCAAATAAGCTCAGCTAGAAACAAAATAGGAGATACTACCACATAAATACAAAATATGTTTCAAGGCTACTATGAACACCTTTACGTGCATAAATTAGAAAACCTAGAGGAGATGAATAAATTCCTGAAAATATACAACCTTCCTAGACTAAACCAGGAAGAAATAGAGACTCTGAACAGAACAATAACAAGCAGCAAGATTGAAATGGTAATTTAAAAGTTACAACAAATAAAATTCAGGGCCAAATGGATTCACAGCTGAATTATATCAGACATTCAAAGAATTGGTACCAATCCTATTGACACTATACTAAAAAGTAGAGAAAGAGGGAATCACCTCTAAATCATTTTCTGGAGGCAGTATGATCCTAATACCAAAATCAGGAAAGAACATCACAAAAAAGAAAACTACAGACCAATATCACTGATAAATATAGATACAAAAAACCTCAACAAAATACTAACTAATTGAATCCAACAGCATATCGAAAAGGTAATTCGCCATGATCAAGTGGGTTTCATACCAGGGATGTAGAGATGGTTTAACATACACCAGTCAATAAATGTGACAAACCACATAAAGATAATTAAAAACAAAAATCAATGATCATCTCAAAAGATGCAGAAAAATCACTTGATGAAATCCAGCATCGCTTTATAATTAAACACTCAGCAAAATCGGCATAGAAGGGACATACCTTAAGAAAAGCCATCTATGACAAGCTGATAGTCAACATTATACTGAACAGGGAAAAATTGAAAGCATTCCCTCTGAGAACTGGAACAAAACAAGGATGGCCACTCTCACCACTTCTATTCAACGGACTACTGGAATACCTAGCTAGAACAATCAGACAAGAGAAAGAAATAAACAGCATCCAGATCAGTAAAGAAGAAGTCAAACTGTTCGTGTTTGCTAGTGACATGATTGTATACCTAGAAAACCCTAAAGTCTCATCCAGAAAGCTCCCACTGGTAATGAATTCAGCAAAGTTTCAGGATACAAATTAATGTACACAAGTCAGTAGCCCTGCTATACATCAACAGTAACCAAGCTGAGAATCAAATCAAGAACTCAACCCTTTTTAAAATAGCAGAAAAAAATAAAAAATAAAATAATAAAATAATACCTAACCAAAGAGGTGAAAGACCTTTGCAAGGAAAACTACAAAACACTGCTGAAAAAAATCATAGATGACACAAACAAGTGGAAACATATCCCATGCTCATGAATGGGTAGACTGAATATTGTGAAAACGACCGTACTGCCAAAAGCAATCTACAAATTCAATCAAATGCCCGTCAAACACCACCATCATTCTTCACAGAACTAGAAAAAACAATCCTAAAATTCACATGAAACCAAAAAAGAGCCCACATAGCCAAAGCAAGACTAAGCAAAAAGAATAAATCTGGAGGCATTATAATACCCAACTTCAAACTATACGATAAGGCTATAGTCACTAAAATAGCATGGTACTGGTATAAAAACAGGCATATAGATCAGTGGAACAGAACAAAGAACCCAGAAATAAAGCCAAATACTTACAGCCAACTGATCTTCAAAAAACAAACAAAAACATAAAGTGTGAGAAGGACACTCTATTCAATAAATGGTACAAGGATAACTGGCAAGTCACATGTAGAAGAATGAAACTGGATCCTCATCTCTCACCTTAAACAAAAATCAACTCAAGATGGATCAGTGACTTAAATCTAAGACCAGAAACCATAAAAATTCTAGAAGACAATATCAGAAAAACCCTTCTAGACATGGGCTTAGCCAAAGACTTCATGATCAAGAACCCAAAAGCAAATGCAAAAAACAAAAACAAAAAACAAAAAACAAAATGAAGATAAACAAATGGGACTTAATTAAACTAAAAAGCTTTTGCACAGCAAAAGAAATAATCAGCAGAGTAAACAGACAACCCACAGAGTGGGAGAAAATCTTTGCAATCTATACATCTGACAAAGGACTAATATCCATAACCTACAAGGAACTTGAAAAAACCAAACAACCCCATCAAAAAGTGTGCTAAGGACATGAATAGACAATTTTCAAAAGAAGATACACAAATAGCTAACAAACATGAAAAAAATGCTCAGCATCAATAATCATCAGGGAAATGCAAATCAACACCACAATGCCATACCACCGCACTCCTTTAAGAATGGCCATAAAAAAAAAAAAAAAAAAAATAGATGTTGGCATAGATGTGGTGAAAAGGAACACTTTTACACTGTTTGTGGGAATGTAAACTAGTACAACCACTATGGAAAACTGTGTGGAGATTCCTTAAACAACTAAAAGTAAATCTGCCATTTAATCCAGCAATCCTACTCCTGGATATCTACCCAGAGGAAAAGAAGTCATTGCATGAAAAAGATAATTGCACATGAATGTTTATAGCAGCACAGTTTGCGATTGCAATAATATGGAGCCAGCCTAAACACCCTTCAATGAGTGGATAAGAAAATATACACTATATATATATAGTGTGTGTGTGTATATATATATAGTGTACATATACACACACACACACCATGGAATACTACTTAGTCATAAAAAGGAACAAAATAATGGCAATTGCAATAACCTGGATCAAATTGAAAACCATTATTCTAAGTGAAGTAACTCAAGAATGGAAAACCAAACATCATATGTTCTCACTTGTAAGTGGAAGCTAAGCCATGAGGAGGCAAAGGCATAAGAATGATACAATGTATTTTGGGGCCTGGGGGAAAGGGTGGGAGAAGGGTGAGAGATAAAAGTCTACACACTGGGTAGGTCCAGTGTACACTGCTCGGGTGATAGGTGCATCAAAATCTCAGTAAACATCACTAAAGAACTTATTCATGTAACCAAACACCAGCTGTTCTCCAAAAACCTATTGAAATAAAAAAAGTTATATTTTCACTATACTGTAGTCTTAATGTGCAATAGTGTTATGTCCAAAGAAATGCACAGATCTTAATTAAATACTTGATTGCTTAAAAAAAATCTATAGATGAAGATGGCTTTACTGGTCAATTCTACCAACCATATTAAGGGGAAAATAATATGAATATAATACGAATTGGACACTAATGCTTTCAGAACATGGAGGAAAAACAAACATTTCCAAACACATTTTCTGAGACCACATGTATCCTGATAGCAAACCAGATAAATACATTATAAGGAATAAAAATTACCAACCATTTCCCTCATGAATATAGACAAAAATAATCTTCATGATAGTATTAGAAAATCAAATCCAAATTGTGGGAAAATGATAGTATATTATAGCTGATGGATATTTATTTCAAGAATGCAAGAGTGATTTAACTCCTGAGCAACAATCAATTTTATTCATCATGTTAACAAAATGAAAAGAAAACCCATGTGATTATCTCAATATATGCTGAAAAAGGATTTGACAAAAGCCAACGTATATTCATTACAAAAAAACGGAACAAACAAGGAATAGAAAAGCACTTCCTCAATCTGATAAAGGACATTTGTGAAAAACCACAGCTAAAATCATACTTACAGATGAAAGAATAAACATCATCTGGTTAAGATGGGAATAATACAAGGTTATATATTCTCAGCAATTCTATTCAATATGGTACTGGAGGTCCTAGTCAGTTTCATGATGGCAAAAGATTAAATTAAAGGCATAAAGACTAGAAAGGAAGAAATATAGCTGTCTTAATTTACAGATTATATGTCAGTAAGGTTTTTAAAAATCTAGTAGACTAAGAAGTGAATGTAGCAAGGTCATATGATACAAGTTTCATACTCTTGAATTAATTATATTCCCATATACTAGCAATAAACAATTGAAAATAAAATTACAAAAGCAATAAGATTTATAATCATATCAAAACATGAACCACTTAGATATAAACAGAGCAAACAGGGTAAAATATTGCATGGCCAGAAGACCAAAAATTACTGACAACTAAAACTAATATTTCTACAAGAAATGTTAAAAGACCTAACTAACTGGAGAATTATGCCATAGTTATGGCCTGAAGACTTAATCCTATTAAAATGTCAGTTCTGTCCAAATGTATCTATGTGTTCAATACAAACCATGTCAAAATCTGAGTGGTAGTTCTAAAAATAGATACAATCTGATATTAATATTTTTCATTGTAAATCATTTAAAATATTCAAAATAATTTTGAAAAGAGCAAGTTGGATAAACATAACACCTGATTTCAATATTACTATAAATGTAGAGTAGATATGACAATATCATATTTCCATTGAAAACAGATATAGAAATAAAAGGAATAGAACAGTAAGATCAGAGGAATTGTGTGTGTGTGTGTGTGTGTGTGTGTGTGTGTATTCAATTGATTTATAGCAAAAGTGTCAGGGTAATTCAACATGTGAAAGAATAACCTTTTCAAGAAATGAAGCTGGAACAACTGGTTATCTATTTGGACAAAAAAATAACCTAGAGCCTTACACTATATAAAAAAATTTACTCAAATAGGTCATATAACTAAACTGAAACCATACAATATTAAGCAATAATAGGAGAAAATCTCCATGATCATTAAGGAATCCCAATTTTCCTCAATAGGCCCTAAAAAGCAAGAACCACAAAAGAAAGAAAAAATTGATTAAGTGGACTTCATAAGATTTAGCTTTTGGCCACGCGTGGTGGCTCACGCCTGTAATCCCAGCACTTTGGGAGGCCAAGGTGGGCAGGTCACCTGAGGTCAGGAGTTTGAGACCAGCCTGTACAACATGTTGAAACACCATCTCTACAAAAAAAAAAAAAAAAAAAAAAAAAAGAAAAGAAAAATTAGCCGGGCATGGTGGCATGTGCCTGCCTGTCATCCCAGCTACTTGAGAGGTTGAGGCAAGAGAACCACTTGATCCTGGGAGGCGGAGGTTGCAGTGAGCTGAGATTGAACCACTGTACTTCAGCCTGGGTGACAGAGCAAGACTCTGTCTAAAAAAAGAAAAAAAAACCAAAAAACTTAGCATAAGTTTAAAAGTTAGCACAGACTATCTTCATTGAAATGAGGGTGGTATTAATAGCTACTTCAAAGGGGTATTGTAAATGTGAAGGGCCCATGGAAGAGGCTTCTACAGTGTTGTCCATGATTCCTGGGGCTGTATAGCACGTTTCCATAAAGATACAGACATTTTAGATCCAATTCCCCCATCCTTCACAATGCTTTTACTGTATTGATAGCTTTAAATATTGTGAGTCTATTTTTTAATTGTATGTTTAGAAAGGCTGGGGGGTTACAACTCAATAGTTTTCATAGTCCTGCTTATGAGAGCTGATTAGTCAAAGGGATGCAAGAAACATTCTTGGTAATCTTGTAAACATAAATATCACTTGTCATTCACATAATTACTGCTCTTGCAATCGTGATTATATTCAAAACCAACAGAGTTCTGCAAGGTATTTTAAACAGCTAATATACTTAGGCACCGTGCTAAGTACTTTATACCTATTGTCTCATGTTATCTTTATGGAAACCTTGTGAGGCAGGTAATATCCTAAATTTACAGATAAAGAAACTGAGGGTTAACTAGGGCCACTCACTTGTGATGTGAGTCACCCCATGTTTGATTCCACATCACCCTCATTCAATACCGTACAATTAGCTGACTAAATGCACTCATGTTCATTCATAATCTAGATGTGATCAAATAGATGGCCTGTGACAGAAGCAGTGGCAATGAACCAGGCCTATCTCATTCTTACAACGTTTCAAGGTTATGTAAAACACCTGTTCCTTCTTGAAAAATCTTTGGCACATCTTCCTGAAATATCTTTGATCATAGAATCACAAAACTAGTTAGCTAGAGGCAAAGTGAAAATATTTCAATTCAACTCCTTCCTGTTTGAGATGCCTCGAAGTATAAGATGCCTTGCTCAAAGTAGTATAAGATGCCTTGCTCAAAGTCACGTTGGAAGACTAGAGGCTTAGCTTGCCAAATTCCAAATTCTATCCTTTTGCAGTGATTCCAACTGCTTCCAATAATATGCTAGATACAAAATCTGGGGAGGATGAGAACGCACCGTGAATCAGAGGAAAACAGGCAATCCTGCGGCTTTCCTTACCACATACCAAGAAGGATGATGAGGATGTAATAGGAGCCAGCAGCGAGTCTCCCGGAGCCGGTGGTGTGGAGGAGGTGGGTGAGCCAGAAGGCAAATATCATCATCTTCAGACGCGGGACAGACAGCTTATTGATTTTCTTTTTACTTTAGTCACGACGCAAGTCGGTAAATAGCAGATCATGTCGTGGGAGCCAAGCTGGAACCTGGCAACATCAAGAAGAAGCGAAATATTGAAAGGAAGGCTGACTCTTGCCGCAAACATCGCACATCCATCAGTCTCTCGTGTGCAACTCTTTAGGTCGGAGGTGGTAACTAATTATGGCATTCTGCCAAGTACTGCAAGGTGCCATAGTTTCCTGCCCGGAGCCCTAGAGTTCTTTGTAATGTTCACATTTAGATGAGAGGAGCAAGGAAGCCTGATTGTTTCCTTCCTGGGAGGAGGCTGGTGCAGGTACCTCCATTATCATGTGGTGGTAGATGAGGGGTGAAAGCACGGGATGGGTGGAGCCTCTGTTTATGACCTAGCGTCTGCTGAGAAAAACCTATTCCGAGTTAAGTTCAGAGATCTTAACTTCCAGACAGCCAGGGAGCAACTAAATTACAAACCATAACTGTCACCTAAACATTTTCAGTGCCTCAACCCATCAGCTGATGAAAGGGGTCATGGGCTGTGATCATCAGGAAGATCTAAGGCTACTGTTACAAAATGGGTCAGGAAAGCATATGTTTGGCCCCTAAACGATCTGCATGGGAGTCTCTTGGCCAGCATCAGTGGCAAATGAACAAAAGCAGCAGCTTCATCCAGAGAAAGGCCTGCTAACTTAATGGGGAATGAGGGTCTGTGTCATGCCACCAGGAAGTTCACCTATATCAGCAGTGGCCCCGGGATAGAGAGAATATAAAATCGATGGTAGAAAAAGAAAATAAGTTATCTGTTTAGGCCTAGAAACCAGCTGTGGTAGTAAGGGTTCTAGTTAATATCACACATCTTCTCCTTATACATTTCATCCAGGAAAAAAAAAAAAAAGGTAGCCTGCCAGAATCCTGAAAAATCTTCCAGAAATAATATAAGTAGATCAAAGTGCCCCCAAGAGGCCCAAGAGGCAGATTGTAGCAGACAGTGTGGCACTGCCCATACCTAATCCCTTTAGGATTAGCACACCCATTGTCTCAGCTGCCCGTAGGTAAATAGCCAATAACTCAAAACCTGGTTGCCCTTCTTAGCATTCGCACTGGGGTGAAGAGAGCCATTTGTCCCAGATTGGGCAGGCCTCATCAGTGAGTGGGAGATAAGAGGGTAGATTGGCTTGGAGGATCAGTGGAGGCCTTTGTTGCCACTGTACAGCAGTCAAATTTATTCCTATGCCCATCCTGCTCCCTTTAATCCCCAAAGGTGTTGATTCCGACAGTAACTGACTGTGTACTTCCTGTATACATCCCGGGAAGTTAACCTGTGACCTTTTCTCTGTCTTGCGCCTTTCATGCATTGCTGTAGTTTTGTACTTAACACCTGGGATAATTATTCTTAAGCTTTTAGTGTGTTTTGTAGGCAGATATATGGGCAATAGATTCTTCCCAGTTAGTTAATCTGAAAATGCCTATACATTGCTGTAAACTGTGGGACATAGTCTCTCACGTATAAAATTCTAGAATGGAAATTTGTTCTTCTCCTTTTGGCACTTTAACTAGATCCTTCACTTTGCTTTTTGTTTTTAATTACTCACGTGATTAAATCAGCCGGAAGGCTACTATTGTTTTCTTAAAGGTAATGCATCCCTCACCCAAATACCCCACCTCTGAACACTCTTATCATTTCGTTGTTTTTTAAATTATTGTTTACATGTGATTTGCTTAGCGCTTTCTTTGTAATTTTTCCTACTTGGGATTCTTAAATATGATTGAATCTTGTCAGTTAAAAATGGTATTTCTTCAAATTTTTTCTTCTGAAATGTCTTACTTCATGCGTTGTATATCTTTTAAATATATCTCATGGGTTTTTTATAGTCTTCTTTTTTTCTATTTTCTATCATTTTTGGTCTCTGCGTTAAATTTAGATATTTTCTACAGGCTTTCTGCTATTTCAAATCTGACATTATATATACCCAATACTTAATTTTAGTGATTGAATTTTCATTTCTAAAATTTTGTTTTGACACATTTTCATGTATTAAGTCTTTGTTGAGAAATTCCCTCCTTTCCTCTATTTTTTGAATATATGAATTATAATTATTTTAAAGTTCCTGTCTGGAAAGTCTAACTTTTTTGAATTTTCCTCTTTTTTGTCCCATTTGTTTGGTGGGTGTCACTTAGTCTTTGTTTTTGACATATATTATAATTTATTGATTGAATGATGGACTTATAAATGAAAGAAAGTTGGGAATCTTGATGATGCTTTCTTCCTGCAAAGATGCTTAAATTTTGTCAGGCAAGTCATGTTGCAGCAAGTAAGCTTTATTCTCTCAAGAATGCTTCTAGGTTTTATTGATCTACTTCAGTATTGTGTTTAATTCTAGAGAATGGTCCTGACTCCTAAAGCTAAGCCTTTTGGGGATAGCAAAGAGATCCCAGCGTGTTTATTAAGGCCCTTCTTGGCAATATTTGAACTCCAATTTTTATCTCCCCAGCATTGAATGACTGCTGGTATCTCTGCTCCTTAGATTATATTTTGTGCTGCATTTCATGGAGTTTTCCTAGTGCATGAAGAATTTTGGAGATACTCAATGAGAATAAAAATGAGAATATTTGTATGGATATTTTTGGACTTCCATGTGATTCTCTTCCAAGACTTTGTCTCTTATAGTTCTGCTGTCTGGTGGTTCTGGAATGTAATCTCTGACACTTAAGATTCTTAAATCCACTGAAATTGGTATTTAGTACTTGGAGATATGTTCCCTGCACTGCACAGTGGAAAATGCCCTCAGAAAAAACTCAAAAGTAATGTGTTACTCACCTGTGTATCTTCCTTGTCTCTCATATTATGGCCCCTCAGGCACTGTTTGAGTTGGTTGCTCTTCAATGCAAACATATAACCATGTATATCATATATTATGTATGTGTGTATATGTGCAGTTGGCCCTCCATATCCATGGTTCCACATCCATGGATTCAACCTACTGTGGATTAAAAATATTTTAAAAATATTGCATCTGTACTGAACATGTACAGACTTTTTTCCCCTGTCATTTTCCCCCTAAAAACACAGTATAACAACTGTTTATATAGCATTTACATGGTCTTGGTTTTATATGTAATCTAGAGATGATTTAAAGTGTGCAGGAAAATGTACAGAGGTTATATGCAACCATACACCACTTCATATAAGGGACTTGAGCCTCTGCAGATTCTGGTATCCTTAGGAGGTCCTGGAACCAATCCTCCACAGATACCAAGGGAGGACTATATTGATAATTCTTTTTAGTGGGAGAGTTCGTCTAATCCAATTTATAAGCTGGATCTCTGCCTTTGCTGCTAACTTTATTCATTTATCTTTTAGTTCAATGTGGCTTACACTTTAGTGTACTAAAATTTTTGTTATTCTCTGAACACTGCTTTCTCTTATGCCTTTGTTTTTACATATGGTATTTTGTCTTTTTTCAATAATTTTCCTTACCTTATTGACTTTGTAGGGGTCTGCTTATTCTTTAAGTTAGTACTCAGCCATTTTTTTTTTTTTTTAAGATGGAGCTTTGCTTTTGTTGCCCAGGCTGGAGTACAATGGCGGGATCTCAGCTCCCTGCAACAGCCACCTCCTGGGTTCAGGTGATTCTCCAGCCTCAGCCTCCTAAGTAGCTGGGATTACAGGCATGTGCCACCATGCTAGGAAAATTTTTGTATTTTTAGTAGAGAAGGGGTTTCACCATGTTGGCCAGGATGGTGTCAAACTCCTGACCTCAGGTGATCCACCCGCCTCGGCCTCCCAAAGTGCTGGGTTTACAGGCATGAGCCACCGCGCCTGGCCAACCTGTTTCTTTTCTCCCACTAGGATGAATTGGTTTATTTTCCAATATGATACCTACAATTTCTGTTGACTGCTTCCATAAATAGAGGAGTTTCATCCTCTATTATAATCAGATATTTATTTTTATGTGTTCTTCTCTAGATTGTGAGGTATTTTTTAATTAAGAGTGACTCTTTTGTACCTTTCAATATCTTCAGAGCCTACTATTACAGTGCTTGACACATGACACGTGCTAGGTCATTTTGTAGTTGGTTTATCAATGAATATTTTTGCTTCTGTCACTATAGATTTTGTCTTCAAAGAGACTGCTTGAAAGAGGTGATCTTTGAGCCCTATTATTTGTTGAAGAGAAGGACCTGACGAGATGGTAAGTCTCTTCTGTCACTAGCAGTCTGGGAATTTCCCAATAGACAACAGGTACTAATCCCAGGCTTTCAAGTTGGTTGAATTATTTGGACATATTAATTATAGTAAGATTACTAATCCCAACACCACTTTCCCTCTTTAATTCACATTTCCTTCCTACTTCACCTGTGCATTCTCATAAAATGTAACACATTCATTCTACCTTGACTAATACTCTTTAGCCTTACATATATCTCCTTTTCCCCATACTTTGAGAAATTCAGTGGATCCTTCAAGGGTCAGGCTATATTTCCTCCATTTCACGAAATTTCCCTAACCACTCCATGCCTCACTGTTTCCTTGTGTCTCTGAATATATATCAGTAGGCTTTCTGAGATTCATACTATTATTTGCCAATTTTTTTCTGTGAATTTTATTCTGTCCCCATAATAGATGCTGCTTGACGAGAGGTAGTAGGGGTTTTATCTGTCTCTTATTTTTTCAACACTCAATAAATCAGCACCTTGGTGAGCTTACAAGGGAATCACAAGAAATATTGTCCAATTAAATGTTTAGTCATATGTCTTTCCTGGCTGGAAATTTGCAATTATATTTTCTAATAAAATGGTACCCCTACTTTAAGCAATATTATTGTAAGAGCTTAGTGACTTTGACCTTATCCAGTTTCCCATAGCTTTACCACTATTTTGTTTACTTAGTGTTCTTCCTTATATTGACTTTAAATTCTGTCAACACTACTCACCTATGCACATTTAGCCTCATCCCAAACATAAAATCATTAGTTAAATGGCTTACTTAAGCTTTATTTCTTCCTGATATCTGCAAAAATTATTTTAAATAATTTTTTTTCTGTACCACCCAAATTCTCCTGCATGTCACTATGGCTGTACTGAACATACGGGGATTAGGGCAGTCTGATCTTTCTACTCTGTCTTCTTGAGTTGCAGAAATACATTGTACTGCAATTAGATAACATTCCTGGTGTGAGGCAGCTTGGGTAATTTATCCAAGCTCCGCTTCTTTCCTTTTGTTCCAACCTTGGCTTTTACCTGATTGGATTAATTTCCATATTATTAGCTTTGAATACAGATTTGCTCTTTCTGTCTTAACTGTTTAGACTGAAAACTTAGTTTAGTAGTCTGCCTGGCCTTTTAATTGGACTGCTCCTCATTTTGACCATGCTTCTCCACCTGCTTCCATTTAACCCAGTTCTTGTGAATTGTAGTAATGGTTACAAGGTGAGATGGAATCAGACATATGTAGCTAAAGGAAGTCACTAAGGATGAGAGCTAGTCATGCACTCTAACTCTGCCAAGGAGTAGTGGAAAGAGTATTCATTTATGCATCAAACCCAGGTCTGTCTGCAAGTGATCCTCAGAAATGCATTTCATTTCTTTAAAGCTCAATTTTCTCCTCTGAGAAAAATGTGTGAATATTAATATGTCCCTGCTGGGGTTTATGTGATGATTAAGTGAGAACAGAAATTAAATCTTCTTATTATTCCTACCAAAAGAAATACTCAATAACAATATGGCATTATTATTATTATTTTAATGTTATTATTATGCTTATTGCTCTATCAGTACCACTATTTACAATGTGCCCAAGTAACTGGACCAACTCCAGATATTTCATTTCTTGGCAACTTTTAGAGAATTCAAAGAGTGTTGCCTGCTGACTCACTCTGGCCTGGCATCTGGGACTCCAGCTCTATTGGCTGCTTGTGGAGGCAGCTGTTTCCTACAAAGGCAAGTCTTTTCTCAGGGAACCATGAGAGCAGAGAAACACAAAACAAAAATTGAAAGAAGTCATTCTGTTTATTATTTTTTCCTGAGGTAAATATTTGCTAAGAATTAGAAGACAGGACCCAAGAATATAGGAATTATTCAATGGAATAAGATATACAGTAGATTAGGAAAACACATATTAGTTTGGGCAGGTGACAGGGTAGCACCCTTCCTGTCAGGGAGAAAAGAGAAGTGAATGTTGAGTAGTTCACCTTCGAAGGGCAACCGAGCAGAGATCTGATTAATTTCTTTACGGAGGCACATTTTCTCCGGAGAAAATTCACTGTGTTCAGAGCATTAATTCCACATCCACCAGTTTGCTGCTTTTGCACTTGTCATCCATTAGGCCAGAGTTTTGAAGTTTTTGATGGTTATTTATCATTCGCAAAAGGAACCCATCAGCCGCAGGAGAGAGCAAGCTCTTGCCCATGACAGTGGGGTAATAAACATTGCTTGGCCTCTTTGCTAATTTTAATCAACAGTAAGTAGTTGCTACCCACACATACTGCTTGCCGAAAGCACATGGAGATGTATTTAAGTGCCCTGGTCCGTGGTGGTGGAGGTTGAGTTGATAAGGAAGCCAGGGATCAGACAGCCCTGCAAAGTGACCATGGTGATGAGCAGGTGCAGGGTGAATTGTCTTCATCCCAGTGACATAAAATCCAAGATAGTTTCCATGAGCATTTTCCTGTGCAGGAAAATCAATTGCAAGTAGATAAGAAGCTGTTGCTTCTGGAGATTAAAACATTGTACGTACATGTAGTTATTTGACCAGGTATCTCGGTTCATTTGGGCTGATGTTACAAAATTCTATGAACAAAGTGGTTTATAAACAACATAGGTTTATTTCTCACAGTTCTGGAGCATGAAAAGACTAAAATCCAAATGCTGGGAGGCTCAGTGCTGGTGAACGTCCTGGTTCATAGGTGGTTGTCTTCTTGCTGTGTTCTCACATGGCAGAAGGAGAAGCAAGCTCTCTGGGGTCTCTTTTATGAGGACTTTAATCCCATTCGAGAGGTCTCTGTCCTCATGACCTAATCACCCTCCAAATATTACCATATTGAGAATTAGGCTTTAACATATAAAGTGAGGGGGGAATCACATCAGCAATCTGGAGCACCAGACATTTATCAAGTACTGGGTTGAGAGGCACTAGTATTTAGTCATGCGAGTCATCTGAGTTTTTTCTTGAGGCTGAGGTCTCAAAAACACTCAAAAAGTCAGAGGATATAAGAGAAAGAGGACAATCACATATATCGGTGCTTGAGTTCCAGCTCTGCTTCTTACAGCTATGAAACATTGAGCAAATGATTTCCCCTTGCTGGGCTTCAGGTAAAATGGACAAACGAAAGCTCAGAAATGGGAAGTAATTTTTTTAAATCAAGTTAGTGATAATAATAATACCTGCCTCAAGAAACTGTTTTGAGGATCAAGTGAAAAGATGTTTGTGAAAGAGTTTGTATTAGTTTATTATAGCTGCTGTAAAAAGTTACCGCAACTTGGTGGCTTAAAACAACACAAATTTATTATCTTACTGTGCTGCTGGATGGAAGGGCAATGCAGTGCCAGTGGGCTAAAATCAAGCTGTTGGAAAGGCTGCGATCCTTCCTGCAGGCTCCAGGAGACAACCTGCTGCTTTGCCCTTTCTAGTTCCTAGAGCCTATCTGCATACTTTGGGTCAAGGCCCTCTTCCTCCATCTTCAAGGCCAGGAATTGTGGGTCAAATCCTTTTTCATCATGTCACTCTGAACGCCTCTTCTGCTTCCTTCTTCCACGTTTAAGAAGTCTTGTGATTCATGAAAAAATGCTCCTCATCACTCGCCATCAGAGAAATGCAAATCAAAACCACAATGAGATACCATCTCACACCAGTTAGAATGGCAATCATTAAAAAGTCAGGAAACAACAGGTGTTGGAGAGGATGTGGAGAAATAGGAACACTTTTACACTGTTGGTGGGATTGTAAACTAGTTCAACCATTATGGAAAACAGTATGGCAATTCCTCAAGGATCTAGAACTAGATGTACCATATGACCCAGCCATCCCACTACTGGGTATATACCCAAAGGATTATAAATT